>NW_025335438.1:1486940-1579037 GCF_004798865.1 Varanus komodoensis
AGGCCCAAGTCCCCCATCCCGAGGCCCAAACCACCCACCAACAGGACTTCCATCTTGTCTGGATTGAGCTTCAGTTTATTGGCCCTCATCCAGCCCATTACCGCGGCCAGGCACCGGTTCAGCACAGCCACTGCCTCACCTGGATTGGTGGAAAACAAGAGGTAGAGCTGGGTATCATCAGCGTACTGATGATTCCACAGCCCACACCTCCTGATGACTTCTCCCAGCAGTTTCATGTAGATGTTGAATAGCAAGGGGGACAAAATGGACCCCTGCAGAACTCCATGGCATAGCTGCCATGGCACAGAGCCATAGTCCCCCAGCACCACCTTCTGGAATTGGCCATTGAGATAGGAGCGGAACCACCGCCACACGGTGCCTCCAACTCCCAATCCCGCTAGCCTATTCCGAAGGATACCATGGTCGATGGTATCAAAAGCCACTGAAAGGTCCAGGAGAACTAACAGGGACGCACTCCCCCTGTCTCTCTCCCTGCACAGGTCATCGTACAGGGCGACCAAGGCAGATTCAGTGCCGTACTCGGGTCTGAAGCCGGACTGAAATGGGTCCAGATAATCAGTTTCATCCAAGAGTGCTTGGAGTTGACCCGCCACCACCCGCTCTTGTACCTTGCCCAGGAACGGGATGTTGGCCACCAGTCTATAATTGGTGGCCACCTCTGGATCCAGGGATGCCTTCTTTAGGACTGGCCAGACTACCACCTCCTTTAAAGGGGCAGGTACTCGACCCTCTCTTAAAGAGGTGTTGACCACCTCCAGGGTCCAGGTCCCAATCCCGTCCTTGGCTTTCTTAAGTAGCCAAGATGGGCATGGGTCTAGTAAGCTGGTGGTAGGGCGTACTTGTCCAAGCACCTCGTCCACACCATCAGGCCGCAACAACTGAAATCCATCCATTAATTGTGGACTCGACAGCGTCGTTGGCATCTCCCCAACAGAATCTGGTTCAATAGTAGAGTCAAGCTCATGGCGAATCTGAGCGATTTTCTCCCTGAAATGCTTGGCAAAGTCATCACAGCAGGCCTTCGAGGGTGGCATGAGATCTTTCTTTGGGCCTGGATGTATCAGCCCCTGCACCACCCAAAAGAGCTCTGCCAGACAGCATTGTGAGGAGGCAATGGAAGCGGAGAAGAATTTCTTCTTTGCCGCCCTCACCACAACAGCATAGGCCTGATAATGGGCACTTAAGTGTGTTCAGTCAGATTTGCCCTGTGATCTCCTCCGCCTACGCTCTAGATGTCTCCCAACCTGCTTCATTGCCTGTAATTAGGGTAGGGTTTGGGTTCGATTAATGAAGTGTCCTGGCATGATTGTGATGGTTGGAATGTGTGATGAATGGGAAGAAATGATGAGCTATGCAGAAAAGGCTATTCAAGGAAGTCTTTTTCAAAATCGCCATCTTTTGAGAGGAACTTTACCCCTGTATTAGTGTTAGGGGGTTGCACCAGGTTACGGTTAGCATCAGAAAAACGAGGGGTCCTGGCACTATTTTGATGGTTGGAATGTGAAGAGAATGGGCAGCAATGTTGAGCTGGGCAGAAAAAGTTACTCAAGGAAGGCTTTTTCAAAATCGCCCCCTTTCAATGGAACTTTACCCTATAGTATGTGTTAGGGGTGTGCACCAGGTTAGGGTTGAGGTTAGAAAAATGAGGTGTCCTGGCATGATTTTGATGGTTGGAATGTGTGTAGAATGGAAAGAAATGTCGAGCTGGACAGAAAAAGCCACTCAAGGTAGGCTTTGTCAAAATAGCCTTCTTTTCAAATGAATGTTACCCCTTTATTAGGGTTGGGGATGTGCACCAGGGTAGGGTTTGGGTTAGAAAAATGAGGTGCCCTGGCATGCTTTTGATTGTTGGAATGTGTTTAGAATGGGCAGAAATGTTGATCTGTGCAGAAAAAGCAACTCAAGGAAGGCTTTGCCAAATTCGTCCCATTTCAATTGAACTTTATCACGATACTAGGATTAGGGATTTGTACTTGGGTAGGGTTTGGGTTCGATTAACGAGATGTCCTGCCATGATTTTGATGGTTAGGATGCTCTTAGAATGGGAAGAAATAATGAGCTGTGCAGAAAAAACTACTAAAGGAAGGCTTTTTCAAAATCGCCATCTTTTCAGAGGAATTTTACCCGCACATTAGGGTTAGAGGTTGGCACCAGGGTAAGGTTAGGGTTAGGAAAACGAGGTGTCCTGGCATGATTTTGATGGTTGGAATGCATGTGGAATGGGAAGAAATGATGAGCTGTGCAGAACAATCAACTCCAGGAAGGCCTTTTCAAAATTGCCATCTTTTCAGAGGAATTTTACCTCAATATTAGGGTTAAAGGTTTGCACCAGAGTAGGGTTAGTATTGGAAAAAGGAGTGGTCCTGGCATGATTTGGCTGGATGGAATGTGTTCAGAATGGGAAGAAATGATGAACTGTGCAGAAAAAGCTACTCAAGGAAGGCTTTTTCAAAATTGCCCCCTTTCAATGGAACTTTAGCCTATAGTAGTGTTAGGGGTGTGCAGCAGGGTAGGGTTGAGGTTAGAAAAACGAAGTGTCCTGGCATGATTTTGATGGTTGGAATGTGTGTGGAATGAGAACAAATGTTTGTCTGTGCAGAAAAAGCTACTCAAGGAAGGCTTTTTCAAAATTGCCCCTTCAATTGAACTTTAGCCTATAGTAGTGTTAGGGGTGTGCACCAGGGTTGGGATAGGGTTAGAAAAATGAGGTGTCCTGGCATGATTTTGATGGTTGGAATGTGAAGAGAATGGGAAGAAATGGTGAACTGTGCAGAAAATGCTACTCAAGGAAGTCTTTTTCGAAATCGCCATCTTTTGAGAGGAACTTTACCCCTATATTAGGGTTAGGTTTTTGCACCAGGGTAGGGTTAGGGTTTATAAAATGAGGTGTCCTAGTATGATTTTGATGGTTGAAATGTGTTTAGAATGGGCAGAAATGTTGAGCTGTGCAGAGAAAGCTACTCAAGGAAGGCTTTTTCAAAATCGCCCCCTTTCAATGGAACTTTAGCCCTATATTATGATTAGGGATTTGTAGTTGGGTAGGGTTTGAGTTCAATTAATGAGATGTCCTGCCATCATTTTGATTGTTAGGATGTTCTTAGAATGGGAAGAAATGTTGAGCTGTCCAGAAAAAGCTACTCAAGGAAGTCTTTTTTAAAATCGCCATCTTTTCAGAGGAACTTTACCCCTATATTAGGTTTAAAGGTTAAAGGTTTGCACCAGAGTAGGGTCAGTATTTGAAAAATGAGATTTCATGGCATGATTTTGATGGGTGGAATGTGTTTAGAATGGGAAGAAATGTTGAGCTGTGCTGAAAAAGCTTCTTAAGGAAGGCTATTTGAAAATCGTCCCATTTCAATACCACTTTACCCGGATATTAGTGTTAGTGGTGTGCACCAGGGTAGGGTTCGGGTTAGAAAAACTAGTTGTCCTGGCATGATTTTGATGGTTGGAATGTGTTTAGAATGGGCAGATATGCTGAACTGTGCAGAAGAAGCTACTCAAGGGTGGCTTTTTCAAAATCGCCCTCTTTTTAATGGAACTTTACCAATATATTAGGGTTAGGGGAGTGCACCTTTGTAGGCTCAGGCCTGTGGTGGTGAACCTATGACCCACGTGCCACATCAGGCACTCAGAGCCCTCTCTGTCGGC
Source organism: Varanus komodoensis (assembly GCF_004798865.1). Taxonomy (NCBI): domain Eukaryota; kingdom Metazoa; phylum Chordata; class Lepidosauria; order Squamata; family Varanidae; genus Varanus; species Varanus komodoensis. The sequence goes on from NW_025335438.1 coordinate 1,490,613, forward strand.
ATGCGAGCCAGGTCACTCCAGCATCACCCCAGCATCCAGGCATCAGATAACGGCTCACATATGGGCCACACACTTGCTTGGAACGAAAGAGTGGCTCCAGACAATGACTTCATGAGCCCCGACTTGTATGGCCAGTCAATGCACTGCCTAGGATATATTTATATTTCCTTGGACTGGCTTTAAGTTGTTCTTTCTGCACTAAAACCTCAGTTTTCAGGTTTTATTGTAGTGTTGGCATTTTGTGATAAAGAAGTGGTTTTTGGGTTTCAGTTTGGGCACCTGGTCTCTAAGATATTCACCATCACTGCACTAGAGGAACAGTGTGAACATATGCTATTCCACCACTACCTCTTTCAAGAGACATCTTTCTAGAAAATGCCTTTAGCTTTCGTATAAATATCCATAACATTTTATAGGAATGAACACCAATTATGGAAAGTATTGAAAGCACCAATGTCTTTATATTCTTATGACTATAGAGTCCAATGAGCACTAAAAACATTTTACACAGCCAGAACCAAATGGCTGAAACTAAATAAATAGAAATTAAGTTGTAAAGTTTAGGTTAGCTGCTTGCTTGTGGGAAAGGCTATTTGAAAATAGAATATAAACAGCTGTAAGAGAATTTAGGCTGTCTTAAATATTCTGGCATCAAAAGCTTAGAATGGTAAACTTTGTGTGAGAATTCACAACAAACTTGGCAGCACACACAATGAACAGACAGAAAAATTTGGGCACAGTAGATATCAGATTCACTACCAGACAAGGAAAGAGGAAAGCCCAGGCAATCAGCCAGAACAATTCGTGTTCTGAAATATATTGACAACAAATGACAAATCAAATTGTCAGCTAAAGACTCAAGAGAAGGAACTGGAGCAACACCATGGCAAGAGTACAATAGCCTTGGAGATCAGTAGCAAATGTCTTACAGCAACCAAGCTTCACTATACATAGTTTAAAGGGAAATCATCCTCACATTTGTCTGGTGGAGGCTGGTTGCTGTAGAACCTCGGCACAAGACTCTGGTATCTATTGCTAGGAAATGGAATGCAGAATACAGAGACTCATTTTTCAGCTTAAGCTACATGACTTAATTACTGAGTTCGTCTGGAAAAGATCTAGTAGTAGCAGTCACAGAGCTTATCCAGAGCTTATCCAGAGCTTTTGATAATACAGCCAGAAAAAAATGATGAGAAATTTGGCATTATCCCTGTGAGCAATTAAAGAAAAGCTGCCCAGTATCAGAGAAAATACATGCATTTGCAGAAGCCACAACCAATGACATCAGCCTGCTGAGAGAAATCAAAAGTATCACTGCCCTATTTTCAGGTCAACTGAATCATATGTCTCAATTTAAACCAGAAATATCTGTAGATAATGTGATGGGATATAGTTCAGAGACGCCAGGTTTATAGTGCCCCCCACAAAAAATCCAAAGAAAATGTTCAGACTACACAGGTCATCTGATCCTTGTAAAATTTGAATTGTGATCTAAAAACTGCAATTTAGGCTTCAGATACATCTTCATACTGAGCCCAGAGTTCAAAAAACAGAAAAGGAGAATGCAAAATGACCAGCCTAGATTGCTGATAAGCAGCAATGGCACAAAGTTGGATCCAACATAGTTAGGCAGTCTGGCCAAGATTGCCTGTTGGATTTAGATTATTATTCCCAGTAATCTGAAATAGCTATGTTAGTAAATTTTCCAGTATGTTACTTCCTTTTCTCTGAAAACCATGTTTTCAAGGCCTGGCATACCACATCTGATCATGTCTGATAACGGTCCTGAATTTTCTGGATACAAATTTGTCAATAGGAATTACTTTTCAATATGTCACATCTATCCCAAATAACCCACGTTAAGATGCCTTGTAGAAACTGTGATTAGGAAAGTCAAATGAACCACTTATAGGTCATGAGCAGACTTATATCAAGCAATGACAAAATATACAACACTACCTTTGGTGAATGGTGCATCTCTGCCTGAAACAATGTTCCACAGAAAACAAAGAACTTACCTTCCAAATTTGATTTATAATGAGGGGAAGGACTTGAATGCAAATTAGATAGTGAATTTGGAGGTGGGAGTGCATTTTCTTTCAGCCTCAGAGTCACCAGCTTTCCTGATAATATGAAAAAAACCTGTAAGTCATGAGCGTGAAAGGAGAGAAGCTGAGAAAGAAAATTATCCCTGTGAGAAAAAACAATTTATGTTTCCACTTAAGCATGGTTAGGGATGTTACTGAAATTTAGATCATTCAGTTCATTGGTCAAATCTAGTAGTTTAATCATTCCCAACTATATAACAAGATGGAACTTCAACCGAATGCACCTCTATATTTTTGCATGATTCTGTATGGCTTGCATGGTTGTGCGTCCAAACTCTTCTGTTTGTGCCCATGCTCAGTTGCTGGTGACTGGAACCCATTAGTTTCCAAATGAAATGAAAACATACTGTTTTCAATGCACATAGAATTATTTACCTCTAACTATTTACTTACTCATAGTAAGTAAAAAGCAACCAATCGGTTTAAAAACTTGGATTCCAATCCATGAAAACACATGTTGAAGAAAAAGCCAGGTGTATTTTTGTATTTACCCCTTGTTCACTCATGTTTGGGTGTTCATTTCAAATCCAGCTAAATGGCTTATGGACAACATTACTCTTAAATATCAGACAGAAAACTGTATTTGTCTAGTAAGCAGAAATTTAGATCCCGGTACTGGATGGCAAAGGGTTTTTTTAAAATCATATTATACATCTCACATTCCCAAGCTGTACCCTGGTGACACTTGTGTGCAAATGTAGTGGTTAGAGAGCTGGACTGGGGTTCTGGGAACTCCAGGTTCTAGTCCCCATTTAGCCAAGGAACTCACTGGGTGACCTTGGACCAAACTCAAACTCACAGACTAACTTACCGCACAGGGTGGTTTTTGTGAGGATAAAATGGGGAGGGGGAGAGGATTGTGTAAGCCACAATGAGTTCCTTGAAAGGAAAAAAGATGGGATATAAAGATGAGGAAGAGGAAGAAGAAGAGAACTTGGTCTATCACAATGAGATGCTGCACAGTTGCAGATTGGGAACTTAAATTTACTGCTATAGTTATCTTGCACTCAGAATAAGAGTCATTCAATCTGAAGATGAAGCTAGAGACATTCAAACACAGCAGAAGTTGAGGAGAATGGTGATGAAAAAGCCAGACCCAGTAACCCCAGGGTACAGATAGGTGAGCTGATGGGAACCCAGAAGTTTAAAGTTTGAAATACTGCCACTGGGACCCCTAATTTGAACTGGGTCCAAGGCACTAAAGAAGCCTAGATTTAATTTTGCTGCTTACACTGTTTCCCTGTTCCAAATAACCCCTTTCCTCTGGAGTGTCACTTTTTCCTAGGATTAACCTAATGGTTAATAAAAGCATCTGAACAGTTTGTTGCCAATGCAGATAACAGCTGGGGAAGAATTAAACCTGCCATCTCCCAGTGAGTGCATGTAACCTTTGTTAGTCACAAAGTCGTGTCCAATCCATCGCGACCCCATGGACAACATTCCTCCAGGCCTTCCTGTCCTCCACCATCTCCCGGAGTCCACTTAAGCTCACACCGACTGCTTCTGTGACTCCATCTAGCCACCTCATCCTCTGCCATCCCCTTCTTCTTATGCCATTTATTGTTCCCAGCATTAGGCTCTTATCCAGGGCGTCCTTCCTTCTCATTAGGTGGCCAAAGTATTTGAGTTTCATCTTCAGTTTCTGGCCTTCTAAAGAGCAGTCAGGGTTGATCTCTAGGACTGACCAGTTTGATCGCCTTGCAGTCCAAGGGACTCGCAGGAGTCTCCTCCAGCACCACAATTCAAAGGCCTCAATCCTTTTGCGCTCAGCCTTCCTTACGGTCCAGCTTTCACAGCCATACATTGCAACTAGGAAAACCATAGCCTTGACTATATGCACCTTTGTTGGCAGGGTGATGTCTCTGCTTTTTAGTATGCTGTCTAGATTTGCCATAGCTTTCCTCTCCAGGAGCAAGCGTCTTTTAATTTCTTGACTGCAGTCCCCGTATGCAGTGATCTTGGAGCCCAGGAAAATAAAATCTGTCACTGCCTCCGTTTCTTCCCCGTCTATTTGCCAGGAAGTTGAGAGGACCGGATGCCATGATCTTAGTTTTCTTAATGTTGAGTTTCAAGCCAACTTTTGTGCTCTCCTCCTTCACCTGCATCAAGAGATTCTTTAGTTCCTCTTCACTTTCTGCCATGAGAGTGGTATCATCTGCATATCTGAGGTTGTTGATATTTGTCCCAGCAATCTTAATTCCAACTGGTGATTCATCCAGCCCCGCCTTTCTCATCATGTGCTCTGCATCTAAGTTAAATAGGCAGGGCGACAGTATACAGCCTTGCTGAACTCCTTTCTCAATTTTGAACCAATCAATGGTTCCGTGCCCAGTTCTCACTGTTGCTTCTTGACCCGCATATAGGTTTCTCAAGAGACAAATAAGATGGTCTGGTACTCTATCTCTTTAAGAACTTGCCACAATTTGTTGTGATCCACACAAGCAAAGGCTTTAGCATAGTCAGTGAAGCAGAAGTAGATGTTTTTCTGGAACTCGCTAGCTTTCTCCATGATCTAGTGTATGTTGGCAATTTGATCTCTAGTTCCTCTCCCTCTTCGAAATCCTGCCTGTACTTCTGGTAGTTCTCGGTCCACATACTGCTGGAGCCTAGCTTGTAGGATTTTGAGCATAACTTTGCTAGCATGTGAAATGAGTACAATGGTGTGGTAGTTTGAACATTCTTTGACATTGCCCTTCTTTGGGATCAGAATGTAAACTGACCTTTTCCAATCCTGCGGCCACTGTTGAGTTTTCCAAATTTGCTGCCGTATTGAGTGTAGCACTTTTACTGCATTGTCTTTTAAGATTTTGAATAGCTCAGTTGGAATACTGTGACCTCCACTAGCTTTGTTGTTGCTCAGACTTCCTAAGGCCTATTTGACTTCACATTCCAGGATGTCTGGCGCAAGGTCAGCGAACACCCCATCGTGGTTATCAGGGACATTAAGCTCTTTCTTGTATAGTTCCTCTGTGTATTTTTGCCATCTCTTCTTAATCTCTTCTGTCTCTGTTAGGTCCCTGCCATTTTGGTCCTTTATCATGCCCATCTTTGCATGAAACGTTCCCCTCGTATCTCTAATTTTCTTGAAGAGATCTCTGGCCCTCCCTATTCTATTGTTTTCTTCTATTTCTTTGCACTGTTCATTTAAGAAGGCATTCTTATCTCTTCTAGCTGTTTTCTGGAATGCTGCATTCAATTGGGTGTATCTTTCCCTTTCTCCCTTGCCTTTTGCTTCCCTTCTTTCCTCAGCTATTTGTAATGCTTCCTCAGACAGCCATTTTGCTTTCTTGCATTTCTTTTTCTTTGGGATGGTTTTAGTTGCTGCCTCTTGCACAATGTTGCGAACCTCCATCCATAGTTCTTTGGGCACTCTGTCTATCAGATCTAATTCCTTAAATCTATTTATCACCTCCACTGTATATTCATCAGGAATATGATTTAGGTCATACCTGAGTGGCCTAGTGCTTTTCCCTACTTTCTTCAATTTAAGCCTAAATTTTGCAACAAGAGGCTCATGATCTGAGCCACAGTCAGCTCCTGGTCTAGTGTTTACTGACTGTATAGAGCTTCTCCATCTTTGGCTGCAGAGCACAGAGTCAATCTGATTTCTGTGTTGACCATCTGGTGATGTCCATGCGTAGAGTTGTCTCTCGGGTTGTTGGAAGAGTGTTTGCTATGACCATCGTATTCTCTTGACAAAATTCTACCAGTCTGTGCCCTGCTTCATTTTGTACTCCAAGGCCAAACTTGCCTGTTATTCCGGTTATCTTTTGGCTTCCTACTTTAGCATTCCAATCCCCCATGATGATAAGGACATCATTTTTTGGAGTTAATTCTAGAAGGTGTTGTAGGCCTTCATAGAACCGGTCAACTTCAGCCTCTTCAGCACCAGTGGCTGGGGCATAGACCTGGACTGTTGTGATGTTGAATGGTTTGCCTTGGATTCGAACTGTGCTCATTCTGTCATTTTGGAGGTTGTATCCCTGTACTGCTTTTCCTACTCTTTTATTGACTATGAAGGCTACTCCATTTCTTCTGAGGGATTCTTGCCTGCAGTAGTATACCTGATGGTCATCTGAATTAAATTCACCCATTCCTGTCCATTTTAGTTCACTGATTCCTAAGATGTCGATGTTCAGTCTTGTCATCTCTTGTTTGACCACATCCAGCTTGCCTTGATTCATGGATCTTACATTCCAGGTTCCTATGGAGTATAGATCTTTGCAGCATTGGACTCTCCTTTCACCACCAGATACATCAGCAACTGAGAATCCTTTCGGCTTTGACCCAGTTGCTTCATTCTTTCTGGCGCTTCTAGTACTAGCCCTCTGCTCTTCCTCAGTAGCATATTGGACACCTTCCGACCTGAGGGGCTCATCTTCTGGCATCATATCTTTTTGCCTTTTGGTACTGTCCATGGGGTTTTCATGGCAAAGATACTGGAGTGGGTTGCCATTTCCTTCTCCAGTGGAGCATGTAACAAAGAAATAAAATGTGTGTGATCCCAAGAAGCATCTTATAAGGACATCTAATTTGGGCCTGAAAGACAAAGGGAATAGAGTGCAAAAATGGACAGAAAAGGAAGTGCACAATAGCCAGGTGTTGCAGAGGACGAAAGGTGTGCACACATATTGATTAGGTTCAAGTACCTGAAGGAGCCGTAGCTCAACAATGCAGCCCAGGCTTTCTGCCCCTAGTATCTCCACTTTCCCACTGATGGGAATGATGGGCCTGAAACCCGCAGAGTCACCACCTGTCAACAAATGAAAGACAGCCTTGATGGATAAATAAGTTCACCTAGTGCAAGGTGGCCACCTGTGTTCCAGGTCTTCTTACCCTGATGAAAATCCAACAATTAATTATCCCACAGCCTCATGGATTCATGTGGAACCGGGATGCACAAATCATTTTTGCAATTGTGGACTTCCAGTCAAGCATCATCCATCACATGTAACAATCCTGACAAATTTCCAAGTCTCACCTTCTCACTAGCCAGGCTCTCTCCAAATGCCTGTGTTGTACTCTCAAGGATTTATTTCATGGGTTTGGGCCCCACATTTTTCAAGGAAGGTCTTGTCAAACAACAGTTGCCTTTCATGCCAGAACCTTTAACATCCCCAAGTGGGTATTCAGATTGTTCATTTTCAAAAATTAATATAACTAGCCCTGCCTCATTGTCTCATAGTTAACTGTGAGCTGAGCGTTGGCTTTCTGTGTCCTTTGGGTGACAAAATCACTTGTGATAATAGGATTAGTGATTAGGAAAGGAAGCCCGTTTGCCTAGTTCCTTGCCAGTAGAAAGATTGTTTCCAGCCCAATGTCTTGTCAAATCTATCTGGAGCATTGGGACGATTCATTTTCTTCTCTGGGAAATTACTCCAGAGCTATAACAAGCTCAGCATTTACTATTCTTTCTGATGTCCGTTATACATTTTCCCACTTATGTAATCTTTTGAGGTTTACAATTCTCTTTCTTCAAGAATTTGTGAATTTCTAAAATCCCTCTGCTTTTTGGGAGACAATGCTGCCTCTTGAAAATACTATTCCAATATGCATTATATGTTTCTGGGTATCCAAACAGTTCAATCATTTCACAAAACTGTCCAAAAGCTACCTGAGCATGCATGGAGAGCTGTCCATTTGTTTATATACCACCTCTGTGCTAATCAAAACCATTTGCAATTTTAAAATTAAAGTGATTTTAAAATGAATGAACTTAATTCAAATATTTCTACTCTATCTTTTGGTTACAAGGTTTCAAAGGCAATTGATCAAACAATAACAATGATATGATAAAATATTTAAAAATGCATAATCCAGAACTGCTAAAATCTGGGTAAGCAGTGAGAGTGAAGAAGGAAGTCTCAACCCTGATGTCCACCCATCGCATTTTTGAAAGTGGGAACATCTACTGCAAGGCCTTCACTGAAGTTCTTCATGGATCTTCAGGCAGGTTCACATGGTAGCAGATGAACTGGGCAGAGATCTTTCTGAACACTTCTTGGTCCTTTAATTGGAGATGCTCTTTGGAATAGAGCCTGGTCCATGTTCCTCAGCACAAATATTATATGCAATGTCATTCATTCTGACAGCCATTTGTTTCTTAACTAGAAAGCACTGTATTCTTACTGCAAGCATTCAAAAACCTACTAGCACAAGTATTTTAAGGGCTTTTCTGTACAAGGCATTTATCATAAATGCATCCCTCACCTACTCATGGTTGCTTTCGGGTTTTTTAGACAACATTGTAGGGTTCCAGTTTCAGTTCTGTGTCTGAAAAGCACTTTTGGAGAGGTATTTTAAAAGTAAGAAAAATTATGAAAGTGAAATAAACCAATTTTACATGTCATATTTGTAGAATTCTGCTGTACCACAGTGCTGCAGTACCACAACGTAACAGAAAAACAAGAAGAGAAACAATGGCTCTCAATTCCATTGCTAATTAACCTTCCTTAACACCTGCCGCCCTCCAGATATGTTAGACTCCAAATCCCAGCTGGTTGGGGATGCTGGGTTTTGTAATCCAGCATCTGGCTACTGTAAATCCTCTCCTGCAATGAATCTGTTTTAAGCAGGTAAGATGGTGAGCCAATGCTTGACTGTATGGTGGGCAATTATTCTTCATCTGAAAAGGGGGAGCAGATAGTCTCAACTATTAGAAGGATTTCCAGTTAAATGGCCAAGAGAAGGTCCTAATAGAAATCCCTGCCCACAATGCCACAGGTTCGGAACACACACAAACTTACCGTGACAGATGGAGCCGTGGTCTGATTTCATTTAGGGCAACTTTGTATGGGAAGTAGCCAGCTCCTGTGCTATTCTCCCTTGTGGCTGCAAGGATGGGATTTCAGAGATATTTTTCATAACTCACCTGGGGCTTAAAGCTAACATTCTTCCTAGGTTAAATATAATCAAAATCCAATGCCTTTCAGGTTACTTCTGTTTCACCCTTTTTGTCTTTAGGGATAGACTGGTCCACAGAAATCAGCAAATAGGCTGATTCTTCTATGCTCCTTCTCAGTTTAATATCACTGCCTCATCAGAATGACAAGATGTAATAGAAAACAGGGATCTTGTATGTTTAATAGTTGAGCAGAAGAGGAAATGTTTAGAAATTCAACTTCTCTCTCTGGAATGCTATTATCATTACAGCAGGGAGTTCTAAAATCTGGCAGATGTTTGTCAATCCAAATGTGATAAACAGAGAAGCCCAGAAATCTTGACAGAGATTTCAGAGAAGCCCAGGAATCTTGACTTTACAGGACCAAAATCTCAGTGATATTCAGAATATTATGCTATTCTGTTTTGAACACATGACATGTGGATGATCTAAGCTCTGACTTTTATAAGAGATTTGGCCGCATTCATTTGCTTATCTCATGCACGTCTTTTATCATGGCCTTCAGCTTGAGAAATGACAGTAGGTTTTTGTTGTTGTTGTTGTTGTTGTTGTTGTGCCATTTCAAGATGCTCTTGCTAAAATTCTCTCTACAGCAATGGAAGGTGAAATATACCCTGGTGTGTGGATGCAGCAATTTTTGCACATACAGAAAGACTCACTTCATGGTTGCAAGATGTGTTTGAAACTATTTGGAGAACATCAATGGTGCAGCAATGGTGCAGCCAGGAAATTTTAGATTCTAATTTTATTGGGGGGGGCGGGGTTAGGAGGTCACGTGCTCTACTTCTGCAGTGAGTCATGCAAGTTACATACACTACCAATACTCAGCTCAAGTGTAGAAAGTTCACTGAAATCATAGTGCCGTAATAACTACAGGCATGAAATGAAATTAAATGAAAGAGCTGTGATGGCCTTATCATCTGCCGCTCTCTTTGCCTGCAGAGCCCTTGAAGTTGGCCCTGAGGTCCAGCCCTGCTGCACTGCTGGACAGACCTGAGTCTACAGTACACTGTAGACTAATTCTCTGCCCTACCCGTTGTGTAGAAGCAACATAACTTGTGCAAAATATGAGAACTCAAACATTTGCAGGACTTGTTCAGGAAAAAGCTGTCCCAGAATTCTGCTTGGGGTGAGGATGGATTACAAAAGGGGGGGGGGGGGTGAAATATGTATTGGTTTGATTTGAACCCCACCTTTCTGCCAAGAAAATGGGACTCAAGCAGAGCCATGTGCCCTTGTCCCTGGCTGCAGCTAGTCATGCTGGACCTTAATGAAGTTCTTTGGCTTTGTGCATATATAAAGGGCAAGAGAAGCAGGGTGCCATGGCTGTGATCAAGCACAGCATGTGTGAACTGATGCACACAAGTTTGCACGGCATAGAAAAAAATCCCCTCATCAGATGGTCTCAAACAATCCCTTAACATTGCCCAAATTTCTCTTCCCTTAATGTTTTGATCTTAGACAAAGGGCTGCTTAAAGAGGAACTCACTATTCTTCTATCTTTCCTGAGTTCCTTTGGATCATAAGCCTGTTCTGTCCAGCTTCCATAGCCAGCCAGCTGCAAGGGCTAAACAGCATCCCAGTTACTAATGAAATGTTTTTGATGACATCTAAATATTTCATTCAGTAAAATGCAGGATAACAGAGGCATCTTCCTATGCCTATATGTTACCCCACAGTTATACAATGGGATGAAATATGCATAACTATTTGTGTTTCAGGGAAGGGGGTTGTAAAGATTGCTAGCCAATGCAAATATTATTCTCTAGGAATTCCAGCAAATATTTAAGGACAAGGCAGGAATGTTATGCGAGTCAAGTGCTGACTCACTGTTCTCCCACCACTATGGTTCTTACACATATGTATTGAAAAGTGATTAAAAGAGTACTTCACACCGTTCCCTAAGGACTATGACCTTGAGCCATAAAGCGTAAGCAGCATCAGTGTGGTGGCCCATATAAGTGACAACAGATAGGGAAGAGGCTCTGATTCCCACATGGAAAAACTTGTGTTCACCACATATCTGAACACTCACATCTAAGGAAAACTAGTCTGATGGTAACATTACACTTCTTCATATAGTACATTGATGCAAACGGCTTGCCACAGCTAGCATTGCTATGTGAAGATGAGACCCACATGCCCTCCATGTCAAACCAATGGAAATCCAAGCTAATGGAAGCCAATCCAAGATGCATCTAAGGAATTCACTTACAAGGTCTCTGTCACCAAGCAAGCTCACCCATATTTGATGTCAGACTCACACAGATCCAAGCTATAGTGAGAAAGAGAGGGAGGGAGGGAGGGAGGGAGGGAGGGAAGATGGGTGGTTGGGCAGGCAAGGAAGACCCTACACAGAAATCACCTAAATGAACAAGTTGAAAGAAGCTATGCAGATTCGTATTGTACGCACAGATGCATGATGTGATCAAGGAGCTTAGCATCTAGAAATCATCACTCCTTATTAAAGATGATGAAGCACTGAGGATGATGAGTAAATACACAGTAGAACCCAAAAGACATGAAGGTCAAATCATTCAAAGTGGTAACCCAGCCACACACATTTGGTGAGGTCACACATGATATATATTCCTTTGTGATACTGTGCAGTTTTCCCAAACCTGATGTCCTCCAGATGGGGGAATGCTGGGACTTGTAGTCTAACACATCTGAATGGTGCCAGGCTTGGGAAAATAGAATTCTATGGAGAAGAATAGTGAAGAAATTAAGAAAGATGACAACAAGACCAAAAATGGCCTCTCATTCTTTCACCACAGTTTTCCTCCTGTTGTTTGGTCAGTGCTGACTACCACATTCGTCTCCCTGATCGGTGCTGAAGCTGTTCCCAAGCCAGTGCAGCACTGGGCACAAATTGCTGGCTGATGGACAGATTAAGTCTTCTCAAGCAAGGTCCAGGCTGGCCTGGAAGAGCCAGTGCGACGTAGTGGCGAGAGTGTTGGACTGTGACCTGGGAGACCCAGGTTCTACTTCCCACTTGGCCATGAAGCTCAATGGGTAACTTTGGGCCACCCAGTGGCTCTCAGCCCAAAGTACCTTACAGGTAAGAAGAGCAGGAAGACCATTTAAGCCACCTTGAGTTCCTTGCGATTGGAAAAAAGCCACGATATAAAGGCTTTATATATAGGATATAAAGGTGGAGGTAGTGGTGGTGATGGTGATGATACACCAGGAGGGACACAGGCAAGAGCTGCTCCAGGACATTCTTCAGGACAAGAGCAGTGACATTATCTATCAGAGCATCACGCCTAGAGAAATGGATGAGGTCACAGTGAGACTTTCAAGTTTACCATTGCTTTTGGCAGATTAACATTAACGAATGAAGGAAACTATCAAGCAGAGCCTGGAAGCTTCTATCTTTTTCTCTGATGTGGTTCCTACGACAGGCTACAATTTTAAAAGGCAACACTTTTAGAAGACTGCTTTCATTGCTAATTAAAAGCTAACTGTTGCATTTCATCTGGCTGAGATGCTTAGGATAACATTCGATCTGTTTTGCAAACAGGGGCTATGTAATCAGAAGTAAGCCCCACTGAGTTCAGTAGAACTTCCTCTCAGATAGCTCTGCCTAGGGCTGCAGTCACAGTAAGCCCAGTAAATTGGATGCTTTTGGTGGTGAATGTATGTACACAAACACACACTGCCATGATGAGTTCCTACACTGGCCAATTGGTGGATAATTATAGTCATATCATTAACTTTATTGTGCGTAGCCAAAGGCCTTTACAATATACAGAATTTTAATATCATCCCGCTGTCTCCTATCAGGGTAGATTTGTTCCTACAGAACTAGGTGTCATGGTAGGGGTTATGGGTACAGAGCCAATTAACAACTCTGGATGCATCAGAAGTTTTAGATCCAAACAGGGATCATAACAGGTATGTACTGGGGCTGTAGAATATTGCCTAGCAGCCAGGTGGAACCAAATGTGTTGCCTTTTAACCTGGGTTTGCGCATATAAAAAAGGGTTCACATATTCAGTACATTCTATAGTAGAAGCGGTTTCATTTTGGTAGCAGTCTGGTCTGCGTGCTCTACACTCATATCATTTGCTACATCAGAATGTTTAGCTAGCAAACCATCTGTTCATGACACAGTAACTTCCACCAGGCCCTGCCCTTTCAAAGTCAACCTACCTTATTCAGCCACTTCTGCTAACAAATAGAACTCAGGGTTCCTGACTGTGCAGATACTTACACCTGTGCTCAAATGAACATGAGCAGAAACCTTCAGATCGCCCTGCTCAACACGGAGAGGCTGTGAACCAAGGTGCAAGGTCAAGGCAGGATAGACAGGAGGCAGGGCTAGCATATAGAGCCCCATGTCCCTACTTGTGTTTGCACAGACTGAGCAGGACAAATGTGTTCCAAAATCAAGGAGGAAGAGCTGGCAGGGAACAGAGGGATTGTGGGATCAAAAGTGGGAAGAAGGCCACTCTTCAGGTAGACAACATTTTGTATGGCAAGTTAGCAGCTGTAATTGTGGAAAGTGCTCTTCTCATAGGGAGCTGCAAGAGGCAAATTATTTCATTAGTCCCCAAGGATGATTCTGTGGCATCTCTGATTTTTACAGGCATTTGTAAAAATGCGGTGGCGATCCTGAAATACAGTAAGCAATGAATGCTATACAACTCATTACATTTGAGTCCAGTATGAAATAAAGCACAGAGTTAGAAAAAATAGCATCTCTCTTTGAAGGTTTATGGAAAGTCAAAGTATGTGCAGTTGGTGCTTTGTTTTGCTTTTCTTTTTTCCTTCAGCACAGGAGTTCCCAGGATAACACAGATGTCATAAGCAATTAAATTAATGTTGTGGGCACAGCTGCTTTGTCAAATAAAGTAAGATAAAAGGAAACAATTACCTAATTGAAGAGAATATTTTTATTTACCTTATTGGACAACTTACAGCATATTGACTCATCCAATGCCAACTGGATTTTTCCCTCCTCCCTGTGTATATGGCCAGGTTTTACTTATATACATGAACTGCTGGGAAGCATTATCTAAAATGATGAAGTGTAGGAAGTGGAGCAGACAAGAACATTTTACAAAGAAAACACTGCATGTCCCCCAGCTTCTCTTCCTTACCTTCTTCATCGCTTTTGCTTGATTGTTCTCAGGCTATTAAATGGAATTCAGAAAATTCAAACAGCCTTCTCTACTGTTCAGCTTGAATTCCATAAACCACATCACTTGGCTAAAAACAAGAAAAAGAAAAAGAAAAAAAGAACCACACTTCAGGACCCCACAATGAGGTATCTATTACCAGGAGCTCTAAGAAAATGTTCTTTTAATTGGCTACATTTATCTTTAATCCCTGTTTTGACAGAAAGTCTAACATAACCATATATTACAAATACAAGTCCCTCTCGAAAGCTGGTTAATTTTTATGTTTGACAGAGTCATTAGAAAAAAATAACTTTGACCTTTTGGAACCTAGGGGAAAAAATCTGAATGTGATGTCATTGCAGCGGAGTTTTCAAAAAGAAAGACACAACAGTGGCATCTGTGTGCAAAGTACAAAACAATTCTTAAAATGACTCTTTAAAAGTGGCAATAAAGCAGTAATAAGACCTTTGGGCCTTTTGCACAGGCAGCTGCAAAATCATGTTAAGTAATTTCTTTAAGTACTACAGTCATTATAAAAACTGATTAAAGTTTACCTTCATTTCATTCCTAGAGTGTTTGGAATGAGAACTGAGAAACCAGATGCTTATGGATCATGCATGATGGATAGATTCCACCGAGCATAACTGCTGCCATGGAAACAACAGGATAAACATGATCTTTGGTGTCTATTTCTTCACAAAATAGTTCAGTTTTGTGTCTCAGCCAATCTAAGCAAAATTCACATGAATATTCCTTTAAAGATAATTTGCTCCTCACCCAAAACACAAGTGTTTTGAACTGAATGCAACGTTTTAAGAAGAATGTCAGTCTTTCTGTCTTTATTTGGATATAACAGCCAATCTTTCCCCTAAAAGATTCCTTCAGTGCAGATCAAATAAACTTGTTCCTTTCAAATATACCATAACAATAAACCCCGGTGGAACACTACATCTCTGCCTCTATGTAGATAGAGTTCTCTGTATCTTCCCACTCTGTCCCTACATTTAGGAATGTGAAGAGAGTCGATTGGTGCATAACAGCTGGACAAAAATCATGCAGCACACTACACACCTCTTGGGCAGCATATGGCTTCGGTGAATGGGGCGGCATAGAAGCTTTCTAGATAAATGAATAAATAAAATGGGGGCATGTGCTCAGTTTGCCCAAAATAAAAGTGGACCACAAAAACTGTAGCCTTGGAAACAGACATCCATTTCAAAGGCCTCTTCCATGATGTGCCATTCAAGCATTTGCGTTCAGCACATGTGAAATGAATGACCCACGCTGCATTGCAGTGCAACAGCAAAACCCAGGATAAAGTGGTTTATTCAATAGAAGATGCTACAGATGCCAAAGCTATCATTGCCTGTCAGATTTACTTAAATTATAAATTTATTTATTTATTAATTAAAACATTTTTATGCCGCCCCATTCGCCGAAGCCTCGGGGCGGCTCACATCATCAAGTTAAAATAATTATAATATAAATTAAAAATATAAATATTAAATTAAAATACAACAATACAGTATAAAATAAGCCGCCCTGGCCAAATAAAACCAATAATGTTAACAGTTAAAATGCCGCTTGAATAAAAAGGTCTTTGCCTGGCGCCGAAAAACAAATAACGACGGCGCCAGGCGGACCTCTCTGGGGAGCGCGTTCCATAACTTAGGCGCCACCGCAGAGAAAGCCCTCCTCCGAGTACCCACCCTCCTAATTTCTTTCATGGAGGGTTCCCGGAGAAGGGCCTCCCCCGCCGATCTCAAGGGGCGGCTGGGCATATATGGATATCATATCAATGCCACTTAAGCCAAACCTCTGGATCATTTCTCCCTGTGACTTCACATAGCCGTGGAGCAGAACAGAAGCCCTCCAACACTGTCTGGGTTCATTTCTCCAGAAAGAAATTGAGTCACTATCCTTATTCCACCTGCATCCCATACCAAACGTTGCTTCCCTATCCATCCACCAGCATAAGTCATCCACTACAGCAGGGCAGACACAGCATCAAGTTGATCTTCTTGGCACATCTGCCAGAAACTAGCTTTGTTTGCCCTATGCTGTCTCCATTAGAGAGAAGACACCAGCAGCCAAAGCTTTAGCCAGCAGGGGAACTGGGGAGCTGCTGCATGGACACAGTATCTGGGACTGGGCAGGCAGCTGGAGGGGAAGATGCTGCACAGGCCAGTCCTTCATCTGCCCTCATCGCCCTTGTCCTCTCTGATCCATGCCAGTTCTTTCAGGGGCAGAGCTTGGAGACCAAGCTCCACCCCCTGCAAGGAATCTAGGAGGTTTATGTGGGTGGATGGGCAAACTTGGAGAGGCAGAAGTCATACTGTCCTGCAATGGTGAATGGAGGAGGGAGGAATGGCTTGTTCTGGTAGCTGACTAATGGTAAAGGGAAGAATGGTAGAATTAACTTTATTTGTACTTAGCCACATGTCAGCCACTCAGGGAGTTTCCAGGCAGAGGATTTCTAGCAATACCAGTCAGGGCATTTCTGCATTTATTCTGCCTTTCCCTCCTTGATGGATTTTCTGCAGAAAGAAGAACACTGGAAGAAATGTTGGGAAGACATGGGAGGCTTACACGAGTCGAAATCATAACCCGGATCCGTCTGAATGAGACAGGACAATGGTACATCGACAGCCTTGTCTGGAAGCACCTGCAAATTTTACTGCCTGGTGCAATAAACCTGAAATTCTGTTCATACCACTCCCTCGAGCTACGTTCATCTCTCTAAGTATCCTGAGATTTCCAAGCTATGGGCATCCTTTGGTGGCACCTCTCTAGAATGGCCCTTCCTGAAAACTACCGTAACCAACAGAGAAGGCTGCTGCTCCAAGTTTGAGGCAGCCCTGGGCAAAGCAGACTTTGGGCGGCCCATCTCTCTCAGAGAGCCCCCTGCCAGTGAACTAACACTGGCATCCTGAATCTCCTGCCAGGAGAACATCAGCGCATGCATCCTCTACCTTAGAGCTCAAGACAAAGGCCAGTGAACATAAGATAACCCCTTGCGCTGATTGAAACCTGTGGTCCACCTAGCCCAGTATTGTTGACACGGACTGGCAACTACGGATTTCATGAGTTTCAGGCAGCAATATTCTAGCCCCATCTGGAAATGGCAAGAATTGAACCTGGGACCTTCTTCATGAAAATTTGTGCTCGTCCACTCAGCCTTGGCCCTTCTGCTGACCATGGAAGCTGTATCAATCCTACATTATTCTTCCATTATGCCACTAGGAAATGCAGCAGCACTAGCTTAGCTCTTTAATAGCCATTCCCCTCTTTTCACCCGACCAGCCACTATTTTGAGTGAATCCTGCACCAGGTAAGCCAGTGAGGCCATGATGCCTGCATATGGCGCCATCAGTGGCCACCAAAGTTCACAGACGTCCTGACCCAGCCTGCCCTGTTGCCAAAGAGAAAGGAAGATTTTGGTGCACCTGCGCAGCCTCCTGCAACTGGGAAGGATGAGATGATCTCGTATGAGCAGTCTCCTGCACTGCCTGCATTTAAAGGAGCTTGCCCCTTGCATTTCTGTGCAACCCACCCATTAGGTAAGCATCCCCAGTGGAGGAATGTGCGCGAATCAACCATTTAGGATCATTGGTTATCCTGCCTCATCAGTAGCGGAATGATCCACGGCTACCTTATCCAGAGATGCCATTGAATCAACCTCTCTGTATGAAGACTGTTGAAAGAAGTCATGGCCAAACCATTAAATCTTCCAGAGATTCAACATGCAGCCTCTCTGCTGTGGGAGGCAAGTGGTTTGGGCCCACACAGAAGCTTTTAATTATGCAATTAATTTTATTCTCATGACCCAACTGGCAGTTCTCTGCAGACTCATTTATGTGAATCGGCCTGCATTTTAGGAATTACTTCTCCAGTGTGTTGCAAAAGGCGGCTCTGGAGAGGTGTGATTTTACTTTTGGGTAGTTTATACAGAAAACAATTAACTGCTATTCTTTCCAGTGACATTATACTCAATTCCTCCTGACAGCAAGCAAAAGAGCTGTAGCCAGGATCGAGCTGATCATTTAAGGTTGAAATTCTTTCTTTGCAATATTTTAACATTGCATACATTCTTTTCATTCTAAGTTTATGAAGACAAACTTCTGCTGTTTACAAAAGCAATTTATTTTTCTTAAACATTCTTCCTTGCACCAAAGCATATGAAAGGCTAATTTGCTACTACAAAGAATAAGTATACTTCTCCTCCCCCATAAATCCATACATTAAAAAAAGGTTTCCTCCCATTCTCTTCCCAAAATTGCCATGATTTGAAATTCTCCAGGTGTTTTGCGAGCAATATAAATATTGAGAGAAGTTATTTCCTACCTGTAGTGCAGCTGAAATTCTTTATTTTTAAACCAAACATGCCTGCTTTTGAAGACAAGGGCAGACACTCTCTGCTTCTCCAACAGGATATCAACTAGAGCAAGGGAATAAAAACAAAGGTCAGCACAGTTTCCAGAAAAGGGGAGCCATGTTTCTCCTGTAACATAAACATCTAATACTGAAAGACTGAAAATATGTCAAGAAGTTAATAAGAGCCCGTGTGGTCCAGGCAATATAGTGTGTATGAGACATGGGGCAATTTTGCAATTAACATTAAGACCAACTTTTTTATCTGGCCTGAATTACTACTGTTCAATAAACATTTTTCATTTGAATTACAAATACTGGGGGATTCCAATGCCACTTCAATTGATGCTCAGGTTGTGCAGTTCTTGGATCCTCAGACCAGTCTGTGGCACTGGTTGCGCCTGGAGAGAAGACAGGTCCTCTGGGAGCAGAGCAGTGCAGTTTTCTCTCCAGTCCTCTCCATAGCTGCAAAAGGGAAGGCAGCCTGGTCTTCTTCTTCCCTGCATATGGAGCTGGTAGGACTCCTTAGGCAAGGTGATTTATTGCTAGGCACAACTTTCAGTCACCAGCTGATGGGGCCGGGGAAATATTATTGGATTGTCTCACAGATCTATTGCATTTCTCGTAACTTTATAGGTAGGTTTAGAATTACTTGCAGGGAGCTGCATCACAGTTCCAAGGTGGATGGCACTGGGCTGTATCCAAGACAGAGGGGAAGGGGATATGCATCGCTTCCCCAATGGAAAAGGGGGGTCCTGGTGGTGCAAACTGGGGGCTGGAATGCCAGCACCACCACTGCCACCTTGAGGAGCAAGGAAACATGCCAATGGCACATGGCAGAGCATGGGCAACTCATGCTTTAACAAGCCACTGACTAGCACCCTGCAGTGTGGCCACCCAGCATGTGGGATGGGTGCAAATTGGCCAGTCTGGGCTGGCCAATGAATGGATCTATCCCTGTACCATTTCAGACTCTAACAAGCTACAACCAATGCCATTTAGTTTGTTTATTCATTCATGTATTTATTTAACTGATATTCCACATTAGTAGTCCCATAGGATTCTTCAGGTGGATTGCAGCAAAACAATTTCTAACAATGGAAGCAGAGTAGAAACATAATATAGCAATCAAATAGCAACAATAAAACAGAAACTATAGAGGTACATGTAACAATATGCAGTGACAATGTACAGTGGAGAGTTAAGGGGCCCGTAGGTTAAAACAGGAAAAGTTAAAATAAATGTAGCTGTGGCCAAGCTATAACCCAGGCCTGGCTTTCTATAATTATTGGCTATCTTTCCTGGAACAGTGACTACAAAAGTGCTGATCCTAGGAATTAGGGAGATGCATCCCCAGAAAGTATTGCAGCTTCTACCTGCAATTTTATAGCCCGTGCAAGGTGCTTAGGGAGCAATCCGATGCATGTTTACACAGGGGGGAAAAAGCCTTCCAATGCATAAGATTGGACCCTTACAAATTTTATAAAGTACTTATTTTTTTTAAATTTTATAAAGTATTTTTTTTAATTTTATAAAGTAATTCTTAATCTTACTAATAAACAGGGTGTTAGCCAGCCTAACGATTCTGAAGATGGGGTCGTGGGTGGGGAGGCTGTCAAAACAGTAGCATCTGATTTACAGGCCTTTCACAAGCAATACTTCAAACTGTTCTTTAATTGTTCACATCAAAAATAAAATAAAAAATAGGGGGGCAAAGAAGATTTAGAAGGGTCAGGACCTGCTTAGCTCTAGGGCTACCAGTCAACCCCATGAGGCAGGTTATTAACATTTCTATTTTACAGATGGCTGGGGAACGGTACTGCACGCCCAAGGGTACATATTCCTCTTTTATGGGCATTGCCTCCTAAATAGTGTTTTAACCTCCCATAAGTGTCTTATAGAACCTGCATGGAACAATTCTGGGTGGGGACAGCAAATGTATAGCTATGCTCCTAGTGCTTCTCATCAGACTGAATTGTCAAATTACATGCGCCTGCCACCCTGTACACACACACTCACACGTATGCACACAGCCTGTTTAGTCACTTCCTGTTTCAGCAATACAACTATGCAGCTATGTATAAGCAGACACAAGAATTGCACCTGGAGACGCTAACAGAAATATATATAATTGGTCTGTTGGGAAAGTTCCCATTCATATGTCAGCTGTACAAAACATGGCAAAGTACACTGAAATCAAAGATAATAATGACCAGTTGCAATCAAGGCATTTTTGGGCAAACTGGATTTATTGACTCGGAAAGAATTGTATGATTACCTAAGCTAAACCCCCAACTGTTTCCTTAATGTTGCTTGACCTTGAACTGAAAGGTAAAGTTATAACAAAATTTCAGTTTGCATTTTTTCAAGGCAAGGCTTTCTGTAACCCAAATGTGCTTTTGGAATGGAGAAAAAGAGTTTGCTGATAAATGTTTCAACACCATACTTTATTAAAACAAGTTATTTCAGTTGTTTACTGTGTGGTTGGGCCATGATGAAAAACAGATCTTCACTGATACATTTTTGGGCAAATATTTTACCTTTTTGTTTACAAAAGAAAGTGAAGTACCTCATGGTGGTATTTGTCACACAGCACTAGCAGCCAACAATGCACACTGTCAGCTGCGTAAGGTTTCACTTCCTAATTAACTTTTTCTAGAAGTGTAGAGCTGTCTAAAAACACAGCGCGCTCACATTTAACCTCCTGCCACTCTGTTGCATTCATCCACATCACATGACCATGGGCATGAAAAAATACCAAAGCCCTGGAGTAAGGTCTGTACAATCCAAAACATAAAGGGTGTAACCCGAGAAGGCCTGCTACATGACAAATTGGTGATCTCCTTTATTTAATGCAGCTTTTGAAAGGGTGACCTCTTTAAAGTAACTAAAGCAAACGCACACGCACCACTACCAACCCACTACCAAGGCAGGAATCTGCATGGATGGAGAAATGATCCTGAAACGCGAATGCTTTCTTCTTTGGCCAGAACTGCTTTGGAGAGTAATTGACAACACAGAACAAAAGAATGGAAAACCATTAAAGAACCTCTCTCTTTTATTTGATTTTTCTGAAAGATTATAGGACTTTGTTCAATCATAAATTATAAGTTTTCATAAAAATGGAGGAAAAACAAAAATAGTGAGGCATGGAATGTTTACAAACTGTTATGGAGGGTGAGAAGGTGTTGGTTTTTTAACGGATATTGCAAGATCATTCTTATTTTGCTTAAAACTGTTAGTATGAACTTTTTTCCAAAGTTCTGCTCAAAATATTTTTCAAAAATTGAAATATTCTGGACCCAGCCCAACAGTACAGGAGTAGAGAACCTTTCAGCCCATGCGTCCAATTTCATTTGGGGAAGGACAAAAAGTACCAGATATCTCAGCTCATTTGATCTTAAAACTCTTACTGTTGGCAGCTAAGCCAAAAGAAGGAACAAATAAATTTTTGGGGAGAACACTGGGGAAAATGTACAAAAGTCAGGAAACTACTGAACAGTTGGTGGTCAAAGGAAGGGGATTTGAGCCAGTGGAAGGAGGCATGGCTAGCTCAGGGATGCCAAAGGGTCAGTTTGTGCTGGATTTAGCCCCCAGGCATGAAGTTTTATGCCCTGATGTAACCTTTTTCAAAAATTTAGTAATTTGCCCGGATCAGCCTTTGGCAGGTCAGGAGAAGATTAAATCCACTCTTCCACTCTCCTTTCCCGCATGTGATTGGAGCTAATCCTAATTGCATGAAAAAGTGTCGTGCTTAGCATTTATACAGCACTTCGAAACATTTCCTCTGAATAGTGAATAGAGGTGGTGTCATGTGCCTTTGCACAGGAGTTCCACTGCTAGCTTGGGTGGGCCATGCATACAGTAGCCTGGCAACCATGTGTCTTTCCCCTAGCACTATCAAGGATGTAGAAAAGTGGCATTTTGAAGAGCTTGAAAATGCAGATCCTCCACTTGGGAAGGAAAAACAGCACCAGGCAAGCCGCTTGGCCTGGTGGTTGATCCAGGTCCGGGACTGGGTTGATCCTGCCAACACATCACAGTTTGTAAGTGTGAGAGGCCTGGGAACAAAAGCTGAAAAGCATCCACATGCCCTACTAGATGTGATGCTGCAGAACTTGAAATGGCTCCCAAGCATGGTCAGGACATTATTTCCTGCCACGATGGACTATAATTCCTTTGACTGAGCAGGAAATAACTGTTATGACCACATTTATTTATTTTGATTTTTCTATACCATCCCATTCCCATAGGCTCTGAGTGGTTTACAGGAATCTGCTTTGGACTAAAAACAGATTTAGTAATAAAACTAACCTGGCAACCAATCTGGAATGGCCTGTTGGAGGCCTCGCACCTGAAGGTAGCAATCTGGGATATCTGACACATCTCAGTTGGCAGACCGTTCTGCAGTTCAGGGGCAACCACTGAGAAAACAAGTGAACTTCAGTGCAGTACCCCCACAGGCCCTTAGCAGGTGAGGTGGAATTTAAGCAAAAGCACTCCTGAAGGTTTCTACAGACAATCGTTTTTTCCCAAGATTGTGGAAGTTACAGTTTATCCCCAACGTTGTCACTTCCAGTTAGGCAGACAGGATGGAGATCTGCTCAGTCTGCTGGCCCCTCCACAGCTGGATAGCTCCCTCCTCACCCAGCGTACTTTGCTTCCCCTTCCAGTATTAGTTTCACTTGCATGGTGGGAAGGAAATGATCACTTTTTGCAACCATGCATTCCCAGACTGCAGAACAGCCCTGCAGCCATTGCAAGAGGAAAAGCTCACAAAAACCTGATTGTCAGTGAGGCAAACACAGAGATGATCAGCCATCTTTATCTGTTTTACCATACATTCAAATGAGTAGTAGAAAGGAAGAAGTTATTTCATTTTCATTGAAAATTACAAGAAGTGACAAGAAGGAGGTAGGCAATCTGGAGGGGTTTCAAAGGAGAGTGACAATAATAACCAGAGGTCTGGACAAAGCCCTATGAGCAGATATGGAAAGAACTGGGCACGCTTAGAGTTGAGAAGAGAAGACTGAGACTAAGAAATTCTGGAATAGCTGCCACACAGAGGTTGGCCAGGATCTCTTCTCAATCATCCCAGAGTGGAGGGCATGGAATAATGGGCTCAAGCTGCAGGAAGGCAGGAAAAAAATTCTTGACTGTTAGAGCAGTACAGCAACGGAACCCATCAGCAAAAGAGGTCATGGTCTCTCCCGCATTGGAGGCATTCCAGAGGAACTTGAACCAACATCTGCCCAGAATGTTTTAACTTGGAGTCCTCCACTGAGCAGCGGGTTGGGCTCAGTGGCTTTATAGGCCCCTCTGATTCACTTGACTTTTCAGTATTGTACGCATAGCTACATAGCCAATGTTGTTCCTTTAGAATAGGGAGGGGCAATCTGTGACCCTAAAGTCACATGGAACCCTTGGCCCTATTTCAAAAGCCTTCTGCATGGAATCACTTCAGACTTCAGGCCTGCGGGTCAAATACAAGACAACTGGGGACCCATTCCAGCCCCCTGCAGCTCACCAGGTGGCTATGTTACCTTCCCCTGGTGCTGCCCACCTTTCCCTGACCACCAGTTGTTGGTGGTGTCTGTGGTTTTGGATTTCTTCCCACCATTCTGAAATTTTGAAATATCCTGGTCTTTGGGTATTTTGGTCCCGCTCCTTTAGGGAGTCATATGTGTATGTGAGCTTGGTAGTGCGTGTATATGCTTGTGCAATGTGTGCACAGAGGTATCAAAGTAGCTGAAAAGCTCAAAGCAGAAATATTTTGCTTTACATTTTTGATATTTCAGTTTTGTCATTCTTAGATTTCAATATATTAAGGTAAATTAACCTTAATATAGGTTTTGAAAAGAAGAGGGTGATGAAATCCGACAAAAATGACTTGCATGTATAAATATGTCATAGGTATGCTTTTTTGTAAAGCATCAGTAAGAAACTCAAGTTTTACATGGATTTATACGCACAATGTGGTAAAAGCTATAATGGAATCAGTGACATCTGTTCATTTGCGTTTGCAGGCCACGTCCAAAACAAAAATACAACTTGATTTAGGCTGGATGCTTCAATGCTATGATGACTTGTGAATAAATTTTAAGAAAAGCAGCGTGTGCTGCCAGCACCAATGAAAACATGATAGGTACAATCACAACATGAATCAGAAATGAATTCTAGATGGTTCCAAGTTATTACCACATACATCTGAATCAGTGGTTAACGTCTTACAAAGATGATGCCTGTGGTAAGGGCCCAGTATTTATTTTCACAAATTGCTAGATGTGGTTATGCTCTAAGCCATAAAGATTACTTAGAAGAAAAGGTAAAAAGTTCAGAGCAGGCCATGTCTCCAACGTCGCACACACAGCCCAAAAGAAATTGACACTACAGAGTGTTGAATGATGTCCACTGACTTCTCGCTGCCACCCAGGTCACACAGAACACCCAGACAGGAATTCCAGCGGGGCTTATCACCATCAGATCTGCTGCAGCTTAGAAGGGAGAATGTCCACCTTTGCAAGGCACCGCAGCCAGGATTAGCACACAAAGCCATTTGCTGGGAAGGCAGTTCATTAGTGTTTACTAACAATCATCTAAAATCCCTTTCAACCAGGGAAATGAGACACAAAAGTGAAAATAGGTCACTTGGATAACAAGAGGGCCCTGCTATTGAAGTTAAATTACATTTTGGAAGAATTCCTTCCCTTTCTTGCTAGAACAAGTCACTCCTCCAGCCTGGTGACCTCTAGCAGACTGCTCCAAATATCAGCACTGTTTTAACAGGAGAAGAGGCAACAACGCAAATAACAAGCAACCACTAATCCTCCTGAAGTTTCTCTGGTCCTTCTGCCAGGTCATCTGTAATGACTGTAAAGGAGCAAAATGGCCAGAGATTATGAGCCATGCACCATAATACACTGCAGGACATAACTATGGTCTAAGGCAGCTTTCCCCAACCTGGTGCCTTCCAGATGTTTTGGTCCATGACTACCATTTATGTACTATCTATAATAGCTTTTTATGGTTTTTAATCTTTGAAAACCTCTCAAAGAGCTTAGCCTAAGCAATAAATTGAGCTTTGCTGGCTATGTGCTACTCCTTTACCAGAGATCTGGTACTGAGGAACTTTGGCAAGAGGAGGCCTTGAACCCGTCTGGTTGCAGCTGGTTGCTACCATGTGTACAGAGAGCTGGGCTAGATGGACTGTTGGTCTAATCCAGCGTGGCTTTTCTTATGTTCTCAGTGTGGTGCAGTGGCTAAGAGTGCAGGACTGGGACTCCGGCAATGAGGGTTCTAGTCTCGGCTCAGCCATGGAGCCAACTGGGTGACTCTGGGCTAGTCACACACTCTCAGCCCCAGTTGCCTCACAGGGTTGTTGTTGTGGACAGCAGGAGAAGAAGAATGATGTATAGAATCATAGAACAGTAGAGTTGGATGGGGCCAGAAGTCCATCGGGTCCACCCCCCTGCTATTTGCAGAACACTAAGTTACACCATCCCATTCAGATGACAGTCCAGACACTTTTTGAATGCCTCTACTTTAGGATAGCCCACAACCTCCCTAAGTCATTGGTTCTACTGTCATACTGCTATAACAGTTAGGAAGCTCTTTCTGATGTTCATCCAGTAGCTGGATTCCTATAACTTGAGCCCATTATTTTGTGTCCTGCACTCTGGAATGATCGAGAAGAGATCCTAGCCTTCCTCTTTGAGACAAGCTTTCACATTTCTTGAGTAGTGATATTGCATTTCCCCTGAATCTTCTCTCTTCAAGGCTAAGCATGCCCAGTTCTTTCACTCTCTCCTCACAGGGCTTTAATTCCAGTCCCTGGATCATCCTTGTTGCCCTCCTCTGTACCTTTTCTATCTTTTCTGCATCTCTTTTAAGCTTAGGTGCCATTAGGTCCTCGCAGGACTCCAGGTGAGGTCTGGCTAGTGCTGAGTATAGTGCAACTAGTACTGCACATGTTTCAGAAATGATGTTTCTGTCAATGCAGCCCCAAACAGCATTTGCCTTTTTTTTGCAGCTGTGTCACATTGTTGACTCATATTTAGCTTGTTATCTACAACAATCACAAGATCCTTCTGCTTTGCAGTATTGTTGAGCCAGGTGTTTCCCATCTTGTAATGGTGCATTTGGTTTCTTTTTCCTAAGTGGAGACATGCCATTTGTCCCTATTGAATTTCATTCTGTTGTTCTCTGCCTAGCATCCCAACCTATCAAGATCACCTTGTATCTTATCTCTGTCTTATCTCTGTAAGCTGCTTTGAGTCCTTGGTGGGATAAAAATCTAATAAACAAATAAAACGGTGACTTGAAGAGTTTTGTTGGTGTGATGGCTTACGCTGCTTAGACACTGTTTGGTTTAATAGGAGAAATAATAGAAGTTCAAGCACGTTTAGGACCCAATGATTTCAATTAAGGAAGTGTTCACTGAAAGAAAATACAAAAACACCAGAAGAACTGTCCATGATCAGACCAAAGGCCTACCACATCCAGTGTTCTGTTTGCACAGTGACTAACTGAGTGGCTAGAGGAAGCCCACTAGTTGGACAAGATGACCGCAACACCCTCCTGGGTGTACCACCTCTAATTTTAGAGGTAGGCTATAGCTATCAGGACTAGGGGCCATTTATAGAGTAATCCTCCATGAATTTGTCTATTCCCTTTTAAAAGCCATCCAAGTCGGTGTCAGCACTACATCCTATGGAAATGGATTCCAGGGGCCAATTATGTGCTGTGTGAAAAAGTGCTCCCTTTTGCCTGCCATGAGTCTCACCCCAATCAGCTTCAGGAGATGGACAACCCCACTGGGTTCTTGCATTATGGCAGAGGGAAAAGAATGTCTCCCTGTCCAATTTGTCTACACCGTGCATACATTCGTTGATTCTGTCATGTTTCCCTTTACTTGCTTTTCCACTACCCAAGCTAAAAGGTTCCATGCCTTCAACATTTCCTTGCTCTAACCTATTGGTTTGGAGGAGGCAGCTTGGCGAGGTATCCTGCATGGGCCCTTCCCTCTCATATAGTGGCTGCAGCTGCTGCTACCAGCAGCACTGGCTTGCTCACTATGCTGCAAAGAGGATCAGGGCTATGGCAGAGCCACTGTTCTTGCTGTCTGGCATTGCTTGTCACTGCCTAGAGTATGGTCTGAAGGCATGCAAGACATCTGCCATCTTGAAACTAAGCAGGTCTGGAGCTGACCTGAGCTTGGAGGGGAGACTAACTGGGAAACACATATAGCCACCTTGAGTTCCACAGTGGAAGAAAGATTGGATACACATACAAATAAATAAATTCCCTTGCTGAAGTGGCTGTGAGACTGGTGATTGTATCAAGGCAGAGCAGCAGCAGCAGCAGCACCCCCTGACTTCCATCTCCTTTGTCCTCCAGCGCCAGCTACCAGTGCTGGCACAAGAAAAGCAAGTGAGAAGCGGTTAGGCAGGAGCACAGCAAGATCAGGAATTCTACCACAAAGCTCAGCAGCTAGAGCTGGGAAGTGGAAATCAAGGGTCAAATCCTGCAGCACTGGGATCTCAATCCAGATTTTCTGGGTTCCCCTGGTGGCACCACCCCTTTCCTCTGGTCCCTGACTCTTTCCCCATGGATCAATATTTTGTGGTGCTCCAACTTTCATGTAGTTTTTGCCCCATTCCAAAAGCTTGAAATGCTTCTCTTGAGGGCTATTTACTAGAAGTAAGAGATGTAAGCAATAATTGTCTGGTATTTTTGGCACCACCCTTTTTACCTTTAGCCTTGCTCACCACTGGAATGAAGCCTGTGGAAGCATTTCCAGGACTGAATTCAGCTCTTGAACTGAAAAATGGTTCCCCACCGCAGCACTAGAGGTCTTCTTGAAGGATGCTATTGCATTGTGTGAATAAATCAGTGTGTGTGTGGATAGGTGGGTAGGTCGAACGGAGCAGAAGAGAGTGGGGAGGCAGAGACAGCGTTGGTCTTAAGTCCACCCTGCACACATGCACATGCGTGCACTCACATGCGCGCGCGCGCACACACACACACACACACACACTAGAAACAAGAAAGAAACAGTGTGGGCTGGTGATGAGCTTGAGAAAATATGTCCACATTGGGACCCTGGGCTGGCACTGGCCCCATGCATCTTCAGCATGTGCCTGGTCTCACCCAGAGATAACTTCCAAGGAAATGTGGTCTTCTATGAGGAAAGAAAATGGTTGCCCACCCCAACGTAGGATATGAAAGTCATTCAGATTGGTTATCTCAGTGCAGCCCTCTAAATACTGGCACCCAAACTTTCTAATCCTCTGACAGACATTAAGAAAGAATCTGCTATCCAGGGTAATTAGGGATAGGTACATAGTTTCTGGAATGTGTGTGGGTGTGTTTAAAAAGGGTTTGAATGCTTTCATGTAGCTATGAGGGGCCATAAAATTAAAATAAACAAGCATTTACGATGTGTGCTCATGTATAAAGGGCAGAATGGAAAAGAAAATGGTTAGGTTGCATTTTGGGAAGCCTAGCGTAAAATTTCTAAAGGCATTTTATAAATAACATGAACTCTAGATCATGATGGTTGGGTGTGAGTATAAAACATGTTAATAGAAACAATGCTTTAGAAGTTAATTTTCACAGGGTTCTGCAACACTGGACAGTTTTAACAATGGGGCAAGGGAAATATCTAATGAAATATAGAAGGAGTTGTTTTAAAGAGCATGCAAGAAAGGAATATGTGGAATTTTAACCCAGAAAGAGAAGTGTGCGCACAACATTAATACAGTATACCAATATATTTATTAGAAAGGACAATCATTTAGTGCTATAAGATCATTTTGCAAGGAAAATAAACAATGTCTTTTGTGGCTGAACAGAAGTGGTTTCTGCTGCATAGCATGTCTAAACACAGAAGCTAAGAGCAAGCAAAATTGCCCCTTTTAGTAGAATCACTTAGCTCATTGACAATCCTCAGCCCTTTTAGCACTCTTGCCTCAGGAATGCAGATTACAAGCAGCAAACGGAAAGTAATCCACAAATAGCTTTGGAATTATGTTTGAAAAATTGCCCTTTAAAGTTTTTTAGGTCTTAAAGCCAGGAGAACATTCATTATAATACAAAATAAGTTTGTATAACTTGTTATAACTAAGCCATAAGAAAGGGGAGAGACTGTTCCCACTCACTTGACTGTGTTCAGCTTCTTCTACTTTGAAATCTTGCTGAAAAGGCAGCGCTATCAAGAATAAGAATGTAGAGCAATTCAATG
The DNA here is from genome assembly GCF_004798865.1 of Varanus komodoensis. Classification (NCBI taxonomy): domain Eukaryota; kingdom Metazoa; phylum Chordata; class Lepidosauria; order Squamata; family Varanidae; genus Varanus; species Varanus komodoensis. The sequence continues at coordinate 1,520,361 of NW_025335438.1, forward strand.
TGATGGCAAATCATGGCTTACTATTATGTGCACAAATCTATGCACATAGGTGGAAGAAGTATAAAGTTTTCTTCCATGATTTGCCATGAATTACTTCCTGTTTCATCCAACAGTTGTTTGTTCAAACCATTGTAGTCTTATAGCCCACCAAACCATGGTTTGACTGTATAAATATTCTAAGTTAAGTAATTATGATTTGAACCAACCACTGTTCCTCATGAGTGGATGAAGTGGTAGTTTGTAACAAGCTGTGATTGGAAACTTCAAACATCCTCCCCTTACACATGAATGAGGAAGGAAGGGAAGAGGATACATTGACCTGAGGTCTGAACAGTTTGCCCTTACATCTGAACTGGGCCTACATGTGCAATTCCACATCTCTTTCTCTCATACACATACACACAACTGATTGCACTTCATAGTCAGTAGCACCTCCAAAATACTACAAGTTTTAATAAGAACTCAAAATTTACAAAGGAATAGTGCTGATGAAAATATTAAATTCAGAGAGAGTAGTCTTTCAGTACTGATCTGTTGTTCATACAGTACCTCCAGGAGTTTTTAAGAGGGAGATGGAAAAAATAAGAAATAACATAGAAATAGGTATAAACATTTGGGTCACTGCAAATAAAATTTACCACCTCTGTATAAAAGCTCTGCTATGAGCTGCTCCCTTACCTCTTTCCTTTTGGTTATTAGATTCAAGACAACCCTCTGAAGTGCAGTTATTTTATTGAAAGATAAGAGATTTCAGAAACAGTATGAACTTTAAATAAGCTTCCAACTGAAGCTGAGGGAGAAGCATCTGCCCATGTAAAGAGCTGAATCCAACTGGAATCTTCCCCTCTGTCCATTGCTTTTAGTAAATCTTGCTGTTTGTGGGCAAGACAGTGGGAATATCAGAGCCCCTCTAACCAAGCATTTGGTTTCTCCTGTCACCTCCTTTCTGGGACCGAGTCTTGTATCCTCCCCGCATCCTGAAACTCTTTCCACCCCTCCAAAACAGGCCAGTTCTCACACTCTGCCTGAGAAACTTCATTAGACAAGCTCAAAACTTCAAAGTCCTCACCCTGCTCCCTTGCACCTCCTCCTCCTCCTCCGCCTCCTCCAGGCTCAGACATACCTATCTGAACAGCCTATGATGTGTGAGATATGGGTTCACTCTCTACATGCACTATAAATAATACTCTACCATAAACTGTCATCTTTTTTACTTTACACCAGAGTCTTATTTTATTTGCTTATGACATACGTGGGACCTCTATGACCTTACAAGTGGAATAGTGAATTACACAAACCAATGGGCTCTGTACTTGATTCATTAAATCTTTTTCCAGCAGATGAGCTCTCCAGGACACCACGCTGGATCTTGAGATATCAGAGTGCCCTCTGTTGATCACACTCAATCTGTTACCAGCTTAGACCCACCTCAGTCTCTTTATTACCTTTTTCTTCTAGTGTAGTATCCACAGAGTAGTATATTTAGAACCCCAAACAGTATTTTTAAGCCCCTAAAGTATGGCCATGTTAATGGTCTTTTAACAAAATGCACACCTTCAAGGGGCAGGGGAGAAAGACAGCAACAGGTCCAAAATTAATAAAGTGCAGCTGTATGGAACAAGATATGCATGCTAAGAGCTCATAAAGCAGCCATGTGGTTTATTGAGCAGGCTAGAAATCTAATAAATAAATAAATAAATAAACTTTATATGTTTGCAAGTAAATATATAATATGAATCCTACAGCCTTTCCTCAGACCTACCCCCATTATGATATGTTATGATGTTATGGTAGGAATGTGTTTTATTTGCCAATGTGAAATTTATGGATCACCATTTCCACTTAACAAAGTTCTTCTGGACATGGGGCTTTGCTACTTTGAAGGATGAAATATGTACACTTGGAGAATTCAGACTGTAGCTTCATGATCCCCATGCTTCACATTGCACATGTACTTGGATTTTTTACACCATTTTGCTTTGAGTACTAATGACTCCTTCATAAAGCCTTCTGACGGGGTTGCTGGATGCCTCGATTTTCAGAAGATGGATGGCTTGTGGTCTTGTTGATGTGGCTCCAAAGAGGTTGCAGTCATTTGTTGCTTTTCCTGAAAACTTAAGAACCACAAGTTGCTGGATCATTTTGTTTTAGTATCTGGGAAGTACTAAACCGCATCCCTGACTTTTATCCAATCCACTTTTACTGTAATTGAAGCCCACAGTAAAAATGTGGTGTTCATTATGGTCTTGACTTAACCCGCAGTTTTCCACTAATAAAGTGAAACTTGTTCATTCATTTTCTCTGATTTTCTCCCTTTCCCTGTCTAGCTGCAGCACTGTAGAAAAGCCGTGATAATCTCCCTGTCTTCAAAAATTTGTCTTAGAAGCAGTTAAGAACAAAATTGTTGTGTTCGACTCTATCAACAGTGCAAACCATTTCTGACATATCAGTTACTACTGTTACTGTTAAATTACCCATGTATTAAGACAAGAACTGTGGTCATCTTTCAGCCCGAAGGCCAAAATCTGTATTGAATAAGCTCTTGCAGGATGCATTCCACTGGTGAATGGAGCCAAAAACATAACAGGGTGTTGCCAAAAGAGCCAGCATATTTTAACTGAAAGCTCTTAATGACAGATCTAGAACAGTGATGGTGGGGAGTAGCTCAAAAGTCTGGAAAGGGGTTCGGCCATCTGAGGAACTGCAGAAGGCAAACCTGGGAGCTTAGGATGGCTGGATATGGCCCCCAGGCCTGAACTTCGGCAGCCCTCCTGTAATATCTCGGGCCTTCCTTGGGCGTTTTTGGCGCCTTTGCTTGGTGACATCATTAGGCGTACAATGATCCTCCAAATTCTTTTGCTTAGCTCTGTCTATTCCCACCCCACAGAGCTGATCAGAATCCTTCCATACTGGGAGACTCAGGATTGTATCTAATGTTATTCTTTCTTAGAGCAGACCCATTGAAATATATGGGGCTTACGTTAGACTGTACAACACTCTGGAGGGACAGCTGTGCAGGTTAGGAAACTTACTTAACTTCAGGGCTCTTGGACATTACCCAAACTATTGGAAAACTCCTCCAGCCTCCCACACTTGGCAATTTCTAGTTATATGGTGGTACCTCAAGATGTTTCAAGGGAATAAGCACCCCCACTGAAGTCAAGGATGGGCTCCTGCCAGTTCAGTTGGGCCAGTTCAGTGTGCTGTATTATTGTTCTTGGTTTGAGTTCTGTTTTATGTTTTTCAAACAAGCATATATATCACCACGTAATGAATTCCATGACACTCATTTTTTCTCAAATTCTGGACTTAAAATAACCAGAAAGAGAAACACTTTTCAATCCATCATCAAATGTAACTAACAAGGCCAAGCCCAAACCTTTACTTGGCATCCAAAGGGCAATGAAACTTTGAGAAATGTTCTATACCTGAGATGTCATGTCCAGAAGAATTATGACCTCACTTTTTAACATTTACATTGGCAATATTTCTGGAATGAGTTCAGAAAATGCAGTATTCTGTAGGAAACTTGTTTCCGGACAACAGTTTCCTTCACCAAGGAGCACTGAATAAGTGAAATGATAAATGTACTTCTTTGAAGGATGAGGAGGAGAAGGAAGAAATCTTTTTAATACACTAGAAGCAATTCTAATTGGCAGCTCCAATTATTCAAGAAGTTTCCAAATAGTCTTTCTGCATCATTTAAGCTCTATCTATATCAAAGCTTGATTTGAGCAAAGTTCTGAATAAGTAATGCTTCAGCATGTGCCAAACTTAGTGAAGAAAATGCAGACTGGTTCAAAGCCAAAGTCACTGGCTTTGCATGCAAACAGAAGGGCTGGATTAGAAACGTCAGTCCTTTGCAGCATTTGAAGCAATTTCACGGTGAGACTGAGCAGATAATTCCAAGACTGTCTCTGCAGATAGCATTAAAGAAGATACAGAAAATGGGAAATTGTGGTTATTAATAATCAGAGAATCCAAGATTGTGCAAGAAGATCTAGAATTTTTCCCTAAAAGAGTTGACATCCTACCGTTTCCTCAGAGACAGGACTAAACACATATTCTGGTTCCAGGGTAAGTGGTAGGAAGGCACTTGTGTTAGCACAATTCTGTGGAGCAGTAATTCAGAGCCCTGGCTGTAGCTGCAAGCATGTATTTGCATTGTTTTCAAGCTTGAGGCAATTGGAATATCTTGAGGGTCTCTTCCAACTCTGACTGTATGATCCTGGGGTTCATAAAGGATCATAAAATTAGAGTCTATCTTCATAGACCTGACAAGCGCTGGCAGGAATCTCCTTATGGTTAGCAAAGTTATAGGTAGCACGTTGCCATGGGGACTGAATGGCAGGCTGCTTGCTCTCAGTAGTGGACCTTCGGGATGACCTGCCAATATCCCAAAGCTTTGCCACCTTCCATGCTGGACATGATGTGAGCAAAGAGCATGTATGTGAAAAGGGGAACAGAATGGCAGTTTTGAGTCATACAGACACAGATGGAAGAATAGTTTAGGACTAAAGCTAAAAACATCACTTGGTGCTGGCTCTCTCCCTCTGAAGACCTTACTTGGGAGCAGAGGATCTGGACTATTTATTCAAGCTGAGCCTCTCTCTGCCAGTTTGCAGCCTCTGCACTTGTAGTAAACACAAATAGTGCAAAAGGCCTCAAGCGTTTTTCCAGTTTCAGATAACGTTATATCGAACAACTGAAGCCAGGTAAATGCTGCACCTCTGAAACTGCCACTACCTGGAAAATTAAGGCTCCTGAATGCATGTTGAGGAAAATGAGCTTTTGTCTGAAGTAATCCCCTTTCTTCCTCCCTCAAAACTCTATTTTATTTCTTATTTCTATGCTGTGCTATAATAATAACAGCTCCAGACTGCTTACAATATAAAATCAAAATAGATACAATTTAATTGTCTGTGAAACAAGGAGTCACAATAAAAATAATGCCATCTATCAGTCAAGGAACAGAAAATGAAATAAGGGTAAAACTGACTGAAAAGGCCTGGGCAAATTAAAACCAAACCAAAACAAAAAAGCTCTTTGCCTGGCACTGGAAAGACAGTAACATGGGTGAAATACAAGTCCCTTTAAGGAGGGTTTTTCACAGCCAGGGAACCACCACTGAAAAGGCGTTTTCAGAAGGAGTCTCTCTCCTGTAATGGACACCCAGATTTCTGAAGATCTCACGGTACAGGTATTTATTTATTTTTATTTATTAAAACATTTTTATGCCACCCCATTTGCCGAAGCCTCGGGGCGGCTTACAACAATAAAGATAGACATATGTAGGAAGAGATCATCTTTGTCTCAGGCAATTATGATTCTGAAAGGTCAAGATCAGCCCTTTGAAGTGGACCCAGAAATGATCCACTCTATCTAGCCTAGGGGTGGGGACCCTGTTTGAGCCCAAGGATCCAAGCTCGTTTCAGAGAAGCTCTCAGGGTTTGCTTTCCAGTGGTGGCTGGGCCCAAGGGCAAAGGGGGCAGGCCCAAAGGTCCAAGAGAGGGGTCCACAGAAATATCGCCTATTGTCACTAAAACTCTTACTGCCAGGAGCTAAACTTTAAGACAGACATGTCCACCTTTTAGAATGGAGGACAGCACATAATTTGGAAACTACGCATCAATCAGTGTTTGTGGGAAACAGGTCTTCCTGGGAACCCCAGAAAGTCAGATTGAGGTGCCAGGCAAGCATCTGGCAGTACAAGGAGTCTGCCAGGAGTCCAAGATGAGTGGAAATTTTCAATAAAGGAAATTCTAAAGGAACCATTACAAACCATTTGAAGAAGATGAAGATGAAGACAAAGATGAACCCACCACCAATTAGACTTCCCTAAAAGCTTAGAAGTGACATGAAAACAAGCAAAGGCATATATAAGAAGTGGAAGGAAGGCCAGAGTAAAGGCAGGTAGTATGGGATTGCAGGGTTGCCATCAGAAAGGTTAAAGCTATGAATGAGGGGAAGATAGTGAGGGATGCTAAAAGCAGCAGCAGCAGCAAGATCAACACTTCTTCAGATACATGCATAGTATAAGGCAGAGGAAAGAAATGAAGGCTCTGCTACTCAGTGAGGAGGGTAAAATGATAACAGATGACAAAGAAAAGATAGAAGCTCCCAGTTCCTACTTTGGTTCAATTTTCTCCCAAAGAGGGTTTATGACCTCCCTGGCAAAGATGAAGTGCAGGCTAAAGGGGCAGAATTGCAGCTTGAGATTGATAGGCAAATAAAGAAGCACCTAATTACACTGAACGAGTTCAACTCTTCAGAGCCAGATAAACTCCATTCTAGTGAAATGAAGTAATTGGCAAAAACATTCTCAGAACCATTGTCTATTATCTTTGAGAAATCATGGAAGATGGATTGAGAAGTGCCAGATCTTCAAAAGTGGGGAAAGGACTTTGGGAACTACAGACCAGTCAATCTGGCATCAATATGCTGGCAAAATTCTGAAGTATATTATAAAGCAATCAATCTGCAAACACCTTGAAAACAATGCAGCAATTACTAGAAGCCAACATGGATTTGTCAGAACAAATCCTGCCACACTAATCTGATCTCATTTTTGGATCAAGTAGCATCCCTTGTGGACTGTGGGAATGCTGTGGACATAATCTATCTAGACCTCAACAAAGCTTTTGGCAAAGTGTTCCATGATATCCTGATTAGAAAGCTAGCTAAATCAGATGGATCAACAGTTGGTTAGAGAATCAGACTCAAAGAGTGAAATTTATTATGGGCAAATACCAAGGTTTGCACCTAGGAAAAGGAAATGTACCATTACAAGATGCAGTTGGCTTGTACTTGGCTTAAAGTGCTGCACGCAACAAGGATCTTAGAATTCTTGTAGATGACAAGATGAATTTGAGCCAACAATATGATGTGACTACCAAAAAGGCAAACACTATTTTGGGAGGTATTAATAGAAGTATCACTTCTAAATCACATAAAGTACTAGTTCCTCTCTACTTGACATTGGTTAGGCCTCATCATGAATATTGCATTCAGTTCTGGGCATCACAGTTCAAGAAGGTTGCAGACAAACTGGAAACGTTTAAGAAAAGGGCAAAACAGGTGAGCCAGGAACTGAAACAAGGTCCTATGAGGAAACACTGAAAGAAGTGGACAAGCTTAGCCTTGAGAAGAGAAAACTGAGGAAAGTTATTATTGTCTTCAAGTGCATGAAAGGTTATTACACAAGGAAGGGCTAAGATCTTTTATCAGTTATCCCACAGTGAAGGATATGGAATGGTGCTGAACTTACAGGAAGTCAGATTCCAACTGAACATCAGGAAAAGCTTCTTGACTGTCAGAGCAATATGACAATTATCTATGGAGGTTTGGGGCTCTCCCACAAAGGAGATGTTGCTGAACAGCCATCTGTTAGAGATGCTTTAACCCAAGTCCTACATCTAGCAGGAGGTAAGATCTTATGGCCTTCTTGACCCCTTCCAACTCCACTATTTTATGTTTCTTCTCTTGACTACTGCTAGACTTGATCTGAACTGATCACATTTCACACAGTGCAACCTTTCCTCAAAGCATACTTGACTCAGCCTCTTGATAATTTCAGTTGCTCTTCTCTGCACTCACTCCATTTTTAAGAGAATATCTCCAGATATTATGCTGCTTTAAACTTAGCACTTAATCAAAATAAGAGCAGTCTAGTTGAGTTTGAGCAGGCAAAGAGATACAGCAAGCAAATGGGAAGCTAACTTTTATGCTCAGGTGTAGCATTAGTACAGTATATATGAGTTCATATATGAGTTGAGAAAGATATCCTGTAGTAAAGAGAAAGATAGGAGAAGTAGTGGGAAATCATGGGAGGATTAGAAATGAAAGACAATGTCCTTTTGAGTTGCCCTCTCCAGCCATAAAATTTTCTGAAGGAGACAATGCTGTGGCCCTATAAAACACCCTGGCATTATCTCTGTCTTTTAACTTAATATTTTAATTATATTTGCTGCTCATGGACATTTTTAGGATATATTTGTATCTTATTCTACATGGTTTTATGTAGATTTTTTCATATTTAATATGATCTCATCAATGTGTATCATACAAATGGAACCACTGTGGCACCCAAAGGCAGCTAACAGTAACAATAGCAACAGCAGTAATAATGTGTAGTGAGTCCCACGAATGCCATTGTCCTGCCTCATTCATGGCATTGTACATACTGGACAGATGAAAGTGTCTTCCTCTCTAACCCTCACATGGTTTCTTACCACAGAGAATTTGTAAAAGGAAAAAGATGGAACAACCACACGATATCCTATAATGCCTAATGCTAGGAGTCCTGCATCTGGAAGGACCCCAGATGGACCCCCCAAGGAAAGGTGCCTAAAGTAATGTCTAGAATTCTGCTAGACAGATTCTGCTATATAAAGTCCATCCTCCACAGGAACATTCGCTGTAGTCAATTTTAACCTTTGTACTCAACAAATTAATTAAAATTTCCTCTCTTATATGGAACATGAATGGTGAGGCAATATTTCATCACATAAAAGGCCTGAATTTTTTTGGCATGAAGCAGCCTGCTCTTATTGGAGGCTGAAAAGGCAGAGGTTACATAAATGCAAGTTACTCATTTTACATCTGTAGAAGATCAAGTTTAAAACAACAAAAACACCATGAATTCCTGAAAACCCTGAACAAGTGTAGCTAGCAATCAAGCCTCATGAATATAAATGAGATTTCTATGACTAAAGCTTATATAAGAAGTTTTTAGTGGAACCAGTCCTGATACCCCCCCACCCCCACCCCCATGGGTTGCATTCTATCATTAGTTCAACTGACTTCAAAGCAAGGCAGATCCCTGTAGGCTTCAGTGCTCCCTTTGGTTATGCCTTTTTAAGTGTCATCAGATACAAATGCAAATTAGCTTCTGGGAGTGTAATTATTCCTAGTGTCCACATTGCCTTACAGCAAGGGTAAGGAAACGTTTTCAGCCCATGGGCTAGTTTCCACCTTGGAGAAGCGTTTGGGATTGCGTTGCAAAGGCCAAAGTGGGTCTGAAAAATCCACCTGCTCACATTCCCTTGTTACCCATGTATAGGAGTTAAACAGCAATTTGGATTTACTCAGACGTAAGTATGAGAATAATTATATTCAGATGTAAGCAAGATAGGTCTCTCTTGGACAAGGCATTGAAGGCAGCAGGACTGAATTACACTGCAGCACTTTCTAATAGACTTTGTGCTCAGAAGCAGGCATGTGGGTCACACCTACACACCAGGACAAGGGCCTGAAGGAAGCAGTCATGAATTTCCAAGCATTTTCCTTCTCTAGCTGTGCCACAGTTGATTGGAAAGATATGCCTCCCCCTAAGCACTGAGCAGGGTAAGCTTTTACATTACTAAGCTTAGAATACTAAACTCTTATCCCCAATCTGCTTTTTTCTTATTCTGTTTTTCCTCTTGGTGATAAGAGTTTTCCTTCCATGACAGAGGGGGAAGAGTTGGGGAAGAAGCTTCCAGGCAGTATGGAAAACCCACACAGACTTTATCAGGTCTGCCAGGTTGATGTTCCCCATCTCTGTCTTACAGGAACCATTCAAGGTGTTGGATCGGACCATCCTTAAACGCAAGAGCAAAGAGATTGCTTTTTCCAATATATTCTATCACAAGCTCTCAAATCATCAAAGGGCACCCACTAAGTATTAATAGTTTACAGTTACAGCCACATTTAAAGGTCTGCTGCACATACAGAGGCATTTCTAACTCTACTAGTTAGGATAACAAGGGAACATACTCTCTGACCAGGAGAAAATAAACAGATGGTGGAAGCAATATAGGGATGGACTGTACAAAAGAAATAAAGGGTTGGCAAGCTCTTTCAAAGAGGAATCCTATGAGGAAGGTCCTGCAATATTAGAAAGTGAAATGAAAGCTGCTCTGAAAACACTTGGAAGGAATAAATCTGCCAGAGTAGGTAGGGTACCAATTGAACTATCCCAAGTTGCAGAGACTGAATTGGTCCAAATCCTAAAAAGAATATGTCAACAAATTTGGGGACAAAACAATGGCCTAACAATTGGAAACATTCAATTTACATGTCAGTACCCAAGAAATGAGATGCTAAAGAGTGCATCAGCTAAAGAACCTTTACACTAATCTACCATGCAAGTAAAGTGATGTTCAAGGTGTTGCAGCAAAGAAATTTACCATATATGGAGTGAGAAATGCCTGATGTTCAAGCTGGAATCCAGAAAGGAAGAGACACTCAAGAACATATTACAAATGTACATTGGCTTCCGGAACCAAAGAATTTCAAGAGAAGATAAGTTTGTGCTTATAAATTATAGCAAAGCCTTTGACTATGTGGATCACAAGAAGCTATGAATGGTCCTGAATGAAATGGCTGTACCTCACCACTTGATTGTCCTTATGCGTATCCTATATCATGGACAAGAAGTTACTGTTAGGACAGAATATGGAGAAACAGAATGCTTTCTGACAGGCAAAGGCTTTGGACAAATGTATATTTTATCTCCCTATGAATTCACTCTGTATGCAGAACTTATAAGGACAGCTGGAATACAATCAGGGAAAGGAGGAAGAAAACTGGTGAAAGATATATCTATAATTTAAGATATACAGATGATACCATATTCTTTGCAGAAAGCAGAAATTAGTTGAAAGGACTCCTGATGAATATGAAAGAAGAAAGTGCTATAGTAGAACTACAGCTGAACATTAAGAAAACAAAAAACATGACTATGAAGTGTTACACAACTTAAACCTCAACAATTCAGAAAGTGAAATTGTGAAAAATGTTACATACTTTGTCTCAGTCATTCATTCAAAGGGAAATTTTGAGTTCAAAGGGCAATAAAGAAACTGGGCAACATCATCAAGTATAAGGGAGTTTCACTGGAGACCAAAGCCAAGATCATCCACACGATTGTTTCCCTGATCACTAGGTATGGGTGTAAAAACTGGACAGTGAGGAAAGTTGAAAGGAAGAAAAATGTGTTCAAAACATGGTGCTAGAGGAGAGCTTTATGAACAACCTGGTCCCACAGAAAAATGAACAAATGGACCCTAGATCAAATCAAGCCAGCGCTTACCTTGGAGACAAAAATGACAAAACTGAAACTGCCATATTTCAAGCACATAATGGGAAGGTAAGACCCACTGGAGAAGTCAATCATGCCAGAGAAAGTGGAAGACCATGCCCACACAGAACTGCCTTTCTGGTCAGGTTGCAGTAAATTTCATCTTTTAAGAAGGTGAGACTTTGGATTGCTTGTTAACTTAAAATATAGGAGGGAAAAAGCCAGGAAGGGAGAAGATACTTAATGTAACTTTGAACATTATAGTGCCTTTAACTCTACCCTAGGAGTTTAGCATCACATGACTGGCTGGCATGAAATTGTTTTATGAATGAGTTTGTTTATTTCATTTATTTATCACATGTATATACTGCCCCAGAGCCAAAGCCTTCTGGGCAGTTCCAAAGCATTTGTTTATTTATTTAACTAAGAGTGAGAAGCAAACCTAATGGCAGCTGGGTGGGCAGAGGACAGAAAGGACTGAGGTCACTATTTAGAAAGCAAGTGAGTGAAAGAGATAAAATTCCATATATGAAAATGAAAAGTCGAGTCTATGGATCAGGACTATGCATGCCAAAGAGGAGAATGCCAGCACTGCAGAATTTTCATGTTCTGTCTCCTGTGCTTGCATAAGCATAGTCATGAAACCTACGGAACAGAATTTGCTACCTGTGAATTTTTCAAAGAAGTTCCTGGCACCAGAGCAGTAGTGATTCAAGCCTTCAAGAATAAACGCCAGAACCAATACAAGGAAGCAGCAGATGAGGTTCAACAGACAGTGCACTGAATTCTCTATTGAGACTGCATCTTGATTACTTTAAATATTGCTTGTTTATTATTGCTTTAAATTTGCATCCAACCTTTACATTTACTTGAAGCTCCCAAGGCTTCAGCAATAAATCATGGTTTGACTAATGCCATGCATACAGAATGCAGTGGGTCTTACTACCAATTATGTATGCAGTTGCATAGGATTGCTTCTATGCCCCACAACTGTATGTGTATTTCTTTGGAAATAATCCAAGCATAACAATAGGGTGATAGCTTTATTGGGATCATGTGACATCATAGTTAATCCTCATAAAGGCATTATTCTGTGATGCTCCTGGATTCCCACTCCCTTCAAGAGTCTGAAAAGGTAACATGGCTGCCTGCACGTGACATTTTGGACTGTGGCCCACTCATTTCAGTGGGGCTTCCTCCTATGAAATTATGCATCAAACTGCAGCCAATTGGCCTGTTATTTATTTATTTGAACGATTTATAGGGAATCTCTTAGGGAAACCCCCCCAAGGGTGTACAATTTATAACAACAGAACACAATAAAACAATAATAAAACCAAATTAATGTCTCAGACCAGAGAACATGATATACACAATGGCACCCAATAAAATCCAGGCTCAAGTATAGGCCAATGGAAATAAATGCAACTTTGTGGCCCATTTGGAGGCTTGTCTCAATGGGCCTGCCAAGCAACGCCGGAGCAAGACACCGCAAGGGGGGCCCACTGCTCCTGTCGCAGGACACAGCTTGCATTTGCCACAGCTGTGGCGTATCGTTTCTTTGCATCCTCTGTTCCCCCATCCTGTCCCATTGCTCTTATCCAAATAATAACAGCCAGATCATTGCCAGCCCTTTTCAGATGTGGCTAAACCATTACAATTACATTACATTACAATTACAATTATTACAATTACAATTACAATTACAATTACAGTGGAGGTTGAATAATTCGTTGCTTCTGATAATAAGCCAACCAAGTGATGCTATGTCCATTTTCGTTGCATTAACACTGAGTGAATGAGAGAATTTGCTATGGATACGGGTTAAAAATGTAACCATAAACAGAAGAACCAATCTTTCAATAATATCATTTTAAGAAAACAAGAGGTGACTGCTACACTGTTGTAATGAAATTACCCATGTATGGCAGTTTCGGCAAGGCTTTGTTTGTTTTTCCATTGGGTCTGAGGGCATCATACAGACTTTACCCAAGGAATGTATTGGAGTGAATGATTTCACTTGTTCCTTCTTAAGAAATGGATAAAGTCATTGCCTTCTGCTTAGTGTACCAAATGGCTTAAAAGCAAAATGACTGTTTTCTTATTTTACATGAAAGGGTCATTAACCCAACAGAATCTGACAAAGGTGAGTCAAGTAGCCCCTGGTTAACTAGGGACTATGCTCCAATACTCTTTTTTCTGAAGGGATTAATTTTTGCATCAACAAATCAGGGACTGAAGCAAATTAAGCTTTTTCTTCAGCATCATGTAATGAGGCTCTTCAGAAGTATAACCTCAGGGTTTCTTGAATCACATCCCCATATGTTATGAGCTGCCATGTCGACTTTTCATCATCCTCAAGTGTTCTGGACTACTCCTCATCATCAACACCAAGACAAAATAATTATGATTTTTAAGTTAAATGCAAGGGGGAACACAGCTGGGCTACAATCCTACAGACCCAGTTGGCCACTAACAGGTTGTAGGATGCTAAACAAGTTCTATTCTGCTAGCTTAGAGGAGCTCTGAATGTAAGCAGCATTTACAATTCTAGAGGAGCCCCCAGAATCCACCAATACACTGACAGAAAACAGAATTCTGAAGCCTTGGATTTAAAGGGCGGGGGGAATCCCCATCACCACAACCAGACTTGGCTTACTCAAGCTGGCAGGGCTTAGGAAGTGGTGTTTCAACTATCACAAATTGTTCCATTACACACACTCAAAATGACCTTTTAACCTTGTTTAGTATCATGCAAGGTTACAATTCTGGATTTTTTTTCGGTATTTCTTAGTATAAATATGATTGTCATGTCTCTGTGCATCTGTCCGCACACTAGGCAGAGATATTTCTGTACCTCAAACTTACCTCATCAGATCATCCAGAGGACACTGATATTTTTCATATTTGTGTACTTCAGGTTCATCTGAGATTGTCAACTAAGATTCCATATGCAGGCAATGGTGCTGCGACTGTTAAGGCTATTAAGAACTACCACCGCCTCAGTATGGCTCTCAAATGACCTGCAGTTTGAAGGAATGAAAATAATATTTACTAAGAGCAGTGACAGCACTGGGGCATATTCTACACACAAAGTACAAAACACCTGACATGGAAATGACTAACGCATGATTTTTTTTTTACTTAATGAAGATTATTCTGCCACATTAGTTTAGTTCCGTGACTCCTGTGTAAAACAGCAAGCAGTCATGGAAGACTCTGTCTCTCTTCAGTCCATATCATATTTGAATGCTTTTCCCCCTGGAATCCTGTGGGATTCCTTTTTAATTGATCCATGATTTTTTTTTCTGTGAAAAACTTTCCTCTTGAAATATATTTTAAATTAGGATAGGGGAGAACATCCCTTCAACTCACATTTCAGTGCAACCTTATCTGATTTTACACTTTTAAACCAATACTCAAAGTGAAGCTCAATTATCCTTTGAAACTTTGCATAAGATTTTGCATATATTTGTGAAAAGACCATTAAATCAAAATTACATTAGGAAAAATTGCTTGCCAAACAGGAAAAGTGTACAGAAAACCTTGTAATAGGAGCAAACAACCTGTGTACATTCTGAATTGGCTGTCCAGAGACTAGCTGCCAATGGGCCATTTCAAGAGCCCAGCTCTGCTTTCTGATTAAGCTTTATCTTTAAATTGAGGTTGAATTTGACAGCCATTTAAATAGAAGTTGCTTTGTCCTCAGTAAATTAGGACACATGGCCACCTTAGCTTAATCCCAAGTAAGTGCCTTTAGGCATGCAACCTTAGTCTCAATGTTAAGGCCAGATTCCTCAGAGGTATCATCATAACAGAGAGACTTCACATCCTTTATTGCAGCTTAATGCATCCCCCTTCTGCCCATGGTCCAAACATTTTAACTCTTGTTATGTTGCATTTTTCTCTTGAGTAACTAACTTAACTTCAGAAATGTTTTTCTTTACTGTCAAGATATATAGGTACTATTCACTTTTTACAGAGGTATTGTTAGGAAACAAATCTGGTCATGCATTTATGTGTGCATAATAAAGTTGTTTGAGGTTTTGCAAAAACTTTTCAGTTCTGTTTTAAACACATTACCCCTTTCAGTCCAAAACGGACACCATCATTTTTTTTCTTATCCTACAAACTTCTCTTTCCAAGTCTTTCCATTCTTCTGGTAATGCAGACATTTTTCTGTCTTTGTACGATTGGGTTGAGCACATCGCCATCGGCTGTCAGTGATGGCCACTCAGACGCTATGCACTGGTAAGAGTCTTAAGGTTTGTGTTAAGTCGGAATGAAGCATTTAAATTATTTTTATTGTTAGTTTCAAAAATCAAAGCAAAAAACAATATAAACAG
Source organism: Varanus komodoensis (assembly GCF_004798865.1). NCBI lineage: Eukaryota > Metazoa > Chordata > Lepidosauria > Squamata > Varanidae > Varanus > Varanus komodoensis. Next base: position 1,535,769 of record NW_025335438.1, read on the forward strand.
CAATAAAGTAAAATAAAGTATTAGTTTTCTTTGAAATTAATTTTATATACAACTAATATATATACATTTTGTACCTCTGTATATTTTATGTATAGCAAAAACATACTATGATTATGAATATAATTTAACAAAGTCAGCCCAGATAGCCATGAATCTGCCCATTCTTAAATTATGCCTAAAAACCACCTGATCAAAAACTGAAAGTTTCATCAAATCCTCATCTCAACTGTGTGATCAAAAGTGGCCATTTGTCCTTCCAATGCAGTGAAATTAGTCCTTTAATTCTCAAAAGGGTGAAGAGAACCCACTTATGCTGACTTTGTGTCAAGTTCCAAGGCACAGATAGATCATTAAGAACTATTAAAGAACTTTCCATCACAAAGTTATCTATATTGTTACTTCCTCCAAAAAGCAGCACTGTTAGGGATTTGTCAGAGAAGCACTCTGAAGCATTTGTCAGAGAAACATGACACCTCCACAATTATCCAGTTTAGATAAACCCTTATGAAATATAACCATGTCCAGCATACATGAAGCATCAGTTTTTGACATAATGTGAACTACATTACCCTTTCTGAGATAGATGCCAATGGTGCAACCCATGGATTGAACAAAAGGGATACTCATGAACCAGGCGGCTGCCCTGACTGGCAGACATCCCTTCTTCTGGCATTTCAGTCCTATGAATGCAGAAGTACATCCATCAGTGCTCAACTGGACTTAGGTGCAATACTATCACCCTTACAGATAAGATCATTATCTTTTAAGCTGGAATTCTTATGGAACCGTATCCTGGTGGCTATAGCTTAATCCTTTCAGTTTCTTAAATACATATAGATATAGAAAGCATGTGTTTTCAAACTTGGTCTAAGAGATCCTCCCAAAGTCAAGGGGGAAAATTTTTGAGACTAAGAGCAAAGGCCATTCAATAGTGTTTATTTTTGCTAATTGTAAGCAGAGCAAGGAAGAAAACAGGGAATAGGTCCTCAGGGGTGCATTGAATGCTTTATGGACCATGCTAGAGGGGCCCAAGGAAATGAAAACAAGCAAGCAAGCAAACAAACAAACAGAAAAGGTTCTCTGAGATGCTGAGACTGTCCTATTGGTCTTCAGCTCTATTCATCATCACTACGAGAGGGAGGCATGCCTATTGCATAGGTTGACTCTCCTGACCAATCAATGCAGAGAAAGAAGCCTGGGATCTAGGAACATGGGCTGCTGCTTTGGGTCCATGTAGCCAATATTGTTGACACTGAATGGCAGCAGCTCTCCAGGGTCTCAGGTGGGAGATATTTCCTGTGTTTCCTAGAAATGCTGGGGTTCATACCAGAGACCCTACTTATGCAAAACATTTATGGTCACGACCCAAAGAAAAGGGATTTGTGCCTTGGATTTAAAAAGGCACCATACACTTTGTATTCTGGGACATAAAGAAAGTATATGCTTGGGAGTATGGAAGACTCTTTCCAATTTTGTTTCAACTTTTGGACTCAAATCTAGGACTGGATCCCCAGGATCCATCAATGTGACCTAACTGAGCGAGCCATCTGGGGCTGTGTTCCTGCTCAACATTTCAAACCCTCTTTAGGGGAAGAGGCAACATGAGCTTCTGCAAAAAGATCAGGCAACCTGAAGCCTTCGGAGTCTTATTCGGGCACTCATAGCCAAGGGACACATGTCCCAGGCCTGTTGCCCCCATACCACAGAGTCAGTGTGGCGTAGTGGTTAAGGGCGTGGGACTGGGACTCAGACGATCTGGGTTCTAGTCCCCGCTGAGCCATGGAGCCAACTGGGTGACTTGGGCCAGTCACAGACTCTCAGCCCAACCTACCTCACAGGGTTGTTGCTGTGGGGATAAGATGGAGGAGGAGAATGATGTAAGCTGCCTTGAGCCCTTTGTAGGAAAAAGGCAGGTTATAAATCAAAAATAAAAAAATAAATACCAGACCTCTCTGCACTGGACAGGAAGTCTGGGAGGGCCTTGCCATAAAAAGTGAACACAGGTTTGCATAATAGCATCACATGTCAATTTATAGTTATAGAAGTCAATTTAGAAAAATTACTTAAACTTAAATAGAAATAGATGATGGAACATAGGCAGTGACGAGGTGACCATTGCGCATGTTCATTCAGCTGAAGCCCAAGTGCCATTTGTTGTAAACTGTTCCAAGATGTCTGCGAAGGGATGATATAGAAAAGTTTTAAATAAATAAATGAGTGCCAACTGTCGATGGCCAACTTCAGGGCCTCTGCAGTGAGTGCTTATGGTGGTTGCTTATCCAGCAGGCTTTGGATAGGTCAGGGCTGTCTTCTGTGAAGTAGGGCTGTGCTCACCCCAACAGGAATGCCTAAAAGGGGATTAGAAACACATTTGGCTCAGCAAGCTTATAACAGCCCTCTCTGAAATCAAAACCATAATCCTTCTGGAACTTTCTGTGCAACATGGAAAGATCGGGGTAGAGAGAGTACAGACAGAAACTCCACGGTTTGACTTGGCCAGATTTTACCAGATTTGGTAAAAATATTTAGAGTCTGGAAATCTTTCCATGTTTGGTCAACAGAGTAAAACTCCAACTCAGGTCTTCTCAGAAGTAAATCTCATCTACATACAAAGTTATTCGATCTGTATGTGCCTCCTCAGAAGCAGATCCCATCAAATTCAGCAAAATTTAGTCTCAGGGAAGTATGCCTAGATTACTTAATAGTATTGAAAAAGCCAGAATCCTGGGCAAAAAAAACAAAATCAAGTTCAAATTTGTTCAGACATATGGCCCATCCAAGCTAGCAAAACAAACTCAAAACTGCACTCACTGTTTCCCAATGCACCCAATAGAGAAATAATCGAAATTTGCCAAGCCTTAGCTATGACTGAGTGCGACCCTCAGCAGGGAAACTTTTAGCCATGTCTGAGTGAGTTTTGGATTATAACTGCAGTTCTGAAAAGTAGTGAAGAGTGCCAAAGGGCAGCAGAGAAGAATGGAGAATCAAGAGTATGGAAGAAAAACAAATCACTCCAGAACTATGAAGCAAGAACAGGAAAAGACCATGTACAAGCTGGAACACTTAGGAAGTACAGAGCACCTCTCATTCAAGTTGGATAAAAAGGAGAAAGAAGTTACACAGAGTAGGAAACTAGGAGCAAAAAGGGATGCAGTGGGGGACCAGGGATGATCCACCAGAGACAGGCTTTCAAGATGGATTGGAAAGCCCAGCCGACCAGAGCAGGTCCAGAGGCCAAACATTCCTATCCTGCTCTTACAGTTTTCTCACTTGCTCAATGCCATGCAAATAAAATAAATGCAATACTTTGAAGATAATCCAGCTTACATCAACGGCAGTCACTAGGATCCTAAAAGTCACCCCTAGGCTGGAGTATCCCACATGACAGTACAGTGCCTCATATTCTAGCCAATGAAGGCATCCCACTGAATGTATCATTTCTTTTATGATAACTTGGCCAGGGCTGAGGAATGAGTCAAAATAAATCCAGTGTTATTGCAACTTAATGCACAAAGCCTTCTTTAAGGGGCTGTGTCAATATGAATAAATTTAGACTCTTTGGGGTATAGATATTAAGCTGTACAGGATCCATAAATTAAGTGTCTGCAATAAAAGCAGTGTGCTGTAGTAGAAAATGACATGGAGCCATATTCAGGATTGCTGAAATTAATTCATGCTGTCTGTCCCAAGAACTGCCAGGGAGGCTGTAATTCAGCTGACAGTGTTCTCAACAGATGTTGCCTGACTGTCAGAATAATAAAATAAGATATCTGGCTTTAGCTCCAATAGAGATGTGAAATGGAAATAAATATTAAGCATTTTGCCATCTGTTACACTGCTGAGTCACTGGAGAATATCATCCCCAAAATGCACATACTTGTAGATTAATTGGTCTAGAATTGTCTGGCAGCTAAAAGATTAAAACATTCTGCAACTCAATGATTCCACTGAGTTATTAAAAAAATGCATGGAGAGATCTGTATCTGGAGTAACATTAGACGCAGGGGTAAAAATATGTCTGGTAGGGAATCCATTCCTTACACCCTTTTTGTAAACATTCATGATGAGAGCCATTTCAAAAGTTGGCTGTGTATTTAATCAGCCGTGATCCAGAGAACCCTGCACACCATAGCTAAAGCATAAGCAAAAGGTAGGAAGGAATCTATTGATAGATCTTTTGTGATTTGCAGTAGATCTTCAAGAGCTTCTAACTCTTCATGTTTCAACAAAAGTAGTAACATTGTTCTTCCCCGTGCTGTATCAGGTTGCTGAAATCAAGGAATATTAGGAGCATGGGGGGAAAACAGGACTAGATTTGTGCATGAAAGGATTTCTGGTACTAAAATTCTGGGCTGAGCATCCTCTCAGAGGTACCTGGTTCCACAATTCTATATCCGTGTTTCTAAGCCACTGCCTACTCTGGTTGTTCGACCTTACCTTTCCAGCAAAACAAAAAATGTCGAGCATGCAGTCTATCCACCTAACTCCCAAATCACTATGTGTTCTTATGCCAATCAGTAATGGAGCTCAAGACAGCAGCTACAGATGTGCAGTTGCTACTGCATTTCCCATCTGGATGAAATTGCTTTCTCCTACCTGTACCCTGTGGTGTGAATGGGGACTGCCCTGGATCCTTTGTGTCCAGGTGTAGAACACAAGGTACCATCTAGAACAGGGGTGCAGAACCTCTCAGTCCAAATGCAGAACTCCATTTTGGAGAAGCTGTTAGGGGGATCACCCCAGTGTTGGGCAGGTTCCAAGGCCAAAGAGGCAGCGCTAAAGGGCAAAAAGTGGGTGTTGGGTCAAGATACCAGTGCTGGCTCCACACCTGAGGGCCATTGGGCAAGGCGCCCTCCATGGGCTCCTTTCTCAGTGAGCCTACCTCTGCCAACAGTATCACAAGCTCTTCCTTCTTGTTCCTATCATTGCTGCCACGTGCTTGCTTGATTAGCAGAGGAGCCCATAACCAGCAGGCAAGGGAGCATCTTGTGCTGCCGCTGCTGATCCTCACCACCACTGTGGCCTAGGCCAGAGCAAGAGGCAGATGAACCATCAGGCTGCAACAAAGGACAGGTGCCACTCCAGGGCACTCTTGTCAGTAGGCCCCTGTTGGGGCATAAGCCATTAGCAAGTGCCCAACAATACTTACCTTTGACTTCGACCCTTCTCCTTGATGGAGAGGCTTTTCACTCCATTTTGCAGAGAATGGGTTGCCCAGCAGCAGCACAGAGAAGGAGACATATTACTTTGTTCAGCAGCCTACTGTTTAGCCCTTAGTTTGATACAATGCAGCATCTGAGCAAATGTACACATCTGTCAGAGAGGTAAAGGCATTGTGGCCATTCTGTCTGAGTGAAGCCACCTTCACCAGCATCCCTAGGCTCAGTTCCTACCAGGTGTACTTAATTTTGCACCTTAAGGCAGGGGGCTGCCTCCTCCTTTCCCCCTGAGGATGAGACTACCCCATAGCCAGAGAAGTGGGCAGGCCTATAACTCTGTCCCTCAGCTTACTAACTTCACATGGTTTTGAACTGTTCAAGAAGTCTATCCGTAACGTACTGCAGACTTCAATCACACTGAGAGATTTAACACATTCAGAATAAGTTATTATATTCTGTAAAACAAAATACCCCTATGTATACCAAGTTCCAGGTGTCTAGGGTTCATGGTCTTGGAGCTATGAAAGTGATGGATGGACGGACACACATCCTGCATTCTTATTATAGATTTACGAAAAGACAAGAAACCCACGCATGTCTGGAGGCAGTAAGAAATCCCAAAGCATTATTTCTCTGCTTAACATATCCACCTATGAAAAGCTGGTGCCCACTAGATGTATCAATGTTTATTTAACATTGTTTTCTCATTTACAGAGAGAGAAGAAAGGAGTCGTTAACACTAGGCAAGTGCTTACGGTCTCCAGGAGCAGACTCCAAGCAAGAACAACCTTGCAGCGATGAAAAGCCATCCCACTACTTGAAAAAGAAAAAGAGAAGAAACAAGCAACCCCCCATCTGGAATTACTGCACAGATGGCACAGAGCCCAAATATGAAAACTGAGTAGATTAGTATTGTTTGCTTTATGTCACTGGTGAAATGGCCATTTGTTTTCCAAGTACTCCTGCCGCTTGTGTCTTGAACAGCCATTACGTCACTCCGTGAGTGCACTGCTAAGGCCTTACACTGTCCACTGGGGCAGGAGTGCTGCTGCTTCAGATTCAGGAAAGCTGAAATGTCATGCACACTTACCTGGGAGGAAATCCCATTTAACTCAGTGGGGCTTATCTCTTGGTAGGCACACATACGATTGCTCGGCTAAAAGCTAAAAAAGGAATACGAAGAACAAATCTTGCACAGAATTAGATCAGGGGTTCGCACTTCAGGGCAAAGTGGGCACATCTGGGATATTTAAGAAGTGTGATGGCAGCACACCCCCAAAATGGCTGTTGTGTAAGTGTGGCAAGTTAGACAATGGGTTATGACTAGCCACGAAAATTGAGAGCTCTTGCTCATGCTCAGAGTAAGAGAACATACACTCAGCATTCCCTACTCATGCAAGTTGTGGGGAGCTGCAGGAGAGATGACCTCTTCCAGGGACTCTCCTGTCCAAAGAATCTGCATTATTGTATTACTATCACATGTGTACAAGTGGGATATGCAACAAAATGATGCAGTATGCAGTTCTCCTGCACCTACTTTTCCATTTTTTCCCCTTCTCCAATAATTAGCCGCCCTTCTGTTGTCATTCACTATGTTAGCCTTGGATGCCTCCAACCTTAAGTAATGTTTTTCTTTCTAGAGATGTTCTGTACCTCTGCAAACCTCAGGATTCCTTCCAACCTGCTGAACCCTTCCTCTCATGCATGAGGACTGGAGAACTAAGTATGCTGTTAGACTATATATCACCCTTCTTCAAGGGGAATGGCCATGCTGTCAGAGGATGAAGGAGCTGCACTCCAACACATTTTGGGGTCAACAGACTGGGAATCAACAAAATGGTCATGCATCACCAAAGGACAAAAGAGGACATGTGCAGATATACACATTTAAAAGTTACTATAGTTTACATAGAAATACTGTATATCCCACTATAGTGTGGAAGACTGACTAGATGTCCAGTGTTGCTGACTTTTCATCATTCTGCCCGGTGCTCTTTGTTGATGGAAGACCATTGCCATCACAAGGAGACCATGAAGTATGACTTTGTCCTGTCTGGGCCTTCTCCATATAGTCATTTTGATTCTTTGCTTCTTTACCAGGCCCTGAGTTTGCTTTTTATTGCCATATCTCATTGTCTGGTGCCTAAATCAATGATTTTCAGAATTTCCTGTGCAAAACTTGTTATTTTTTTCTTGGATAGTGTTGGGTTTAATCTAAACATCAGCTGACACCTGGGAAGGTCACTCAGCTCTCTGTTGGACATACTTCATTTATTTGGATAGTTGTTACCCATTGTGTGAGTGAGTTTGAAGTAGATATGGCCTGGGAACCAGCCAAACTAGGCAATGCTTCAGCCAATTTGAAAGTATGGCTTACCAAAAGATAAGTCTAGCCAAGGTCAACAGCCTGGTATAAGAACATCCAAGATTTATATGCAGTTATCTTTGAAGAATCCCCCCCTAATTAGTTATGTTGAGAACATGTTAATTTTTTCTAGCTTAATAAGAGCAGTTTGGTTAAGGTAAAGACCATAAAGCCCATATAAGGTTAGGAAACCTATCTAAGATCAGAGCCTCAGTAAAGATCTAGCTACAAGATGCTGTGTGCTGTCCAGAAGGGGTTCCCAACAGCAAAAGCGCTGTACACTGTACCTAACTTGTCTTTATAACTGATTTTCTATAGTCTACCAAGAAAACTCTTTAGCCTTTACCCAAAAGTGTGCTTATTGACTCTAGATCCAAACAGAACACTTCCACTGGTAGAACAAGTTCTCCTTAGGGTTCTTTATGTTTGAACTGGAACTGGTCAAGATAGCCTTTCAAACAGGATACCTTCAAAATTAAGCACAGTCAATCAGTCCTTCAAACAGAAAAGTGTGCTCTGAAAAAAGAGGGAACACCATGGTGATCCTTGAAAATGAACGTTTAAAAAAGGACAATTACCCTGGGAAGTGGAATATTTTGAGCAGAAAAAGTTGCTTAAAATGATTGTGACTTGGACAATACTTCCCTTTAAGGATGATTTTTTAAAAAGTCAATGTACTAATGCTGTGAGAAAACATAAAAAACACTGCAATCAGTTTTAGAAATGTGATATGCAAAAAGATGAACTACATACCGAACACAAGTGACTCCCATGATATCCCTATACACATAAAGTGAAATAATTAGACCTTGGAGGGAAAATGTTGACAGTACAAAGAAAGAGCATGATCTAATATCAGAACAAAGTTAACAGATGTCATTAAGGGAGATGATTAGCTGATGACGGAAGGTCACACCCAGTTTACTTCTCACAGTTGAAAGATCAAAGTTATTCGTTCAGTTTGAGAAAGGTCTGAAACAGTTACCCTAGGAAAATCCTTTCAAATAACATTAGCCTTCATCTCAGTCTTGTGTTTCTAAAATACTGATTGTCAGGGAAGAGACTATACAATGTTTCATAAATCCGGTGAAAAATGCCCAAGGATATGTCCCCTTTGAATAAAACTAACAATTAGCAGTGAAATACAATAGATGGGCAATTTGGAGATAAACTTTTAACTGCCCATGTATCTGTGTGTCTGTGTTTATTACATTTACACTTCCACCTGTCCAGGTTGTGATGCTATAGGAATTAATCATGCCAGGTTAAAAACCAGAGATTGCACAACTGAAATCAATGGGCCAAGGTTTCAACTGCTATACATTAACACACCATTCCCCAACCCAGTTCCCTCTGGATGTGTTGGATAAGGATCACAACTCCTACTGTCTTCAGACAACATGTCCAGGCACCACGAACAAGCCACAGATTGCACAGTCACTGAGCAAAAATAGAACTGACCATTGAACTGAAAGAATAGTTGTGGAGGGGAATCCTTTCTTAAAATGTATGGATTTCTCCAAAGCTTTTGGTAAAAGTCCAATAAATTCATCTTCTGCTAATGGTATGCAAGATATAAAGAGTTTGATCCAACATGGCTTGAAATAGGGTCTTTAGTGTTGTAGCACCTCTGGAACTCCCTACAAACACTAATTAAGCAGATATAATATTTCTTCATTTTCAGTCCCTATTAGGAACACACCATTTCCAGGAAGGTAATTTTATCCTCTCTATGAAGACTCACTTTTACACATCACTTAGAAATGTATTTAATAAGTGATTCATAAATATACTTAAATTAACAAAAATAAAATCCTGTTACCTTCTGATAGATTAAAAGGTAAACAAAATCCTTTATATAATCTATGTCCCCTTATTAAAGTTACAGTAATTACATATAAAACAAGATGCAGTATGTTGAGTGAGATTTTTCTTGGTTGTCCTGATCCCCCTGATCTAATTCATTTCCCCGCTTCCCCTTAAATGTGCCATTAGATGCTGTTTTAGTTACCATGTTTAAAAGAAATGGCTCTGAACATCTAAAAATAGACAGGAAATCGATGTGATAAAACCACAAGAGAGCAGGATCTCACAAGTGCTGGTTGGTTTGTTCAGCACAGAGATTAGCAATGTTTGCCACCAACATCCTCCCACCATCCCTAGCAGTTAGAGAGTGTCCAAATAGCCAAATTCTGCATCTAGTCAAGCTAAAATTTTGCCTTTTGGCACTCTGTAGCCATGAATGAGGACCAAGAAACTTTACAGTTGGTTGGCATGCAAGGTAAATTTAGCCAGCATAGCAACCTGTAGCATTACCAAGTAGAAGTGATCTTCCTTACTTGGTACAAGATCTGTGTGAGGAAAAGAACCACCATCCAGTACATGCTTCTACTTGCGCAAGGCATTATAAAAGGTTTTGCATACTCTCTTGTACAGCGTCACAAAATCTCTTTCACTTACTTATGCCTAGCAGTGCATGGAATGAGCCACTACCAGAATTTCTTCTGCTGGCACATCTCTGGATCCCTCTGGCCCAATTAGTCCTGCAAAAGTTCGTTCATTCATGAAACAAGGGGTGGGTGGGGGTTGGAACAAGCCTCTTTAAACAAAGCCAAGCACAATGACCTCACCGATTATTATGAATGATGTCTGCTTGATAAAAATGCTTGTAACATTCCAAAAATACATATTTCCTTCATGATTAAAAAACCATTTTGTATGTAGATCAACCTTCTTGAAAATGTCATTAGAAAATATGGTTTCATAGGAAGTTCTGTTTTGGAATGCATAAGCCATGAGTACTCAACAAGTAACCAAAGAAGCTTTAATGGTTTAACTGTGACATAAAATCATTTGCCAGTTAAGATTGCTGTTTGGATTAGGGTTGAAAAGATACTTTAAAAGTGAGGGATGCTATGCTAACCACTGCCTTCTACAAACGAAAGAATTTATTCTTCACCGAGGCTGATGCAGCAGGAGAATCAATATGCTCAAGTCCTTGCCAGAGAGGAACAGTTCAAGCTCCATGAGGTGCACATACTGTTGCTTTCTCATGTAACCCAATCTTAGACTCTTTCATCAGAAAAGACCACAATGAAATATTAAAACAATTCACGGTACAATCTTCAGGAGTTTTTCAGGGAACCAGCCTCACCCATACAAGAAGAGAGAGGGAAAAAGAAAGGAAGGGCTTAACCTTTGTCCTCAGGGTGATAAAAGACAGTCACATGGCCAGAGATCAGCCCAACATTTTGTAGACATGTGATGTAAATGACAATCACTTTAGTTAATGTTTAACATAAAAGTATCAGCTTTAAAAAGAGGTCATGTTTGACTTTCCAGCATCTTAACTACATCATTTGAATGTCATTCTTATAAATGAATGTGCTGTGTGTGTGTGTGTGTGTGTGTGTGTGTGTGAGAGAGAGAGAGAGAGAGAGAGAGAGAGAGAGAGAGAGAGAGAGAGAGAGAGATGGCTATATACATATACACACAGATTATTTGAACATATCTGTAAAACCATTTGCCAAACATGAACATGTAAACATCAAAGCAACATGATTCTTGGTCATTTGGTTCTAAGCAGCACCAAATTCTCACTCTGCTACTATAAGGTATGACAGGAAAGACAAATGACTGACATGAGACAATTTCCAAACTGTTCTAAAAGGCATCTTCCTCCCACTGCATGATTACACTGGCTCCTTGCAAGTACCTACAGAGCTGCTCCTGGTCCTAAAAGTACTTGCGGAGTGAAATGTGATGCCTGTGACTGGGGGAGCCATGTTACAGCCTCAGATCTTGCTGCCAGCTTGTAAAATCTACTGTGATTACTATTTGCCCTGTAACTCCAGCAAGAAATCTTGTTTGCTGTCTTACTGTATTAAGATGGCAGCCCCACTGGATTTCTGTGCTGTACACATAAAGCACAAAAGAGAGCATAGATGACGACCAATGGCATACATGAAGCTGGCAGCTTGATGTTCTTCTTGTAGTCAGAAAATATGTGCATTTAATAGTGACATATTTGCCACAACTGGAGTGATGTCCCATACCACCAGCATTGGTTCCACTTTGAGAAGAGGAAAGGAAAGTGAAGTGCAGGAAATCAGGCACGCAACTGTTAAACTAGCTCCATAACCAGGTTCTTAAAAGGTAAAGGTTTCCCTTTGATGTTAAGGCCAGTCATGCCTGACTCTAGAGGGCAGTGCTCATCTCCGTTTCCTAGCCGAGGGAGCCAGTGTTTGTCTGCAGACAGTCTCCATGGTCATGTGGCCGGCATGACTAAACACCAAAGTACATGAAATGCTGTTACCTGCCCACCAAAGTGGTGCCTTTTTATCTACTTGCATTTGCATGCTTTCAAACTGCAAGGTTGGCAGGAGCTGGGACGAAGCAACGGGAGCTCACCCCATCGTGCAGATTCGAAGCAGCGACCTTTTGATCAACCAGCCCAGCAGCTCAGCAGTTTAAACCACTGTGCCACCAGGTTCTTAGAAGTGCCTTATTTTGTTTTTGTACCCACAGAAAAATGCTGTCCAACCTATAGGGAGTCAGTGTGGTGTAGTAGTTAAGAGTATGGGACCGGGACTCAGGGAATGCATATATCAGGAAAAACAATACATTATATTAGGAGAATGACTTACAAAAGCATGCATGTCAGGCAAAAATGCATTGCTTAGGAGAAATCTGCACAAAAATGTTTAAGCAATGTTATGAAGACATCAAAAGAAGAAAAAAACTCCTAGCTTGGGATGAACCAAACATTAGTCTGGAGAAATTCACAGCATTCAAATGTAAGAATGGTAAAATGTGAAACAGGGAGAAACTAAAACAGGGAGCTCCATTTGCTCCACTCACATATTGATTTTATTCTTTAGCATTCCAAGGCTGTGCTTCCAGTATCTTTGGGTGTGACTCCTGTCCAGTTGCTGATGGAGGTGCTCCTTATTTCATGGCCTGCTATTCTGAACCTAACCCTTCCCCATTTATTACACAGAATAAAAATGAAATATGTTTTAGTGCTTCAGACCCAAACAAAAGCAATATGAATAGATTGCAAAGGGTGTAACCTTAAGCCCATAAAAAGCAGGGGACAGTTTACAATTAAGCAAAAAAATTCCAGCTTGGCTTTCAGACCTGAGGACGTCTCCTGTTCTGCCCTTCAAGCCCTGCTATTCTATCGCGCCAGTGCACTTTGAGGAAATGTGTAAAGCACGTAGGGTGGTAACGCTGGCTTATTTCATTTCCATCAAGAGATTTCGCCACAGTCATATGAAACTGAGCCATAAACCATCATTTCCGTAGACATCATCATGGCCAATTTGAAACGTTAACTGGCTATTTTCCTTTTGCAATCAGCGAGAAGAAGGTGGAGTATAACTGGGCTCTGACTTTATACTTTTGGCAGGTACTATTGAATCAACAAACAAGTGCGGGAAGGGCATGCCATCATTTCCACCAGCCTTGTCCACCCAGCGTTTCTGCTTGACTGAGTGAAGCCATTGGCAGGCACTGTCAGCTATATGCAAATGACCCAGCGCAGGACTCGTTCTGCTCCTCAGAGCCAGGTGAGGAGGTGGGGGTGGCCCTGCATTGCTGTAGGAACAGACTGGGCTTTTTACCTGGAAAATGGTGACAAGGGAGGCCGTGACAGGAGTATGGAAAACTGCACGGCGTGTGGAAAATGGACTGGCAGACATTCTTCCTCCGTCTTTCATAATAGCAGAAGCTGTGAACATCAAATGGGGCTGAATGGTGGGAGATTCAAGGCAGATAAAAGGACGAACTTCTTCACGCATTCATGGCAAAGCCATGAAAGTTGGTATCACAAGATGCAGAGAGGGCCACTAGCTTTTGCGCAGCTTTCAAAGGGGATTAGGTAAAGGCAAGGAGGATAAAACTATCATTGGCTGCTAGTCATAATGGCCATGTATTTCCTGCTGTATTAGAGGTGATATGCTTCAGAACTGAACTGAAGTTCTCCACCCTGTTTGTGGGAAGAGACAACAGGAAGATGATTCCACTTAATTTCTCCAGTGGGAAGAAAAATTCCCCAACAATTTCTCACAGGCAGAACAATCCATTAGAAGAGGTTGTAGCACAGCTTTTGCCTCCTTTTCCTAAGGTGTTCATTCATTCATTTTTGTACTGCAGCTGCAAGTAGCAACAGCATAAGCCAGCTCTAAGACAGAGGTAGAGCTAGTGCTTTGCCAAACTCTGTCCTCCAATTTCCTGAATGATGTCATCCTTCCTTAAAGAGGCTTCCATTTTTCTACTTCATCCTCATGCTGTTCTATAATCTTTTTTGTTAGTTGGTTATAATCTTAATCATGGCGAGAAGACTGAGGGTGCAGTGTGTGTGCAGGTGTTTGTTTTCTGTTTTACCACTCTCCATTGCTCTGCAGCCTCCCAGACTGCCCACACTTCCTACTTTGAAAAAGCCCAAGAGAATTGACCTGATGATGTCCTCCTGTATGGCCATCCTCCAAGTGCAGATTTCTGGAGAGTTGATTGTATATAGAAGGCCAAATACGAGCACACACCCCTCAGTCCCCTCACAACTTAGGTAAGGTAAGCATAAGAACCCTGAAACTGACCCATGCAAATTTCTCCACAATGTTATCCACCCTTGAATTTCCTTTTGAAAACAATTCGTTTTCAGTATAAGCAAATGTAGAATACTGCATGCTGGGGCAAACATTCCCAACTTTAAGTATACGCTTTTGGGATCTGAACTAGCAGTGACTGAGCAAGAAAGGGAACTTGAGGTAGTGGTAGACAACTAGATGAAAATATCAGCCCAGTGATCAGGTGCTGTGGAGAAGGCAAACTCCATGCGAGGCCTTATTGAGAATGGTATAGAAAATAGAACTGCCGCAATCTTCCTTATAACAAATCTTTGGTGTGACCACACTTGGAATAGTGTGTTCAGTTCTGGTTGCCTTACCTGAACAAGGACATTATTGAGTTGGAAACAGTATAGGGAAGGGCAACAAAAATGATCAGGAGCTGGAGCAGCTACCACTGCTGGGGCTGTACAGCTCAGGAAAAAGGTGAATAAGGGGAGATTTGATAGAGGTGTTTAAAATAATGCACAGTGTGGAGAAAGTAGAGAGATATTTTTCTCCCTCTTTAATGACACTTGAACCTGGGGTCATCCCATGAAGCTGACTGTGCGAAGGTAAGGACAGATAAAAGGAAACACTTCTTCACACAGTGGATAGTGAACCGATGGAATTTGCTGCCATGTGAAGTGGTGCTGGCCATGGGTTCAAAAAAGGACTGGACAGATTCAGGAGGGAGGAGGCTATCGCTGGCTACCAGCTATGAGATGCTTCCTTGACCAGAGATGGCATGCCTGCCTACGCCAGTTGCTGAGAAGCTGGGCAGGAAGAAGTCTTGCGTATCCTTTGGGCAGTTGGCTTGGCACCACACGTAAGCAGTGCTGGGCTATATGGACCTTTTGTCTGACCCAGCACTGACATTCTTTTCTATCAGATTGAATAAGGATGGTCAAAAACAAGGTGGAAGAAATTTTTGACACAGGTCTATTTCTGAATCTCCAGTTGTTAAGGGACATGAATGAGATGCTGCTATTGCACGAAGGTTCTGTGTGTGGGCTTCACATCGGCATCCGTTTGGCCTGTGCAAACAGAATATGGAGTAGGTAGGCTTTTGGGCTAGAAGATGAGGTGCATACCTTGGAAGTGCTTATGGATCCATAACTATCATTAGAGGTTTAAGTGATCTCATCCAGCATTATCAATGGATGGTTAGGTAGGTCACAGGGAGGTTCAATAGTTCAAGAATATCATACTTTATTAGGAAGAATTCAATGCTTGCGGATTGATTGTAGAATAACTAGATACAGAGAAAGTAGCTCTCTTCCCAGGTTTGGAAAACAGAGGAGAATGACTGACATACAGGTAGACTCTAAGCATATGTAATTGAAAATAAAGCACTTGATTGAATTTCTATAAAATCCATGCAATTTCAGCAGGAAGTTGGATACAATTCAGCAATGTTATTTGAAGCTAGTTGCATCAAAAACAATGAAACTGTTCTTTGTCATAATTGATTTAAGCTCCATTGATTTCATTGAG
Organism: Varanus komodoensis; assembly: GCF_004798865.1. Taxonomy (NCBI): domain Eukaryota; kingdom Metazoa; phylum Chordata; class Lepidosauria; order Squamata; family Varanidae; genus Varanus; species Varanus komodoensis. The sequence continues at coordinate 1,551,398 of NW_025335438.1, forward strand.
CTATTGATAAAGTCCTATTAGCTATTGATATCAATAGCTAATAGGACTTTATTCTTGTATGCTGAAACTAAACTCAGTGGGACTTACTGCTGAGTAGATGTGCACAAGATTGCTATGTGAATACTGAAATAATAAATTTAAGGCATGTTAGACAGATGAAAATGCCTAGAACTTCCAGCATGCCCCAGCTAACTACCCATGCTGGCTGGAGCATGGTGGGAGTCCTAGATCTGTTGTTGTTGTTGTTATTGTCAAAACGTGCTTAGGATTCTGTCCTTAATTTCACAGAGAAACAAGCAGTAGGGAGTGGGTCTTCCGACAACATTAAAAAACAAAAGCCCTTCACTGTTTACTTGGATTGTATTGGACCTGGAACAAAACTTTGTGGAGTCCCCCCAAGTTGGATTGTCCTACAGTTGAGTTTCCATTAGTGCATGCCTCTCCTTTTTTGTTCCATCAAGGTTCCAAATTGCCAACACCACAAGAAATATTGTTCTTGTGGCTCTTCCAGGCCAAACAGAAGCAGGAAGTATTAGCAATCGCCCAGTAAATTATGCTTTCATGAGATTTCCATCTCCGCTTTGAAAACCCAAGATGTTTGCATAAGTATCCCAGTTTGTGCATTTCGATCTGAACCCAACCTCTCAACTTGTGAAAGAACAGCCAGAAAAGAAGAAAGGATGGGTTGACCACAGGAAAGCCATGGGGAGCAGAGTTCTACACTGCTATGGCACCTTTAGAATACCATCCTTCCTTCTCAGCAAGTTTATGGCTTCCGCCAATCAGTATAAAAAGTCATGTAGAAGTAGCTAAGGAAAACCACTGCTCAAAAGAGCATTTTTAATTGCTCACCATAGGACATTTTTCCATATTCCTTTTAACTACTAAAACAGCCCAGCTTTTAGCTTAAAGAACATTTTTGAAAATGGCAAGCTGTTAGAACATAGTTCATGTTTCTTTTACTACATTGTGATTAAACCAATGAGACAGCATTGTTTATCTGTAGTTACACAATAATGGGTGCTAAATCTACAGTGACTGCATATGAGGAAGTGTCTTGCCTTCAGATCACCAAAGGAGTTCTTCTGTGTTTTCTAAGCCTACCCAGAATACAGATAAAAGAGCATAGGCAACTTGTGAGGGGTGCAGTGTATGGTGGGGTCCCAGGGAGAAGGAAGTCAAGGGAACAGACAAACAGATAGCCCTAGGTGGCTTAAGAAAATTGCCCACATTTTAATTGGTATCAGCTTGAAAAAGATGTGATGGGCACAGAGCGTGAATTTGGCCATTGGACAGCCTGTTTGTTGGCCAATCCAACTATCCTAGCCCACATACTAAAAGCATTAGCAGTGGAGGCTGAAGTCTTGGGCTCAGCATGAGGAAGATCTCCACGGTTAGCCCCTTTTGCCACCAGGAGTCTGGCAGGCTCTCAGCCCCATGTTCATATGCTCAGATGTCACCATCTTATGTTTAATTGAATGATTAATTGAACACTGCTCAAATGCTTTAGTCCGAAAGGGAGCTAGAAAGTCATTTTTAGTCTGGGAGTCACATCTGCCTGTCTCAGTCTGAGTTCTAGGCTCTTCCTGGTTAATCTCAAGATAAGGGCTTCCAAGAAAGCCTCAGTATTAACCATTTGTAACTTGTGGGAAGCAAACAGGAGTTTCCACTGAAATATAAACATCAGCATCATAGACAAGATTATTATTAGAAGGACAGCAGAAAGAAAAAGAGTTAAGTTTCCCTTTCCTGCTGCTGTAGTGCCAGGTCTGCTCAGACTCACTTATAGCTCTTTTCATAGCAAACGTATCTCTGTATTAGATTCACACAATCCGCAGCATGTGGCCCCAGTGTCACCCAGAGAGTTTTCTGTTGAAGAGCAGCATAAAAATTATAATCAAATTATCGCTGTTAGGAGCACCTGTGTTCACTGATCCAGTCCATCAGCTGTGAACTCCTCTACAACACTCCAGTCTATTCTCCCTTCAAAGTGGCTTTCTGGGTGTCCCTCCTGCCTCCCCTGCCACTCCAGCAATCAGACAGCATCTGGGCTATGAGAAATCCCAGTCCGTACTGAGTTATTCTGGGGGAAGGGTTCTAAGCATTAAGTGTATTGTCCCAAACCTTGTTTTCCTAATGCTGCTGACACCTCACCCTTGTGTGTGGGTGATACCATTTTAGCTGACCACACTCATGCCTGGCCATTGAAAGGAAGGGAAGATGTGGCCGAGGGCAATCCTAGATGGCATCTGTTAAATGGATTTTAAGGCATAAGAAGAGCCATGCAGGATCAGGCTAAGGGGCCAACACACCGTGCCCAATCAGCTGCCTGTTCAGAAAGCACAGGTAGGACATGAGTCAAGTGGCACGCTTGAGGCCACATGTCCCAGAAACTGGTGTTCACAGGCCCCTCAGACCAGAGGCAGCATGTAGCCGTCAGCACTGACAATGTGACGGCTCACCAAAAATAGAAAAATTCAGAAAAAAACTATTTTCCCCAAAACATTTATTGCTGTCCCCCCACCCAAAACAATGGACAAAGAAAAAGTGATTATGGAATATTTCCTTTCAAATGATGAACAAAATGTTTCAGACAATGTGTTCATGTATTTACTCCCAAAAATGTTTTGTCAAACTATGCAATAGATAATTATGTAAGACTATGTGCATTATCAGCTCATTGCAATGTTTGTGTACTTGTGAGGACAAGCAACTTCTAGGCTGTAAATTGAGACTACAGCTCTCCATGCAGGAGGAAGATGCATTTCTACCTATCGGCGGCACTGGCATTGTTACAAGGGAAGGAAGAAATTTCTTTGTGCATTTCATCTTACTAGTGTAGTTGATGAATCTGTTTTTGCCTTCTTGACTCAAAGAACCAAGACTCAAAGAAAGTACAGAGCAACAAAAAGGAGCTGAAAATATACACAGGTGAAATCTGATTTCAAAAACCTGAACTGTATTTCCATTGAAATATGCAGAGGTATTTCCACACTTCAAGTTCTTCTGAGAGGAAAACAGCAGGCTTGTAGACACTGTCAAGTGAAATGTATGTTTCTAAATGCTTCTAGGATGGCAAAACATATCTTTGTATCATGTAAAAAGTGTCCTGCAGATATTAAAGACCCCTTCATGAGTCCCAGTGAGGAGGACCATACTGATGAGAGTGCCAGTAGCTTCTCCCAATATTTTCCTTCCAGAAGTCCCCTTTTCTGCTTCTTCTGTAATGTAAGCATCACAAAGAGTTTCTCCACCAGCAACGGCAACAAACATTACAAACAACTGTATACAAAAAGTACTCAGCACCTTCATTCTAGGCAAGATGACACCTGAGGATCAGGAAAAAAAATGTCCAAATTCTTGCAAGAATAATATATTCTTCTGGAAGCTCACTGTCAATAACTGAAAATGCAAACTGGCAGGAAGTTTTTAAAAGATTAGGACCATCACACAGTTTGCTGAGCAGATATTCTTTGAACAGTTCTTTTAGCATCAGAATATGAAAACTTAATAGAATCTGTACAAGGAAAAATCAGTGAAGCACTGTATCTTGCAGAATGTACAGATGTGAATACTTACAGACAAATGTGAGGGGAGAAGGAGTCATAAAAATTTGTGATACAGCCAGTTATTTTACAGAAGCATTGACAACAGAGTATATCAGTTCTAAAATATGTGAAGTCCTAGAGAACACTGGGAGAGGTAAAGTATTTGTTTTGCTGACTGATAATGCAAGTAATATGAAAGTGGCACGGGAGATCATAATGGGTAAATAGCCACCTATTAGCACAATGGGATGGACATGTCATGGGCTAAACTTGCTTCTTAATTATAGTATGAAACTGGATGTCTTCCAGAAGATCTATGGGGAAACAAAGATTATAAAATATGCAAAAGCTGCTTACATTGTAGTTGCAATCTTCAAGAAGATTGCAGCTAATTAAATCACAACACTGAAGCTCTGTAGTAACACCAGATGAGATTATGATCTTCTCTGAACATTTACTAAAAACAAACAAAAAAGATCTTCAAGAAACAACAGTTATTGAAGATCTTAAAGTACCCATCAGGTAAGGAATACTGTTGCTGAGGAGAGCATCTTCTGGATTCAGCTGCCGAACACCCTGAAGTTTCTGGAGCCAATTTCTTCAGCAATCACTTCTTCGGAATCAGACAGTGCCCTTTTGTCATAAATTCCTTGCCAAATGGCCAAGATAAAACAACTGACTTGGAGGAGCTAAGTCGATCTCTACTTACCACTACAGAAGAAAGTAAAGTGAGAAATTTTATTAAGATTTTATTTTATTTAAAATTTTATTTAAATTTTATTAAAATTGTGTCGCCATTCAATTCATGCTTGCTAATTTGGATTCAGGATTCAAAAGGAAAAAGGTAAGTGATAGTAGCATTGATGCTCCATTTGGCCGTATTGCAAATGAAGCAGAAAATTTAGGACATCATGTTGATGAGGTATTTTCAAATGTTGCAGAACAACTTCAGGGATTATGCCCAGGGAAGCAATCTATTTTTCTGCCAGACATATTCCCTCCTACAACATGGTGATAAGGTCTTTGCACAACACAGTCTCTGACTCGTCTTACTTCCCACCTGCTTCAGATTCATCCATCTGCTGCAGCATGTGAGGAAAACTGGTCCATGTTTGGAAATACTCGCACCAAATCAAGAAATAAATTGGTGTGTGAAAAGGTAGAAAAGCTTGTTTCAGTCAGGGCAAAATTTCAGCTCATGATAACTATGATGCAGACAAAGATGAAAAAGCAAAAAGGATAGAAATTGAAAGTGAGAGCAAGAGGTCAGGAAAAGTTTCTGAGTAAATTTTATGCATTTTGAGCGAGACTTGATTCAACCAGCCGCCACCATTTTTTGTTGTTTTTGATTTTGTTTTTCTTTTTGTTGCTGCTGCTGTAGCTGTAATTGTTTCCTCAGTTCCTTTTATATCTTTTTATATCCACCTGACACTGTGGAGAAGAAAATATTGAGTGCTCTGCTTTTATTGTTTTTTGCCTTCTTATAAATTGGCAAAACAAAAGAGGTGCCTCACAATTCAGGACTCAAAGAGAAAGAACCACAAATTAAAATTCAGTTTGTGATTATAGTCAGGATACATTGAACTTTTAATATGACAAACTTGATAATGTTAAGGATAATGCCAAACCATGTCATCCATCATTCATTTTATGCTTCTAAAGTCACCAAGTGACTTTCAATCTGTAAAGGGTGCTAAGATTGCATTTATTCAACCTCTCTAAACAGCTCTGGGGTTCATCCAAATGAGCACTTGGTTCACATAATGGCCAATCAGCTGCCCACAGGATGCCACAAGCAGGACTTGTGTGCAACAGCCCCCTCCTTCCCACGTCTCCTGGCATCTGTCATACTGCCTCTGCCACTGGAGCTAGCATGTACCAACGGGACTGCTAGCCATTGATGGACCACTCTGATAAACTCATGCCCTCCACTACATCCTGTGGGAGATCTCTCTGTTCACTTTCTCCACCTCTAAATTGCCACTTGTGTGCAGCCACAAACACTATCCAGTCTACAGAACACACCGAGTAGGCGCTGGGCACAATATCCTTGGTCCGATGTGTCCTGTGTGCACTCCAGGGAAACGGCTAGGAGTTGCATGATACCTCAGCCGTGCCCTTGTGCAAGACCTCCTCCTTCATTGAGCTTTGCTCTGGAGACATTCCTGATGAATTGCACCTAGAGATTTCAGACTGCAGTTGAAATCTAACAAATGGAGTACATATTTAACATAAACCTACAACAAGGGGGTATAAATATAATACAACACAACAAACTGGGAACAATTATTCGGAGAATTTACTGCTTTTAATCCCCAAACAATACTTAGAAGCCAAGAAAATAAATAGGGAAAGGTTAGAAGAGAAAAATGAAAGGTCAATTATGGGGGTGAAAAGTTCTTCTGAAAAGGTTGTTTTTATTAATTTCTAGGTTTAAGATGCCTAGGAATGCAGGATAATGAAGAAATCATTGGAATCATAAAAACTTTTTCCCCACTTGGGAGATTTTTCATGGGGTTCATTTTTATGCTGTCAGAACTGGGGAGGCCAAAAAGAAATTAGGCATGTTTCAGATTTAAATAGGTAAAAATATGGAAAATGTGGTGCAAAGGAAACCCTACTTACATTGTTCTTGTTATTTATTAGGAACAAATCAAATATTCAAAAGTAAAGCTCCAAAAATCACACACACAAACCAAGAGGGAGCCCACTTGTAGCCTGCCTGCTTCAGCACTCACAGTCCAAAGGCGCTCAGCAGCAGTTCCACCTTTTTCTCCTCAGTGATATTCCTTTGTTAAAGAAAAAGATGGAGAAATAGTAAGAAAATACAGCTGGGTGATGAGTAGAAGATAATGATGTCTAGCTCTCCTGTAAACTTCCATGAATGAGGCAATATACTGGCATCATTAAAGCTGCATCTCAAAGCATCCCCAGTAGGGTAGGCAATTACAAAAAGGATGTTCATTCTCAAAAGAGAGCTCAAAATAGGACACTGGGCTGCAAAAGACTCACACGTGCTAATTTACCTGTAGAGATTTGAATGTCCAGAACCAAAAGGTGACTTGGTTAAGTCTTGGTTGGGTCAAAGGCCCGAGCTCCAGTGAGAGCCACTGATAGGAACCCTCTGGCATCAAGAGCTTAAGAACTGAGCCATGCTGGATCAGACCAAGATCCATCAAGTCCAGCATTCAGTTCCCACAGCGGCCTGTCAGCTTCCCAGAGCAGGACATGTGTGCAAAAGCATTTGCTTGCCCAAGTTCCCCAGAAACTGGTGCACATAGGTATACTGCTTCTGATACCAAAGGTAGCATATATTCACTAGGGCTAGTAGCCATCGATAGCCTTCTCTCCATGAATTTGTCCAAAATGCCATCTCTTTTTAATGTGTCCAAATTGGTGGCTGTCACTACATCTGATAGAAGTGAATTCCTAGTCTGATCATGTACAAAGCAGTATTTCCCTTTTCTGTCCTGAATTTCCCATCTATCTGTTCCTGCCAGATGACCTAAGGTCCTAATATTATGAATGAGAGAGGAAAATGGCTCCCTCACCACTTTCTCCATAGCATGCATAACTCTGTACACTTCTGTCACGTCTCCCCTTATAGCCAAATGAACTCAACTGTTATAGACTTTCCTTATAGTGGAGTTGCCCCAACCTCTTGATCATTTCCATTGCTCTTGTCTGCACTTTGGATTGTTGGTTTTGTTTCCGCACCAGAAATGTCAATGGATCTTAGGTGACATCTTATTCAGAATAAACATTTCTTGTTTATTGGATGAATAAACATTTATTGGCTAGACAATCAATTGGCTAGACAATATATTTTTAGTAAGAGTTTATCTGTGTTGTCAAATAGAACGGGCGAGGCAGCAAGTAAGTCATGGGCCACACGCAACCCCTACTGCCTCTTCACTGAGGCCTCTGCCACCTGTCCAATGTGACCCATTCAGTTTAAAAAATGGAGGGATGGTGTCTGTAGAGGCCACAGACTGATGGAGGCAGATTTTAACCCTTTGAGCACACCATGACTGCTGCAGATATCATTTCAGTGGCTTATTTTTATTTCCAGAGCCTAAGAGGCGCAAGCCCCTGGAGTGTCCTGTTACCCACCCCTGAAATAGAGGATGGCTTCAAAAACTGGGCTTTTGTCAGATAGAACTTGCTCTCCAACATATCAGTGCCTATGTTGAGGCAGGTAAATTGCACCTGTATTGCTACATGAAGCTCTTGGCCTAATTTCATGTAGTCTTTTGTCTACTTTCAAAAGCCCTTTTTGAGTTCAGACAATCAGTTCAAATGTCTGGCAAGAGAGATCTCTCATTCCCCCAAAAGATCACTGGAAGGGAAAGGAAGTAGTCAGGAAGGGGCAGAAAGCGGGGGCAAATCCTGAAGGCAAGAAGAGGCAAATTTGGATCAGAGTCATGCACAGTTGCACTGAAGTAAAAATACTGCTAGGAGCAGCTACAGGCCTCTATGGCACATACTTTAAGCCCAGCTTATGCACCAAGACACTGAAGGGAAAAGGAAGGTGTGCTTTTACCTTTGAGATTAAAATGCCTCTCTCATTTGCTCTCTGAGTACTGCAAGACATTCAAGTTCCAGGGAAAAGCATTGGGAAAGCAGTATGGAAAAATAATGTGCTAATCTTTCTAGTTAAATTCCATTTCCCTACAAATTGTATTGGAAACATATTCCTCTCTTTACCAAACTCAGTCTAGAACAAATCTAACAGTCCTCCAAATGTTATCCCACAGAGTTTTGAAATTGTGTTTTATTGTCATGCACAAGCTGCCATTAAACCCAAAGGAAAAGAATGACCTTTCTCCCTCTGAGGGTCGGGGGGAGGGGCAGAAAGGCCAGCCTGCTGACAAAATACAGCAGATTAATGGGTGAGCTCTGCATTCCTCTCACTTTCAAGTTCCAGTCTTTCTCTTTTGTCCATTACCACATCCCCCACTGAACTCAGATGAACTTCCACAGCAAATATTGCCAAATGGACAGCCAAACCATTTTGTGGCTATGGTTGTACAAATGTCCAGATGCTTGCCTTATATTTTGAGCAAGAAATTTCCAGTATGCCTTTTCCCTTTGCTTGCAGCACAACAGGGGTAAGCTTTAAAATAGATATAAATATATGTAAGGATCCCCTGGCATTGTGGTTGTGGGGGTGTTGAGGAGATTAATGCAAAGCTACCTTTCAAGGTATCTCTTTTGAGCTGAGTGGTGGGATGGAGTGCGCAATACATCCCTGCTTAACTTTTTAATCATTGGCTCAAAATTGCCCCTTCCCCAAGCTGGCCCCACAACACCAGCTTAGGGGAATATTTTGGGAAGAAAATGGCCCCTGTAAGGAATGGCCAATATCCTCCAACACAAACATGCCAGTATTTAATTTGTTTTGCTCAGAGCGACTGCCTCCCAGGGCCACTTTTCACTTAAACAAATTGCTTACACAGATGGGAAACACATCTGCTTTATAGCACTTCAGCCTGTTTGCCTGTTTAGTCTGATATTATATGCACTGACTGGCAGCAGCTGTCCTGTATTTCAGGCAAAGGACATCCTTCCCTTCATCTGGTCTTTTTAGGTGGAATTGTCAGGAACCAACCTGGTGGCCTTCTGCATGCAAAGGACATGCTCTTCCATTAATCGGTGATCTTCTGCTCATGCAACTGCATTAGTGGTAGTTTGAGTGCAAATTTGATAATACCATAAATGCAATTCAGAACTATATCCCAGAGCTGCAACATCTGTGGATGATAGCAAGATGGGCCTGTTAGTGAAGCTCCAATGCCAACAAAGAGGTCAACTATTAATGGAGCAGTGCAATCACTCTGGTTTCAATCTGAATGCTATGGAGGCTATCCATGGTACTGAACCTATTGTTGAGGTTGGTTTTCGGCACCATGGATAGCTACATAGACTACAATTCTGTGTGGCTAAACCACCAGCCTACACTGGGACCAACTGAATAGGCACCATGCTTACCTCTGTCAGCAGGTGAAAAGGAATCGGCACCTGCTCAACTTCTCCAGAATCATCTTGTATATAACATGTGTCATGACTTCTGTGGATGGGTAATCCAGACAGAAGACTCAGGTAAACTCTCAGTTACATTGTGCCATCCCTCTTAATGGTGTATTGTCCAAGAGGTCAGGCACACCAGTTCCTCGCTCTTCAATTCTGGCTACTTTGGAAATGCTGAATGGCCTGGCTGACAAGTCCACTGTGTGCATCAGGGAGCTGACTTTTTTTCCCCTATGAACAACAGACCCTATGCTTCATCACAGCAACTGAGCTCCCCTCAGTTGTCAATGAGGTCCTCCATGAGGTCCACTACACCTGCGGTGTGAAATCATTGCACCATGTGGGAGAAAATTCCACCATGTGGAATTGAAAACCTCATATTCAAAACCTCCTCAGGCACAAGGAATCAGTAGTATCTTTCTTTGGATTTTGGCCTCGTTGATTTCACATGATTTGCCTGCAGGAGTGGCCCATGATGCACATACAGTTGGTGTGCAACATCAGCAGCATGGCTCAGTCAGCCCCAGCTCTCTGGCAGATAAATGCAAGGTCTGGAAAAGAAGTAAACTAGGGGAAAGATCCTGGGTTCAAATGCAGCATTATTCTATCAGGAACCTGCTGTCACAGGAGGAGTCACTCCTTATTCCTGCAGCCCACTGCACCACCCAAAGCTCCAAGCAGATCTTGAGCGTATAGAATGGGGGAATGGGGGCCCTTCCCCCCCCCCCCCCGGTTCTTCTGACAGAAGCAACTCTGTCAAAGGTATGATGTTGTCAGAGTCAACCTGCTGTGCATACTATGAAGCTGATGCAAAGAAAGGTAGATACAGTATATCTACCCACTTGCATCATTGGAAAGCAAAAACATACTTAAACACCCTAATCTCTTTGACTTCAATTTGCATCAGAATGCCCAATTGGATTGTGTACTGCATCATATCACAGAAATAGCACTCTTTCCCACTGCTCTGCTGGAGAAGAGTGGGGGAGTTTCATATTGTAAGAAGGCAAAGACACTGGTGGGTTGAGAGATATGAGATGCATGGGGAGCTGCTTCATACTGAGGCAGGCCATCAGTCTATCTTGTTGTTGTTGTTGTTAGTCGCGGTCGTGTCTGACCCATCGCAACTGCATGGACAACATTCCTCTAGGCCTTCCTGTCCTCCACCATCCCCCAGAGTCCACTTAAGCTCACGCCGACTGCTTCAGTGACTCCATCTAGCCACCTCATTCTCTGCCGTCCCCTTCTTCTTTTGCCATCTATTGTTCCCAGCATTACGCTCTTCTCCAGGGAGGCCTTCCTTCTCATTAGGTGGCCAAAGTATTTGAGTTTCATCTTCAGGATCTGGCCTTCTAAAGACCAGTCAGGGTTGATCTCTTCTAGGCCAGTCTTATCTGCACTGACTAGCAGCAGTTCTCCAGGATTTCAGCCAGGTGTCTTTCCAGACCCACCTGAAGGTGCCAAGGACCAACCTGGGACTTTCTGCATGCAGACATACCATATCAAAGGTAGCAGTCTAGTTTAGGAAGGCCCACGTAAGGTCATGTGGCATAGATCTCCCACCCAACAGAGAAACAGCTGAAGGGTTCAGGAAAATGGAGGGAGGGATGCCATGGCAGTTCCCAGGATCTACAACCAAAGACAGTCACCTCTGTCTAATGCAGGGTTGGGCAGTTTCACTTTTATTTCCGCAGCTACTTTGCCAGACCAGTTTCCTCCATTGTAGTAGCAACTCAGGGAGCTGTGATTGATCTTGCTGTTCTGTGCCAAAATGTTCATCTTTGTGCGATAAGTCATTCTGACAATCCTACTAGTTGATGGGATTGGGCAAGACAGATTTGAAGAAGCTCCTGAAATATTTGCAGCTCTCCAAGCCTTTTCTTTAACGCTGCATCACACTCATTTAAAAAGAGAAGGGTAGACCCACATTGCCCCTTGGGTCTTAAATATTATATTTTGTATCAACTTACTTTCCCATCCCTACCAACCACAGCAAAAAAAGGTAGCTTCCTGTAATTGGACACGTGTTTTTCTGTTAGCCAAATATTCTGGTAGATAAAAGCCTGCCAGAAAGACTAAAGATGAAGCCAATTTGATTATTTTTCAAAAGTCTGGCTTGCTTCAGTAACTGAAATCTGAGCCAAGCACTGAAGGTGACTTTAGAAAAATAAAAATGTAAACCAATATAAGATTGCTGTGGCTGCTACAAAGCCTGGCCAAAATATTGTCATTCTCTGACTTTCATATAGGTTGGAAATACACAAAGAAACCAGATGTACAGCCACAGCACTTCATCCTTCACCTACTTTGCTCTGTTCTGCCTGAATCCATCAACATTACCCTCCCACAAAATGACACCCTACAGATGTGTTGGAACGCATCTCCCATAAGTCCCAATCAGCATGGACATTGACCACCATGACTGAGAATTATGGGACTTGCAGTCTAATACATCTGAGAATATCATGGTAGGGAAGGTGGGTCTACACCTTGGATATGGTAAGTGCAAGAGAGTTCATTCATGCTTGGTCCATTTCACTATGTTCATTCTCATCACGTCAGTTTACAGATCTTAGGCAAGTCTATAGCAGGTAGGTTCTGCTTCACTGACAAATCAGAAAAGAATATAAACCATTCCAAGCCAATGCTCCATTCTGGTAATGGTAGAATTGATGCTCAGTCTGTGGTGTTGTATTCTATAAATGTGAAAGAACACTTCTCTTGTATAGGCAGCATGCAAAGGGTCAGAAGAACCCAAGATCTGTGCTGGATAAGTCCAAGAGGCTATCTAGGTCAGTACTAGATTCCCATAGTAGCCAACAAGATATCTGAGGGAGACCCACAGGCAAGGAAGCCTACAAGTCCAATAACACCACCATATCCCCAACAGTTGGTACTATTTCAGAGTTTGAATTTGTCCAATTTTCTTTAAAAACCTTTCAAACTGGTGACCATCACTACATCTTGTGGAAGCAAATTTTACAGCTGAACAATTTCTGTGTCAGGAAGGACTTCCTTTTCTCTGTCCTGAACCTCCTACCCTTCATTTGATGACCCCAAGTTCTAGTATTGTGAAAGAGGCAGAAAAGTTTCCTATTCATTTTCTTCACACCATGCATAACTTTATACAGCACTATGAAATCCTTTACTCACCTTTTTACTAAGCTAAAAGATCATAGGGAAGTTTTTGAGCCTGCATTTATCCAACCTATATGCCTGTAAGTGAAGTCACATATTACTAGAATACTTTCCCCCTTTGGTTGCCACCTTGACTTCATTCTCCATTTCAGACCAGACTGCTCTGGTCTATAGTTCCCAGGTTCTTCTTTTTTCCCTTTCTTGAAGGTGGAGACAATATTAACCCTTCTCCAGTCACCTGACATGGAAAAATGAATGTGGAGGATGTTATCAATATGAAATAAAAGACTAACAAAAACTTGGTCACAGTTTGATGAAAAACTCTTGCTTGGTGGCTGCTTTCCTTGGGGCTTCTACCACAGCTAGCCTGGCCTGCTGACTATACAGAGAAGCAGGATGGATGCCTCATGCAGCAGGCGCTGAGGGAGTTGGGTCTTTTGGGGTGAGGACAATGGCGGCAGCACCAACATCTTCCCAGCTGCTGAACCTGACCCTTTCCACCAACCGTTCCCTTCTGTTGGAAGACAGGATTGTGTATGTTATATGCACTACCCTGCACCTCTGAAACAAGTGTGCTGTTCTCGGGTATGGACATATGAAATTTCCCTTCTGGAAAGTAGGCAAAGTTGTTTGGGTTCTGGTTGATTAAAGCCAGTGCTCTAATCAAAGAGCCATGACAAGTCAGAAGTGGGAGAGGTAGGTGGCATGGCTTCCAACCTGGCTAGATCCTGAACAAAATAACTGAGTTGTAATGGATTAATTTCATCAAAAGACTTCAGCAAACTTTCCCTATACATTTACAGAAAAGCAAGTCCGATGGCTCACTTTCTGTGTTGTTTTGAGACCAGCGGTATTTAGCATGACTAAAGAGAGTGGAAAATCCACTAGGAAAAACATGACCCTCGTAAACTGGAGAGTTAATCAGCAGCTGAAAGACTATCTAACAAACTATTTCTTCCCTGTAAAATATTCATAGCCTGGGTTTGCCGCAATTATATCAATTGTACTCATAAAATTCAGGTTGCAACCACACTTTTTTATTTATCCATTAAGAAGCTATTATTAAATATTTGGGAAGAGAGAGTGTTTTTATTTCTTTCTGCTTGGGGGATCACCCAAGAGCACCTTTTTCATAGCTTTAAATCTTGATTAGTGCCCAAAGCCAACAAAACCACTAATTTCACTATTGAAAGGAAATTGGACATCATAAAGAAGCCATGCTTTGTATTGGAGATGGATGATGAATTACTACTTCCATCCTGCAGGCTGTTAGTGGTTTTTAGTGCCAAAATAAGAACATTTAGGAGTTTGATGGAAAAATCAGGTGTGGTTTTGGTTTTTCAAAACCTCATTCTTTTGAGACTCAGTTTGTAAATGCCAAGCCAGAACTGTTTGGGATATAAGTTTCCTTTTTCTTTCACATCCTTAAAAATAATAATAATTGGGATAAGGATTGTCAATTTGATGGTTGACTTTGTACAGCTGAGTAACAGGCAGAAATCCAGAAGGCAAGCTGTGGGAAAAGGCACAAAAGAAATTAGTGTTACCAGGAGCATGTCCAGAGATGCCGTCTATATTGAAAGAAGAAGCAAACACTCTCTCCTTGAGCTAAATCTAAATTTGGGTCTAAATTTCTGGTCAGAGCAATAAGAGGTAGGATGAAGGTAGGTTAGGACCCCAAAAGACAGCATATTAATTATGCAGCATCAGAAGTCTTTCTCAATACATCGGAACATTTCATAAAAATTATAGAATCCACTTTGTGGCTAGTTGGCCCAGTCCCCTGCAAGTGGACACAGTCGCTGCTATTTTCTGATTGCAAGTATATCTGCTGTATTTAGGCAGTTTTTTCCCCACTGAAATTCAATACATCAGAGCGTGTCAAAGCAGAAGTGAGCAAGGTGGCAGCGAGACTGCCATAATGACAAGGGAATGCTAGATTACTTGATAGGTAGCTTGTTAGTGAAGCATGCGGTTACGTACAAAGGGAAGGACATCTAGTGGAGAGATGATAAATGCTTTGGAGCTGGTGCATATGTGGTGACCCGCAACTGAAGCCAGAGGAGAGGGAGACATCCTGAACCATCTGTGCCAGTCTTCCCCCACCAGGTTTCCTTCTGATTTGTTGGATTACAACTCCTGTAACTCCTAATTAGCATGTCGTTTGTCCATGCTAGGGATGGTGGGAGCTGTAGTCCAACACACTGAGAGCACCAGGGCTAGGGAAGGCTGATCTATCCACCCAAATTCACTAGCAAAGCACAAAGAATGGTCCACAGGGGCACCAACTTCTCTAGCAGAGTCCTTGTGCTTTGAATGTAGGATGAACTACAACTCCCATCAGTCTAGTTAACTGCTAAGGCATGACAGAATTTGCAGAATAGCAATATCTAGAGGACCGGCAGACTCAACAGCTTTCCCCATCACTGGATTGGCATCCCACAAAAAGGCTTTGCCTGCTGAATAGTTGCTTGCCGTTTAGTGGTGGGAGACACAGGGACACTGTCTCTGCAGAAAGAATATCGGCAGCTCTATAATACTCCAAGTCCCCACTCTACTTGCTCCAGGAATAACTACTGTGTTCCCGTCTGTCTGGATTCCAAATTGCATGGGGTATCTCCATGGATAGCAGAGCTCCTGCTGTGGAAGTTACCCCCAAGCCTGTGAGTGGCTTAGGAGGAGTTGCCCAAATTTGGGGGTAGGCACAGCCCACAACTTCTTACAGACATTTGCTGTTTCACAGGAACAACCCCTGAACAGGTTTGAAGGACCACCCTTACCAGTAGCCGCCACGGGCAGCTGACCATGAGTGTCATAGTCTGTGACTAAAGTCATAACTATAGCCATAAGTCATAGACATGATTTTTTAAGTTACTATTGTATTTATATTGACAAGGAAAGTGGAATTACTGCTGTTGTTCCTGTTACTGTTGATGTTGTTGTTATTTTATCTCAGGTGCCAAAAAGTAAGCCAGGTGGAGTCACCTGAGTTAAAGATACATATCTCTGCACAAAAATACAGGAGGATGAGCATAGTAGCCCCATCAAGGGAATCTGGATTAATGCAAATACTGCAAGAAATAAAAGGAACACAGAGGTTGGAGTCTACTGAAATTCATATAAACGTAACATGCCAGAAAGCATGTACCTCTAGGGCACAGCTGGAGCATCTCTTTCCACCCAAAGTTGCATTCCGATGGTGGATGGAGCTGAAGGCAAAAAATGTGCAACCAAAATTAGAAAACATGTAAACATGTAGCTTACAACCCTCACTGCCAGTAATTAAGTCAACCTCTTAGAAGGGGGTGGGTGGGGAGCTGATTATGGTTGAGGGAATTGGATGGAGCCTGGGGAGAGGCATGTCCTTCTAGGTACATCAGAGACCTTAAGGTTCCTCACCAGTTTGACCACAGGCCCTAAGGTTTCTCACCAGTGCTCAAGGGCCATGCTTACAGTTCAATTCATGTGGAAGATATCAAGCTGGGAGAAGGCTGCTGTGGGCACTCCCATGCCCTTAATGGGGAAGTTGGAGGAGACCCTAAGAACAACAGCTTGAGACAGCCTGAGAGAGCACTTTTTCTCTTCCCAGCTTAAGAGACCACTGAATCCCTCAGATGCCATGTTCCTGGTGGTTCCATATGAGCCTATGACACAACTGGAATCCAGCCAGAGAAGCACCTTCAATGTGGTGACTCCATTCTCTGCAACTCCATGGATCTAGCAATCAGGCAGATGCCAGTGTGGTATTGCTTTTGGCCCTTTCTGTAAACACTGTTATTTCAGGAAGCTATCCTGAATAAACAGACAAGACACAGCTTTACTGATTTTATTATTTGCACATGGTTTTATTCTTTCACCAGTTCCATCTTTTCTTCTTTACTGCTCTAAAATCTCCATACTGGAATATAGAGCAGTATAGAACTTTTGTAGACAAATAATGACACACATAGCAAAGGCCACAATTCAAAAAGACGCTGGGACAGGGCTACACAAGAAAGGCCTGCTTTCCTTGGAGTAGTAGTCCAAAACATCTGGATGTTACCAGGCTGGGAAAGAATTAGTTTTCAGGGCTTCACTTGGCCAAAACCCATGATTGATCTGAGGGGCAAGGAGAAGGAGCAAAACCTGATCTTTGTTCCAGGTCAACAGGGGAATGTTAAAGCTCATGGCACCTCCCTGACAGCTCTCTTTTACTGGCCTTATGGAGACACCACAAACTTGGGACACGGTGTAACAAGTCAAAGCCAAAGAACGTCCACCTGCCAACGCCAAAGAACATCATCCACCTTGTGAGACTAAATGGAGACCTAAGGGCTGGGTTTTGACCACCACAGTGCGGCTTTTTCTGTTATAAGTTAGCTTGCTTTCATGAAATTATTAATGAGCTTTTCTGCATAAGGCATTTATTCTGCACCCATCAATTTCTACTAACTGGTGTTTATAGATTCTTTAGATAACAGTGTGCCCATATAATTTTGCTTACATTTTTAAACAGCACTTTCAGAGAGAGATTTTCCCCAGAAAAATGTAATATTAAATTTATTAAAACAAAAGAACATGTTTTTTTCAGCTCGTAATTATGCTATTTTCCTATACCACAATGACACCTAGAGGTTGTGTAGTGGAAAAGAAAGAAATAAAGCCAAAAGTAGATGCTGCCATTTAACAGCCACATTATAAGTCACATTGTGTAGTGAAGGCTCACCTTAAAAAGCAGTGTCTGCGTGTCAGATATATGAATCAAACCCCTGCCTTTAATAAAACTATTGAAGGGAGCATATGCATGGCCCCTTATGGAGTACAGGATAACAGGCTCCTGTCCTGAGGAGCTTACAATCTAAAAATTGAACCTGGGGAGAAAACTGGATTTACATTTAAGAAAGCATAAAAAAGAAAGTCATAATTTTCTTCCTGTCCTGTTGCGGGCTTCCCATTGGCACCTGACTGACCACTGCAGGGATAAGATGCTAGACTAGATAGCCATTCTGTCTGCTTCAGCAGGGGGCTGTTCATGTTCTTGATCCAAATGAAAAGTAAATATTCTATCCATGATGCTCTCATGCATCTCAGAATAGCCCCATAAACTGTGGAACTTGGAGCTCTTCTCACTGTCACTCATTGTACCTTTACCCCGATTCCCTAGTTTCATGTTGGTGTTTCAGATCCTGTCGGCAAAATGCATTCAGGAAAGGTCCTCAGCTGGCAGTTGGCTGAGACACTTGCATTTGCATTTGGAATGTTCTTGGAAAGCTGGTTTGAAGTTAAGCAGAAGCCATGTTTCTAATAAATCTTAAGTAGAGACCCTTTACATGAATTAAAGTATAAGTCACTCCTTAGAGGTTTTTAAATGTTCCAAAAATAGTTCCCCAAGCCCCTGCCAAAGTTGACTTTGCCAGAGTTTCCATGGAAAGCATATCAGTTCAAAAGGACTGATGCCAGCCAGGGTACAAATAATGGCTGTTCAAACCCTTCCCCTCTTCCTGCTTCATCTGATTTGTGTGTTTTGGGAGGGGGGGAGTGGTGATGGAGAAATTATTTGGTCTTTGAAATGAAATCATGTTCCCAAGTTCAGGCGATCTCCAAGGCTTTCAGGGAGACCTTGACAAATACTCCACATCACAGACTCTTAAAGGAAAGCAAACAGTCATGGGCCATGATGTCAAATGGTGTCATGAGTGCACAACTGGCTGAGGGACAGAAACCAAAACCTTTGGGGAAGAATTATCAGGCAGAAACATGGAAGAAGGACAATGGAAGTGAGACAGACACTTGTACACCAGCAAAGAATAGAAAATGCTTCACTGAAGAGGGAAGTAGAGCATGTGGATGTGCATAAACTTTGCATATACTGATTTATATGCACAGATGCAAATTCTGGAGGCTACCAAGCCAGAAATTCTAAGAGGACAAATTTATAAATAGGGCTATATGTGCAAATTTAAAAGAAAGAAAATGTTGACAGCCCAGATGGGAATCAGCTTGCTGATTCAGAATTAACTATGCCATCATGGATTTCTGTAGCTTAAGTTGGAAGCTCAGCTTAATGGCAGATGAAGAACGACTTCCTGTTTCCAGCCACAGGGTACATCTGAAAAACAATGGGAGACTGGGTGTACCATTTTGCTCAGGTGATGGGGATGTCAGCAGCTGTTAGACCTGAACTAGGCTGTCCCATTTGAGGAACCACTGAACCTTCAGGTGGCACCTTTTCAGTGAGGAGCTTTTTAGTCTGGCTCCACCTACACAGAATATTATTATTATTATTATTATTATTTTGGGCAATAAGCATGTGAGAAGTGGCTCTAAGTCAGTATGATCTGGGTTTCACCTACTTTCAAGAGAATGCATCTGAAAATGCTCTCTTTGGGCAAGAAAACAGCTTTCAACCTGGTCTGTTATTTCTTCTTACATGTGGAATGGTCACCTCCCTAGATTAACATCCACTGTCTGGCTCATTCAGCATCTGTGGATTGCCTGTAAGTGCAACAGAAGCATATACTTATTCCTGCTTATAAGCATCTTTAAAGCCATGTTTTCCAAGGAACGGATCAATCATGCACATAATGTCATGAGCA
The DNA here is from genome assembly GCF_004798865.1 of Varanus komodoensis. NCBI lineage: Eukaryota > Metazoa > Chordata > Lepidosauria > Squamata > Varanidae > Varanus > Varanus komodoensis. The sequence goes on from NW_025335438.1 coordinate 1,570,689, forward strand.
AGATGAAGTGTGGGGGATACAGAGAGAACGCTTTACAGAGGTTTGGACTTTGGGGAAAGCACCAGCAAATGGAAATGTTATGATGGATGGCACTAACTTTCCAAAGTGTCTTCAAAGTTGCTAGAACCTTGGAAGGAAACCAGGATGATTAGGAATGGCACGTTTTTCAAAACCCAGTGAATTAGCTTCTTTCAAATAACAATAATAATATAGCAACTATTACTCTGTTTTAGATCTTTTGAAAACTCCACTCCTAGAAGTAGGAAAGAGTGGCTTGAAAAATTGTGGTTCTCCCACCCATTCCTGTAAACAAAACTCTGTTTCCTACCAACCATGGTAACTGAGTAGAAGCTGCCAGTACCAAGCTTGCTGGCACATCAAGAGCACAGGTATGGGCCTGGATGGGAAGGAGGTTCTGAGCAACTCTATTCTCCAGATCCATATTCCTGCAAATAATACAATCATTCTTGTATCTGGATTATGTTGTGTTGCAGCTTGCTCTTTAGAACAACCTTCCCCAACCTGGTGACCAAACAACCTGATGTTTTGGACTATAACTCCTAATTGAATTGGAAACTGGGACAATTGAATTCCTGACAATTGGCCATGCCAGTTGGGGCTGATGGGAGTTGCACTCCAAAATATCTGTAGAGGATCAAGTTGAGGAAGGCTGAATTACAAGACATGTGTGCAAAACACTTACTTCTAGCCAGTTCTGTACTATTGAAGTCTGAGTGCAAGACTGCCGATTTTTTGTTTGCTTGTTGTTTGTTTTCCTTTTAACAGCCCAGGTATCTGTTTTCCAGCACTTTGATCTGCATAGCAGGCAATAATGCTCATCTCCACATCTTGAACATGTCCAGCCACTGATTCCTCCATCCTAACCTGCTATTAAAGACAGAAAAGTATGCCACTCAGCCACCTAGAAACATGGGAAGCTGCTTCATACCAGGTCCAGCTAACCCTGGATCATTCACACTGACTGGCAGTAGCTGTCCATGGTGCCAGGCAGGATTGATCCTGTTCCTGTTTTTTGAGCTTTTTGAATCTTTGTGGATTTGGCTGCTTACACCAAAAATCACAAACTGATTAGACCCTGCAAGGATGGAAGATGACCTAGCTGAGTAATACTTTGCCTGCTGGGCCCCATAACAGTGTGTGTATTCAGTGTGTGTATTCAGTTGAAAGTACTGTAAACACAGTTCTTCCTAGTAATAAAACAAGCAGGGCAGAAGGATTCCATGCCAGAAGACACAGTTCCATTGGCAAAATACTGGGATAAGAGCCAGAGGACCTAGGCTCACTTGACAGGTGAATCTTCTTTGCTCTTTATCAAAGGAATTGTATAAAATCCTGAAATTAAAACAACCTGGACAGAATGTACTGCAACAAACAGGTGTTATAGATGGCAAGGAACATTGACTTGCCAAAGTTCCCCTCATAAGAAGCATTGAGCTGGATCAGATCAAATCCCAATCTAGTCTAGCACCATATTCCTCCAGTTGGCCAGCCACAAACCTATAAGTAGCCTCCAAGAAGACCTGAGTACTACACCTCCCTCCATCAACCATAGACACATAGGGTTTGTTGCACAACTGGGAGCATCATGCAGTCAGTATTTCCAATTGCACAGGATAACCAACCTTTTTGGAATTTCCAGAAAGTGCCATAGGCATTCTCCCAAAATGGCTGTCATGGGCCCCATTCATAAAATGGCTGCTGTAGTGAGCATGGCAACTCAGAAAACACTCATTTCCCAGAAGGCAAATGTGTGGAGCTCAAAAGAAGTAATGTGCCTAAGAACCTAAATACAAGTCAGAGCTGGGGCCGGAGCACCAGAAGCAACAAAAACGCTCTTCTTGTTGTTGTATTTAATACGTTTCGACACTGCTTAGTGGCTGAAGCTCTCTCGTGAACCTAAATAAGGGTGGTGCTGCAGGCATGCCAGCTTCTGAGCTTAAAAATGGAGAATAAATCCTAAGAAAGAAAACTGAAATCAGAGGAGCAGGGAACTTGGCAGCAGCCAAGAGAGGTATCCATGGGACCACACTTGAGACCCTACATGTCCAAGCTGGAGTGGGCAATTCTGCTGGCCCCACCCCTGGTGCAGCTGGCCCTTGGCTTGAGCAAGGATGACTGCAAAGCAGCCCTCAGGCATGAACAGCACGTGAAAGGGTTGCCCACAGCACAGTCCCATGCCCGCCACACCACACGAGCATCCTGCAAGCAAGTCCCATGTGAGCAGGGTTCTTAGGTCTGTACATAAGTTGAATGTTTCTCTGCCAGCCACACAAAAACCAGCAGCAGTAGGTGCAGCTATTCAGGCCTATTCCAGGCCTTCTCCTGTAAGCATGGAGAGCCAGGGATGGGAATAACGGGTGCACCCCTGCGCCCCACAAGCCTATTTCAGGGAACCTATGCATACAGCATTTTGAAAGGGCTTGCCTAACATCTGAGCATGGTGGAAGGTGGCCATACAGCCTCTTTTCCTGGGGACATGCTTTTGTTTCAAGGTTCACCAGAGATCCATCCTTCAGCTTGAAAGGTTGCCCTGATGAGTTGTGGTCTAAAGAGAAAGCAGGAATGGCTGCCCTGAACACGCAGGCTCAGAGGTAGGTTCCCTGCACTGTGGTGAGATGTGCTATATTTCTGTTTAAACTGATATAAAGGGCCAGAGCGCTGCAGTGATTAGAGTGCTCGTCTGTGAAGTTGTAAAGTTCAGTGGGAAATTTTGGGCAAGTGACTGGATCTCAGCATAACTTACCTCACAGGTAGGTCATGAAGATAAAATGGGCATGAGGAGGAGGAGGAGGAGGGAGAGGATGACAACAACATCTCTACAGATCTCAACAGCTCTTGGGATTTAGTGATAGAAGGGGGAGAATGAAATAAATATCATATTTTTTCTCTTTTGCGGGGAGCAGGAGGAAGATTTGGAAATGACTGGCCTAACATGGAAGCCACCCATGTGATGGCCTCTTCCTTGGGTCAGCCATATTCCTGGGAAAGGCAACACAGACAGACAGACGTGTGTCTCTGTGTTGGGGTGGGTGGTGCTTCTTTATAAAACTTTTGTCTGTTCTTACATTGAACAAAGGTTAGCCCACTTATGGGAGTGGATTTTATTTATTTATTTATTTATTTATTCATTTATTTATTTATTTATTTATTTATTGCATTCTCCTGAGATTTGCATCTCACTGGTGGCAAATGTGAACAAAGCCCGGTCTAGAACCAGAAGAACAGAGATGGCTTGGTGAAAAGATGGTCCTGTATTCCTTCCACTGCCTCCTCTCGTAAAGAGATCGGCGAGAAAAGGCTTCTGTCTGAAACAGAGTGTGGCCACCGATACTTGCAGGCAGAGCAGCGATCATCTTGGGAGAGAAACAAATGCCCATGTCCTGTCCCGAGGTACATTTTTTTCACATCAAAGCACCAAGAAATGAATAGGATTTCATGTGACATCGACGTCTGGGTATGTGTTTGCTTTTTTAAGAAAGTGGCCCACACATCTGAAGCAATATATATGTGCATATGATGGAAAAGTTGCCATGGTAAATGCCATGCATCATTTTGGTTGAGTAGCTGGATAAATAGGTTTGCAAGAGCTACCTCAGATGCCTCTGTGGAGATGCAATAACGCACACCCTGCTGCTCGAACGTTTCTCTTGAGCTGCCGCTTCTTCTTCTCCCTTTCATTATTCATTAACAACGCAATAATATTCTGTTATAAAAAGAGTTTCAAGGGGCAACTCAGTGCTGATTTACGTCACAGATTTACCCTTATGAATTTAAGTTCCCCCCGGAGCTGAGTGTTAAAAATAATGCAATAGATCACAAATATGTGTCAAATACAGAGAGAAAAATCATCACCTACAGGCTTCTTAAAGGCAGTATACAAGATGCAGTTCCAAAGTGCATGCTAGTATATAGGTCCTGTCCTTCAGTAGCTGAGAATAAAAGCTGTCTTTTCCATTTCAGGACATTTATTTATTTATTTATTTATATTACATTCCAATGCTGCTTGATAGCCAAAGCTCTCCAGGACGTTCACAGTCAAAACCAAAGCATACTCCCTAAAGAAATACAATATTAGCAGCAAATAATAAACAAACAAATTTTAATATTTTATTTTGAATTATATTAAATAATAAGCCATAAAACACCAGTATAGAAAAACTAACAAATAGCAAGATGCTAGCAGCAGTGGAAAGGTTGTAATATTGTACTGGATTCAAAACAGAAACTGGAAAACTAAAACACCTGGGAAAATTAAAAGCTTTTCACCTGGGTGAATTAAGAGTTATGTATGTGGGAATGGAGTCACAGAATTTGTGCAAAACATGTTTATCTCAGCTGGGACACATGGTAATGAATACAGCTTATTGTAAAACAACCTGAGCTCCTGTCCCACATAAGTGCGAGTGAGAAATCAGAGGAGCTGAAAAGAGATGTCTGCAGAGAAATGTCCTTTTAAGATTCTTTTCTTTTTGCATTCTTTTTGCACTTCTTTCTCTTCTCTTCACATGACATGCCAACCCATTATGAGTTAAACAACCCATGGTGCGTGTCATGGACTGACAGAGTGGCTTGTTGCCCATGAACAAACCACCCTATGAGAAATGGGCTGGGCTTATACAACACGACAAGCCATCATGTGTGTCAAGTGACAGTGGATTGCCATCTCATGTGATTCTGGACCATTTCCCACAAAGTAACCCAATAACCCATGCCTTGTGATTGCTTCACCGATAGTGTCTTGCTACATTGTCTGAACCTGAGCAACTGTACCCATAGTGAGTGAAGGGAAGCAGTGAGCAAAATCTGGTGCTCTAAATATGCATAAATGCTTTGCATTTTTCTAGTTGGATTCGAATACTTGTGCATTTTTGCAGGTCCAAAATGGCATGCCTTGCCTGAATGCACGTCCTTTTCAGAAAACAAGGGAATGAGCCCTGTATAAATACAATGCATTTAAAAGGGACTAGAGTTTTGACAGCTAACTATCAAACTTCTGTGCTCCCATAATAGTGGACAGCTCACCTTTGCCACCTACAGACTCGGCAGAAGTGGCAGGAACCCAAGAGGAGTTGGCTGCAAGAAAGAAAGAAAAGTAGAGAATCTTACTACTAGATCACTGGATCACCCCCTTTTTGTGAGTAACCAACACTCATGGATTTGATTCTCTTGATGGCTTGCTTTTGACATACGTCAAGATAATCCAAATTTGGAACCAGAGCTCTCTGTACCCATGAGGAGCAGTAACACCTTGAGAGCGGACACAGCCGATGGTGTTGCCCAGGCAGCGAATGTCATTTCAGTCCAGTGAAAATGCACAAGCTCGCCCTTGTGCAAGCCTGACCGGAGAATATTTTTTTTAAATGTGAAAAGATGATAATAGTGGACTGAGGGGAAATTTTAATTAGTTTTATGGGGGCAGCAAAATTTAAGTAGTATAAATGACCAGCTCTCCATGTGTGTCTACTCAGAAGAAAACTCCAGTGAGGGCAATGGATTAACTTGCATGTAACTGTGTACAGGATTATAGGTGTTACAGCCTACAGGTTTTCCCATGACTGTAGTGCTGATCAGATCAAGGGCTTCAGTTTGCCTGATACAGCGTCTCAGTCATTTCCCACATGCAGAACGTAGCTGTAGCTCTAAAGAAGAACATATATAAGTATCTTTAAATAACCGGTAAGTAATACTAGGCAGCTCACTGTCTTGACTTAGTAACAAAAGGCCATTTGTTCAGACTGCAGAGTCATTGATTCTTTCTGTAAGGTTATTTTATGTCATGTCCACCCGCTATAATTCACATATCACATACATGAAAACCTTCAGGGCCATTTGCAGTGTGAAGAGTTTTCTTCGGGTGACAGATTCTGGGAGCGGGGTTCCATTTTCCTGTCTTCGCTTTCCATCTTTGCGCATAATTTTTCTCAGGATTACGAGGATGGTCAGATGCCATTTTGATGTATTACTTCAGGTGCAAAGAGATTTATGGTTGGCACTAACAAACAACATATTCTGTTCATTACATGCTATTAAATAAGAAATGTAGCTATGGCATTCTGTAGCTGTTACAGGGAGCTGCCCTTTATCCATCTCGCAAAGCATTATTTATAGCGGGGAAGGCAAATGTCAGGCTTGAAAGATATGCTTCGTTTGTACAAGAAGCCCAAGGTGCCCCAAGCAGAGCCAAATGCATATGCAATGACGATCATCATTAATAGCTTTTTAAAGCTGCAGATCGATTTGCTGTTAAAAGCATGGCTACCAAACAGTCAGGGAACCCCAGGAGTGTTGACTGCTCAGTTCCATGGAAATGCCAGGTGTATTTTAGAACAGAACTGCAAAAGTTTTAGCCTGTTTTGGTGCAGTGCTTGGAGAACTGGACTTGGGACCACGGGGTTCTAGCTCCCACCTGGCCTTGAATCACACTGGGGGACGTTAGGTCAGTCACTGACTCTCAGCTTAATCTACCTCATAGAAAGGGAGAGAAGGGCATAATGTACACCGCCTTGGGATCCTTGGAGGAAAAACAGGATATAAATGTAACAAGCAGGTAAAAACAATAGTAAATAAGATGAATGCTACCCATCATCTAGGTGTTGTGACTTGCCGGATGCCGTTCCAAGAGGCAGGCAACAAAAGGGGGTGCCATGGAGCCCTTGGTGGGTCCCTAATCACCATCTGTGTTTGGTGGACTAAGCTTGGCCTGGTGGGTCAGCAGTTGTACAGGCCTGTTGTGGAGAAAAGATTACATTGGTCTAAGGGTTTCCTCCTGCTGAGCAGCACAGTTTGATTGCACACAATGCAGCAACATGTGTGGAGACAGGAGCAATACTTTAAAGAAGTATCTAGGAAGAAACAGTGTAAGAGATCAGCAGCAGATGTGTCAGCATAGCCATAAGAGAGCCAGGTCAGTAAAGAATGGCATTCCACACATAATGTCCTAGAAATACTACTTCTTATCTGTGAGCTACTCTCCATGATAGAACTGAAGTGATGCAAAACACCATGTGTAAACATATTGCACACACACACGCACACCCACAAGAAGAGGAAAGGTGGGGCAACGGAGGGGTGCCTGATTTAGTGCCGATGAGCAAAGCTCCTTTCTTTTTCATTTTTTTGGCTTGGCTTTGGTTTGTGATCCATAGGAGATGATTGATGTGCTGCATTTCACATTGATCCTGGCTCACTAAATTGTTCCAGCTGAAAAAGCAGCATTAAAAACTAACAATTTCCCGAGCTGGAGAAATAACAGATGACTTTATATGTTGGGTGAGAAGCTGTCTTCTGTCGTTAGTGTATTAGAAAAATCACCTCTATGAGCAAGCATGCACAAGCATTGTTTAAATTTTTGGGTTAACAGTAGGAACATACCAAAGACAAAGAGGAGGGATCTGGCGTGTCTGTTCTTCCCCGTGGCTACACCCTAACAGTGGAGTTCCCTGCACGTATTCTAAAGGCAGTGAGGTGTTTTTCAGCCTTATCCCTTAATATAAGAATGTTTGGATAAGGAGACATTTGGCCCTGGTTGGCACGATCCTTTCTTGCAATAGCCACCTTGGAGGAGGAAGTTCAGGTGACAAGCCTAGTCTCAATTCCTGCCACTCAAATCAGCTGGCCAATTAGCCCTCCCGCCACCTGCATCTTCCTAGCACCCCCACCCATTGGGGGCATCATGATTCGGCTTCCCCATTTCAAGCAGAATTTATCAATCCAGGGTGCTCTAAGTGGAGAAGAAGTTTTATTTTATATCAATTTCCACCTCCCACCATACCGCCTTTCAAAGTATTCTTATCCATCTCCTGTATTTTCTTCTCCTCATTTTCTTTCACACACAGCCTCCAATCTTTCCCCAACTGCCAATTTCTTTCACGCCTCCCTCCTACTGTTTTTACACTAACTTTCCCGCTGGAACAGCTTGCCTCTCTTATCCCCTTCCTCTTTATCCCTAGTTTTTCATATTAGTAAAAACATTAGCCTGGCCCGCTACCAACGCCTGCTGCCACATCTGCCCATGGGTGTGCATCACACAGTCATGGTGCAGGTGGTCAAGCAGTGGGGCACTGGGCCGCCACAGCACCGAGAGTGGCTTGAGATGCACTGCTGGGTCCAGCCCTCTGTCTGAGAAGTGCGGATCTAAGGCACTGATGAAAAGGTTGGCATACCGGGCCCAGGACAAAGCCACGTGTAACCTAGCTCAAAGCTTCCCCTCAGCCTGGTGGAGAGTTCTTGGTCTGCACTCTTCGAATACAGTTTTCCTACCAGCTGGGAATCCACCTAAAGGTGCAGCTGTTTTCAAAACCTGGCCTGGATTTGGCAAGAATAAAACTT
>NW_025335438.1:1579137-1633423 GCF_004798865.1 Varanus komodoensis
AAGTTTTATTCTTGCCAAATCCAGGCCAGGTTTTGAAAACAGCTGCATTGTTATCAAGATGCTTACAACTGTCTCTTTTATAATCTCTTCTAGCGCTTCCCCTGCTATTAAAATCAAGCTGAGCAGGCTGTAGTTTCTCTGATCCTCCTTTTTCCCCCATTCAAAGAGTTGGACACTTCACTTCAGGATTTCTCAAAGATGATGGAATCTGAGGGTACATCAGCAAGTTTCAAGGATGCCACTAATTATGCTCTGAATTCCAATAAGCTAGCTAAGTATTTCCTGACCAACTCCTTATCCATATTAGAATTGGTCCTGACAGGTGACATTTGTAATGTTGCGTACAATTGCCTTTGGAAAGAAGATGATGGCAAAACAGAGTTAAGCAGTTTTACCCTTTCTTTGTCATCTACTAACACTTCACCATCCTTGCTGCTCAGCAGACCTACAGTTTCTTCCCCTGAACGTACCTGGGTAATCTCATTTTGAGTTCTGTTTTCTACTGTCAAGATCCCTTGCCAGCCTCTGCTCATTTTGCGCTTTAGTCTTCCTAACATGGGAACACAGAAAGCTGCTCTATCCTGAGACTAACCTTAGATCAGTACGGTGTATTTTTTTATTTATTTTTTTATTTATTTTTCAATTTATAACCTGCCTTTTTCCTACAAAGGGGTCAAGGCAGCTTACATCATTCTCCTCCTCCATCTTATCCCCACAACAACAACCCTGTGAGGAAGGTTGGGCTGAGAGTCTGTGACTGGCCCAAAGTCACCCAGTTGGCTCCATGACCGAGCAGGGACTAGAACCCGGATCGTCTGAGTCCCAGTCCCATGCTCTTAACCACTACGCCACACTGGCTCTCCAGTGTATTCGACTTGTAGCAGCTTTTCCCAGCCCTGCCTGCCTGAGCCTAGAGCTTCAGAGCATGCTGTGCCACTCAGCCATTTATTTATTTTATTTATTTAAAGTTTTTCTGTGCTGTCCCATTACTAAAAAGTCTCTTGGCTGTGGTCCTGACAAGCCCGGGGCCCTTATCCATCCTGGGTGACCTATCTTTTCTTCCATTTTTATAGGCTTTCTTTTTTATTACTTCCAGCTCATAAGATTTTTAACCTTTTAAAAATTATTTTTGTTATTGGAATTGGTTGCAATTGTACCTTTTTCAGGAACTCCCACCTTTCTGAGCTTTTCTACAGGAGGCTCTTAATCACTGCATTGACCTTCAGTTTTGCTGCAGCACCGAGATCCAAGCTCCACACAAAGAGCATTTCCCTTCCGGATTTTCTGCTATATAACTTCTAGGTGCTGTATATGAGTGGAAAACTAGCATTTCTTTTCTTTCATAAATAGAATACTACATTTTCCCCATTCTAAAAATACTGAGAAAGAGCTCTTCAAAACAGCAGGAAAACTGGAAGATCGTGGTGTCATCTAAAGAATCGTAAGGAATTACAAATGCACTATAAATGCCTTCTGTTGAAAAGACTTTTGCCTCTTTCCTATTAGTTTTGTTTCCCCAGTAGTTCATCCACCCATGGAATCCTACCAAAGCATTGATCTGAGCTTAAAATCAGCTTGCCTAAAATACAAGGCCTATGTTGGAATAGGTTTACCTTCAGCTTTCCCTGAATTCAAAAATTCCAGAATGTCATGGTAATCACTCCCCCAAAATTCCCAGTATTTTAACTTCTCTGACCAAGTCTTTCCTATTAGTAAGGACCCTGACATTCCTTCTTCCAACTACAAAAAGGGGAAGCAGTCAACCAGGCACGTCAGAAATTTGATGCTTAGTAAAGTTAATCTGCTAACCGATCTCACCGTATCTGAAATACCCCATGATCTTGTTTCCTTGACATCTTTCACATCTCCTGCTACTAAAGATGCCAAGGATTAAACCTGGCAAATGTTCTCTATTACTGACCTGTGGTGCTTTCCTAAAAGAAAGTGGTGTCCTTCTGGGTATTGATACCTACTTTTCTTGGCCCCAGTGTGAACCACTCAACCACATTTTCCCCTGGTAAGTCCACTCAGGTAGAACTGACACAAGAAACAACTGAACTGTTCTCAAGGGAAAAAGCTATAAATTAATAAATTCTCTTCCAGAAAAATTATTTGAAAGTCTCTCTTGGAACCCAGGTCAGAACAGTACCTAAACAAAAATCAGACTACCAGTTCAAAATAAGATGCAATTCAGAAAGACTGTGGTTGCATGTATCAGAAATCTGGAAAGGTTTTGTTTAATATACGATGAACCTCAACACCCCAAAGATCAGAGGAGAAATCTTATCCCCTAAACTTGTAAAACCTAAACTCAAGAATTCTGCATCTTGCATTTTCTGTGAGTCTAAGAACAGGTTTGCTGCATTTATTCTAAATACAGTGCAATAATTGAAGACTGAAATATACAAGACTGAATTCAGAACAGCTCTGCTCTGAAAGTTTACAAGTCAGGGTTTACCGTCTAAGATCACACTATATGTCTAAGTTTATTTCTTTGGTGGTTTATCACTGCATTGCTTCATGGGAGAAGAAAAACTCATATGTTAGACTTTTTTCTCACAGCTGTACTATGAGGTCATCTATTCCATCACACTGTCAATGCAAGATTGTTCCCTATAGGGCAATTTGGAGTCTGCTGTCTAATCCACTTTTAAGAGTCTCAAGCAACGGGGTTCCACCACTTGCCTTGGGAGTCTGTTCTACACTCTGACATACAACTTACATTATGTTTCACTCAGATTCAAGAGCAAAGACACACTTCTGGTTAAATCTTAAAAATCCTGGCATTTGGCTAAGATTATATTAAGCTTAAAAAAACTTGGCTTCTTAATCAAAACAAGGATCTCTATTCTATGAAAACCATCAGCAAGTTCATGTATATGTTACTTTGCCCAATTAGACTCAACATGAGTCAAATAACAGCAAACACATCAAAATGTAGGTACAATGAAAATAGCCACAAATATATCAAATACATTCCTTAATATTTAAACCTACATTAGGAAACTAACATTATAATTAAGATATCCTTTAAAAATTACTTAAAAATAAGGTTGCCAATATATTCAGATTTAGCTAGCAAATGCTTCACTGACTAATCAAGGCAAATTACAATAACAGTACCAAGACATTACCAGTGAGGGTGTGAGCCTATGACCACCTGACACTGTCAAGGGCAGTGCATCGGATAGGTTGAAGTCCCTGCTGCAACCTCAGAAAAACAGGTTCAAGAAGAGATCAGCCACAGTGGTGGAAGTGCAAACTCCCACTGCGATCCACACAGTATTCAGGGAAAAACAAGGTTGTGCCAGTTCACTTTGTGTTGGGAGTGAGAAAGATGGCTGCTTGGGGCGCACATTCTCCAGGGCTGCTGGCTGGTCTCCAGCAGAATCAGAAACAGGAGGAGGAGGGGAGGCATAGGAGGGGCCCCAAGGATGCGGGCCTTTCCCAGACATTGAGATGAAAGAAGTGGAGATGCTTATCTCAAGGCCAGGCTCCCCAGGTGAGCAGGCAGTCTCTGGGAGTAACCAAGAGGTAGAGTTGGCAGAAGACTTGGAGCAGGGTCTTTGTCAGACACAGGGCACAGTTCCTGACCCCATGGCACATTGTCAGCAGAGGATGGTGGCCCAACTAGAAGGCAGGTGTGCAAAGAGGAGGCATGCCCATTTTCAGAAGACCCCTCCCGAAGGGATGAGGGCCAGGCATGCCCATAAGAAGAGTCCCTGGAAGTGAATACTAGATTGGGTTCAGCAGACTGCTCTGTGCATGCTCATTCTGGGTGTTTGAGCATCTGGAAAACACTTTGGTCGATAAAGACTGCTTTGCAAGCAGGGTCTGTGGCTCCGAATGTGCAAAGGGAGGGACTCAGCTCACAACACTTTGTAATGTCCCATGAATAAACTCCCGTAGCACCATGGCCCCACAGACATTGCCAAAAAAGAGGGCAAAAGAGGGAACCAATGTCCAAAAAAATGCAGGTGCTGATTTATATGTACTGGTGCACATTTAGAAATAACGGTGATGGTTCAATAGAAATAAGAAACACAGTAGAGAAGACTATGACCAGGAGACCCATTTTGCTGTCCAGCTGCTAAGCACTGGCAGGCAACCGAAAGGGCCCTGCTCACCCTTCTGAGGGACCCCCTGTAATTAAGGCTCCTGACCACTTTCAGCCTCTAAATTCACTGCTTCTTGCACCTTCCCTGTTCCCCCCCTACACCCTTTTAAATATTAAACTGGAGAGGTGGCCACTTTTCTTTGTCATATTCAAGCAATATTGCACTGGCTGTTCAGATTTAACCCCACAAACACACACACACACACACACTTTTTTTTCACGCCCAAAACTGCAGCAAAGTAATCACTGCTTTCAGAAAACACTGTAGCAACTTTTGCTAAATTCCAGCTACTTGCCTGCATGGAAAATGTCTCTCCAGTATCGCCTCCTGCTGTGCTTGCAGGTGCATGTCTTTAACCTTTCCCTCACCTGCCAAATCCATCGTGAACCTTGCTGTGTTCAGCAATCACGGCCATGGTCTCTTCTTGTATGTCCTTCTCAAATTTTGCAATTAAGTTCTCAGTGAAATATCTGGGAACATTCTGAAATCACTGACCAGAGTTCTCATGCAAAAGGGATTGTGGGGGTCTTGTTTTATGCAATCAGAGTAAAGGCACATGAAGGTTTGCTGTAAATTTAAAGTGAGCTTAAATTCATTTAGCATGGTTTCATTATCCACCTCAAGCAAAAGTTGCATGTTCACAATTTTGGAAATTGAGGCAGATGTGTCTGTCTCTTCCCATTCATTCCTGCCACAGAATCTGTGTTTCCAGAATTTGGAGGCTAGTGGTGCAGCAACAGGCTGACATTTCACAAAGAGAACACAAAGGATCAAGCTCGTACCTGGTGCCATTATGTAGCATCTTCAAGACTTGTCTGGGTCCCCACTCCATTGTATGGTAAATCACAGACATGGGCTTCACTGCCCTTTAACAAAAAAAGTTAGCATTCTGATCAGTGCCAGATGGCTGGGTAAAGGAAAAGCCATTTTGATTTCATAGAATCATAGAATAGCAGAGTTGGAAGGGTCCAAGAAGGTCATCCGGTCCAACCCCAGGACACCAATTTAACCATCTCACCGGGATGACTGTCCAGTTTCTTTTTTGAGTGTCTCTAGGGTGGGAGACTCCACAACCTCTCTAGGCAACTGGCTCCACTGTCGCATTGCTCTCACAGGAAACTTTTCCTGATATCTAGCCCGAATGTGGTTTGTCACAACTTAAGTTGATTATTCCATGTCCTACACTCTGGTATGAGTTAGAAGAGATCTTGTCCTTTCTCTTGTGACAGCCTTTCAGGTACTCATAAAGTGATATCATGTTTCCCCTCAGTGAGAAGTGACATGTCCAAGGCTGAACACACCCAGTTCTCTCAGTCTCTCCTCACAGGGCAATGTTTCCAAACCCTGGCTCATTTTGCTGCCCTCCTCTGGAAGTCTCACAAGGCCTTCTCACAAAGTCTCTGAGTAACGTGAAACTGGGGAACTGAGGGAAACTAAAATGGTGATTCCCAGATGCAGCACCCTGCACTGATTGGAACACAGTTGCCACTTCCTCTAAATAAGCTCTCCTGGGCTCACCCATATAAGAAAGAGGACTTCTACACTGGACATGTGTCCTATTTTACAGAGGACAGTCCTCTGTTTGGAGGTGCCTTCTCTTAGAAGGGTTGTCCTGTGCAGTAACAAGGTAGTAAAGACAAAGAATCCTATCAACTCTCAGCATTTGAATAAGCGGCAAAAACATCCTGCGCACAGAGGAAGAGACTAGCACCACCCTTGCCTCTGTTGAAGCCTTGGGAGTGGAACTAGAATTGGAAGGTAGGGCACAGAAGGACATGGATGCTGCAGGTGCTGAAAAAATCTAGTTGCCGTACCTGCACTTGGCACCTAAGCTCCATGCAGGTTGTTCGTTAATGCCTCAGTGTGCTGGAAAGGTTTGGTCTGTTTGGACTCTGGGGTACACTCTGCAGACTAATAAGAACTGATATTGTGTTGTCATTATTGACGTTGCCAATTAAGTAATGAATTTGGAATGCTGGACTGTAAGAATCAGTGAAATGAATTGTTTGAGAGGTTTATTATTATGATAATGTACTACTGCAACTGAGGTATTGATATACATGCATGCTTTCCTATTACTGCTATGCAGGTTTGTGTGCATTTTGTGTGAAAGTGGCATACGAATGAGCAGAAGACTGAATGGTGAAGATACGCAAGTCAATCTTCCCACTGAAGAGATATGTATTTCTATTTAAATTATATTAGTTCTAAATTTGGAGCATATGTACTATTTATGCAAATATCTCACTCTCTCTGCCCACTTGATGCATTTCCTCTTTGGGGCCACCTGGCTCAGTGTAGACCCAGCCCTTATCCAGGCCACCTTTCCGTGTACCACGAGCTACTTGCTGTTGCTTAATTTCATGGTGCTCCTGCCTGTACAACCATGTGGTCAGCTGAACATGCAGAGCTCATGCCCACCTACACATTGCCTGGCCAGGATCAGGGTGAACAAATCCCATACGGCTGGCCCTTTTCACGTGGTCGTGGGCCTCTGGACTATACAGAAGTTGCCACTGGGCAATGCTCGGAAAGAACAGCTCATTCGATGCCAATGGGCATTTCAAGAGGATCCTGATGCTGCCACAAAGGTGTTTGCAGTTGCACTGGATGCACTGAAGCAGCGAATGGCCCTGTCTGCCTGAGCATCCCTTTCCTGGCCCTCTTTAATCAGCTCAATCCCTCCATGTTCAAAGATACCAAAGGCTCTCCCTCGTTCGTCCAAGTGCTGCTCGCTTGAGGTCTCTCTGCTAGAGAACAGTCGAGAATCCCAGTTCTGTTGTCTTTGGCAGAGCAACAGTTGCAGCCAACCATCCTCAGGGAAACCTGGAGAGATATTGGATACCTTCCATTCTGCTGGTCATTTTCTATTACAGTTTCTGTCGAGTCCAGCAGAGCACGTGGACCGTCTTGAGGGAAATAATTCTATGGCACACTTGGAGGAACAAGTCCAACACGATATTACTGGCGTGACTCCAAGCGCCTGCTTCACACTCAGTAACAGCTTGTGCACTTACTAATAACTGATCCTAGCAGTAGTGCTAGGCTTCTCAGATTTCAGCCACAGACAGGTTTAAAGGGACAAAGCAGAGCAGCCAGTTCGGCTCAAACCGATTTCAGACCATCTGTCCTCAAAGTGTTCACCGGCTTTCCGAACACCTCCCTCCCCACCCTGGAATCAAAGCAGCGCAGATCTTGACATGCTAGTTAAAGCAGAGGTTTACTGTGTTTGATATTTATCCCATGATTTTGACCGTGCACAAAAGCACTGTGCCTTCCAGATGCTTTGGACCACATCCCTGGCTAGGGCTGATGGCAGTTGTAGTCCAAACAATCTGCAGGGCACCAGGTTCAGGAAGCTATAGGCTTTTCTCCCATACCCAGTCAAACTCAAGCTTTCAGAAGAACACTTCTTTTTCCTTTCAGGGTGACCCAAGTTGCCAAAGTGATTGTCTGGTGATGAGCTGACCTAAGAATTGTATGACTTGCATTGTATGACTTGACTTGCTAGACAAATCCATCTTCCATCTTTCCCTCCCTTCGCTATTTTCCCTGTTGTCTATCTTAAACTGCAAGTCCTGTGACATCAGGAATTGTCCTATACCGCCTATATAACTCAGTTAGAGCCATGTGCACAAGTTGGGCAGCATAACGAATTACTAATAAAGAGGAATGAATTAATTCCATTCAGTTTAGCTCCTGACATTCTGCTTCTCCATGATTATTTCAGCTTCTTCTTTCTTTTCAATCATAGGCTCTTTAACCAATGGGCACCCCTACACCCACCAAGCCGATTTGCTCACAAGCTATTTCCCCTCTGCAACTGAAAGGATCAATTCTCCCATTCAGTCTTATGGAGAGGTCAAAAAATGGAGAACCCATTTTGCTAACACTTTGCGATGCTGTTGCTTCACATTTTGAAGAATCCAAGGCATTTCATAAACCTTGGTTTCTGCTAGCACATTGCAGCTGGCATTAGGAGCCGTACATGATTGCTACCTTGTCTATATTTCTACCTGCTTTTTAAAAACAAGTTGCTCAGAGCAACTGTACATATTTACGCTCTTGACATGAGTAGCTCACACTCAGACCCATTTAATTGCTTCTAACAATAGTATATACAACCAGCGCATTGGCTAGAAATATAGTTATTCCTGAAAAAGAATCACCAGTCATCTAAAGCATAATGGAGCAGCGAGGAAGGGAGGATGGAGCTTATCTACTCTCCCAAAATGGCTTGCCAAAACTTGTCCCATCACCTCCTACTGCCTCTTCACCTGGCAAAACTAATTACCTTCCTGGATTGCAGAATATCATGAAATATGACTGAACAGTGCATGTAATTAAATACGTTACTGCGAGCTGGTGCCAGTTAATCCTGCATTAATATTTGTAAAAGCCGATCACTGGGGACCCAAGTGTGTTCTGTGAGCACCATGAAAACTGAAAGAGACAGTTAATGGGTTTTCGCTGTGCTGCACATATTGTTCCCATGTTGTTTGAGCCAAAAGTTGACTCCCTGCCAATACGCATACAAGTAATACTCAACAAGATTTACAGTTACTTTTGCACTAACACAGCAAGAGTGGAAAGGTTAAATGAATTATGTCATTTGAAGTTCAGCACTAGCAACTGATAGGCCAATAGCAACATCCATCGGTGAGGTGCTACATAATCCATCAGAGGGCAAAGCAGAGGGGACAGGCATCTTCCTCGAATCCAGAGGACTTTGGTCATGCAGCAAAGCTAAGCAACCTTAACCTGTCCGCATGCTTCCTTGATACGGCACAAAAGCCATTTTGGCTCGGCTCGGCTCGGCTGGGCTTTGTCCAGTTCAGTTAGGTGTCTGATATCAAGATGGGCTTATGGGATGCCTGCATCTTGGGCTGTAGGGCCAGCATCAAGAGCAGGCATTTTGGGCACTTGCTGAAGGACCAAACCCAAGGAGGGGCCCATTTAAAGAATCCCTTGCCTGGCTCCACCCCATTGTTCTCCTACTTCTTGCTCTGGCCCAGGCAATGGTGGTGGTACTAGGGAGGAGGAGGAGGAGACAGCACAACCTGCTTGCTTGCTGCAAGAAAACAAGAGGGAACAATGAGGAGAAACAGGAGGAGCAAAGGCAGCTGGGCATGGCGGCTCTAGGAAGGTAGTTTCACTGAGCGGGGAGGGGTCCCATGGAGGGTATTTTGCCAAAACGCTCTCCAAGCCCTGGAGCCAGCACTGCTGAACTGAAGGGAGGCCATTTAACCAGCAGTCTTGCCCTAAGGTTCTGCATTTCTGGTCACATTTGCAAGACAGGGTTACATGATACAAATGCATTGAACGGCACTAAATTAAATGGCTACCTCGCTCAAGGCACAGTACTTGGGAAATAAATCTGAATAAATACTGACGCAGAGGTTTTACACCTCCAGGGCCAAAGTTGGCATGAAGCACTGGGTGGCTGGATTTTGGCCCATCTGCTATTCCCCCTTGAGTGCACTGTCTACTGCAGGTACTTGTCTGTTTTGTGCATTTTGCTCTCGGCTTCATTTCAGGACTGTTAGTCTTAAAGCTTTTCTACACAAGGCTGTAGATCTCCTGATTTACTTTAGGTTTTGGCACAGAACCATCTGAGGAGTACTTCCTTTCCTGAATTTCTGTGACACTGCTTCTAGATGGCACTTTGGAGGAGCAGAATAACACAATTGAACAAGAGGAAATACAGGTTTTCTTTCATTTTCACCAACAATACCTCACTTTCCTGGCTCTAAAAGGACTTGCCAAGAATACTGTCTAAAAACGGAAGTTAAAATGGAGGGTCATAACATCTTCTGACAAATGCATGATAGAAAAATTCTTACATGAACGGACTGAGCCATTCTAGAATTCATAGAAGTGCTCTTCTATGATTATTGCAATAATTTAATTCCCTGCGATTGACTGTATGTGCACTGATTCCTGAACAATAATTTCCTTGTTTCAGAATAAAATCCTTGGTGTGTGCATGGACACGTACACTCATCGGAATAAATCTGCCTGATACACAGTATAACTAACATCCAAAGGGCTCTGGGCAGAGCACTCCTATGGCCTTCTAGACAGTGTCTTTTTCAAATTCCCAGATCCAAGATCAGAAAAGACCTCCAACCTCAGAACATAACATAAAAAGTGACCAGTTGGATCAGCTCCCCTACAGGACCCTTCCTGCAGTGAGATCACAGGCACTATCCAATAGGTGCCCATGACATTCATGTTAACAATTCCCAGGCAGTGTTGCAAATTACAGTGGCCCCATTAGGTGAGGGAAAGATTTCATTTCCCCAAGAGTTTACTGTTGATTGAGTGTGGGGAAAATGCAGTGTCCCAAGGAAAGGAAAGCTTCCTCGAAGGAAAATATGTGGTGGAATCCCACATAACAAGTGAACAACAAGTGCTTAATGAGGTGATAGGTATGGGTCAATATGATCTTTCTTGTAACCCACTCTGGCCAGATGGTGAATTTACCTGCAATAATGACTTTTTGATCTTACACAGATGGAGACCTCTGCGTATGAAAATGTAAAATGGCCTGCAATCAAATTTAGCAAACATCAGGAACACAGTGCAGCAAACTGCTGCAAAAGTCGATTATTGCTCCTTAGCAAATATATAACTTAGTGCACAATCAAGGCAAAAAATCAAGTAGCAGCCAATTCCGCCCCCATCTGGATCTAGGCTGCAAAACTAGAGATCCAACCATTCCGTTCAACCTAACAGAGACATACTTGCTGCCAGTTTGCATTTCTTTGGATTGCCTAAGTCCTCTTTAACCTATACTTTTGGTATCCTACCCTGCTGATTTAAGTGCACCAAGCTGCTAAATTATTGTCAGGTGATAAACTGACCTTGCACCTCTATGGTTCCCTATTACAAATAAAGGTGGCATGCAGCTCACTGAAGCATTCCTTTTCATAAGGTAAGGTCATGACCTAGAAGCACAGGTCCATGCTAATCTTTGCTTCTGCACATTTTCTCATCAAAATGTGCCAAGAAAGGGGGCCTTAAAAGAGTGGCTTCTTCAGGAGGACTTGCACATTTTGAAGGGAGATCTGCAGTTCATACAATGTTCTGCCATTGTTTTAAGAGATGCCCATGAAGCCTTGGTCTGTGTCCTCACTAGCATTTAAACTGATAGCAAACAATTTGCTGCAATTTGCAATGGACAGAAAGTGTTTGAGGGTTACAACACCAGAATTCTACTCAGAAATACAGGAAGTGTTGCCATTCAAAAGGCCACCAACATATTTC
Organism: Varanus komodoensis; assembly: GCF_004798865.1. Classification (NCBI taxonomy): domain Eukaryota; kingdom Metazoa; phylum Chordata; class Lepidosauria; order Squamata; family Varanidae; genus Varanus; species Varanus komodoensis. Next base: position 1,590,525 of record NW_025335438.1, read on the forward strand.
AAGAACTGAATGGATGGGAAAGATTACATATGATACAAGTGATGGGGAATGGTGGTGTTTCTACCAAAAGATGTGAATGGGGCTAGGAATACATTGACTGGGGAGAGATGATGCACCACAGCTTGTTATGGGATGCTCAACTGCAGTGCTCACTGGCATCAATTTACATATGCAACCCCTATTTAGGGGTTTTAGTGTCATGCAAACCCAGCAAATGTGAGCTATCTGAAAGTTAAGCAACCTTCACACAACCCCACAACAGACTATAGCTTGTTCAACTCAGTTGCCACTCATGTTTGCTGGGTTCACACAACATCCTAGAGCCAGGCTTTCCTATTCAAATAGAGCCTGCAATTGCCCTGCACACACCCAGCCTCACTGGTGGGTTAACTCAGCCTGTGGTGGGTTATCATGTCATGTGAAGTGTGTCATTTTGCCCCAAGGATGAAGAAAATACCCAAATAGAAAATGGGTTTGTTCAGACATGACAGAGTATTTGACAGTGATTTGTGGTTTAATTAACCTGTGAATCATGGGGATCCAGCAATGCACTTGCCATTCTGGGCAGAAACCTACAAATTGTTCTGCGAGCGCATTCTGGCAAGATTCCCAGGCATGCACAAGGAGTTGACCATTTTGGTGGGACTGACAGCTCAGACTCTGAGAATGAGCCCTATGAAGGAGAGTTGGCCAGTCCTGACAGGACTGGCAGCTCAGGCTCTGATAATGAGACGGTTGTTGAAATGGATGCAGCTCCATCTGCAGCCCAAGGCTCTGTGCCTGATAGGGAAGAAGAGGTGGACCTGACAGTCCATTGTCACAGCCGCAGGGTGGCCCAATCGGGATCTCAGAGGGAGCAGCACAGGCAAACCTGGTTCCATAGCACTCCTTCCCACCTGAGATGACACAGAAGGATTCATAAGCAATGCTTTGGGTGAAGGGGGCCAGACAGGGTTCAACTTTTTCCTTTTTTATGCTCAGGGACTTATATGTACAATAAAGATGTTTAGCAAGAGGCGCTGGTGAGTCTGTTAGTGCAGAGAAGGAGTACTCAGCTCACAACACAAATGCACACTCATGGATAGTTACTGTAATGTCTGAACTGAGGCAGTTTGGGTTGTCAGTTAACTATGGGTTGTTTAACCCACAAATAAGCCAAGGTGCCTAGATTCAATCACCATATTAGCAATCAATGCATGTGGCATTGATGGGTTACTGCTAAAAAACAGAAGCAGCTCACACAATGCCACAATTTGTGAATGAATTAACCCACGGTTTGCTGACAAATGCTTCCAGCATGTATGAGCAATGCTTGTGTAACCCAGAACAGAAACTGTTTCAACTAGCAGTAGATCCGTGCCAGTACTTGCATGCCACACCTTACAACAGAACATGTCTTGGACTGCACAAATCCTCATTCTGACTTGTACATCTGCAAACCAAAAACAAAAATGCTTTCTAAGTGTAATTATAATGTAAGAAACCTATTGTACGGGGCACATGAATGAAAACACCAACCAGGAAAGTCCCATTTGTAGAAAAAAAATATTATTCCCTTTTCAAAGCAAAGGTTTTCTCAGTATTCAAGAAGAAGGGAAGCTACAGAAAAATACCTGGGTAAAGCTTGCAATGGAGTTCCAAACACAGATTTCTCCCTTCAATATCCACAGGTAAAATCATTCCAATTTTTTGCACAGAGAAATTGAAAAGGAGAAATCTTAGGCATTCGGGGGCTTAAGATGAGGCCTCTAAAGATGATGATGAATGGTGCCTTGCACTTTAGAGAATATCTGCTGTTTTAGCATGTGGATGTTATTTGTTTTGTACATGCTTCATCTGTCTGCTTTTCACATAGGATTGGATCCAGACTTAGTCATGCCTAAGTGGACTCCTACTGAAATGAATAGAACTTAAGTTAGTCATACTAACTTGTCCATGTGATTTCAATAAGTCTACTCTAAACATGACTCAGCCTGGATGCAACCTATAAAAATCAAGACACACTAAGTGGGGATGCTTAGCGGTTCACTAAGCACAGGACTGGAAAGCAAGGAAGTAAGGTTCTTATTTACAGCTTAAATACTACAAGAGGATAGAATGTATAACTATGTCATCTTCTACAGGCTAAACTGCATGCCATGCTAAATACATGGCTGATCCTTGCATTTATTTGTGCAGCCTCAGTCCAGGTTGGAACCACCATCTGCAGGAAGGGAAGGTTGGAACTTCCCAGCCAGCTGCTTTTTACTTTAAGCTCACCACGCACACAGACACACATGCATGCACACACATGCACAATCTGAGGTAAAGGACAAAATGGCAGCCTCCATTCCATTTACTGACGCCAGTTAGACTGGCAACTGATTGTTGCTTCAGTGCTGGCTGCCTCCGCCTTACTGGGCACAGGGCAGGCTGCAGGGCATACGCACAGCTTTAACACCTCTGCTTTCTGGGATCGGACTTCCGAGGTGGCTGCCTCACTCTGCCTAACGGCAGGACCAGCCCTGGGGTGGGGAGCACATAAGGCTGAGGTTCACTTTGGCTTATACTCATAGCACTACACTATGGCTAGGTTCAGATAGCACAATAACCCATACTCAGAGGTCAGCTGTAGGTTGCCTTTCAACTTGGGGTTGTTCAAATGTAGGTTATCATCTTGTCTGAACCCAACCAAGCAAACAACCATGGAGAACAACCTGTAGTTCACAACCTCACCACAAGCCATGGGCTCTCTTAATGACTCGTTTGTGGTTAACAAGCCATGGTTTCTTAGCACAGCTGGGTTTGGCCAACACAAGAGCCCCCATTTCAGCAACAGTGCACACTAGGGATGCAACAATCAGGCTGAAATCTGTCTTTTTTGTGCTCATAGGATTTCCTTCCTCAGCCCTGACCAGGAAGTGAGCCAAGCCAGGATCAAGTCCACAAATGTTTCAGAATAGCAGCTTCTTTGTGCAGAGTAGTCTCCATACTTCTTTGGGTGTAGCATGCAGAGTATGCAACTTTTTGCACAAAGTGCACAAAGCCTCACATGGAGTCACTTGGAGTTGCCTCCCGCTGGATGACCACACAAATGCCCAGCACTAGATGGCCTTACAGCAGAAAGGAAGTGAGCTCGAGTCTGGGGAACTGAACTGAGGAAGCCTGATGGATTCCCACTCCCAAACCAGATTTCTTACACACCACTAATACACACTCAGTCCATACTCAACCACTGAGTGTTGCCTCAACCTGGTCAATAGTGTACCATTGCATCCAAACCTACCGAGGGTGAGTCTGAGTTGTGAAGTATGAAAAAAAGGATCTGCACCCAAGTAGCTGCAAATCCCATCCCCACTTAATATAAGTAATGAAAAAAATGGTCTGACACTTCATTTAGCTATTTATGGGTGAATATTGCCATTTAATTGGGAAGTTGTCAAAGCATTATTTTCATTACACTAATAAATACTATAAAAGTCAAAATAAGAATGCTACAAGTTCTGGAACATGTCCTGTCTAAATCTATACGATCTGGAAATATTTGGCAAGGGAGTTCAGTAATACAAAACAGAAACAGAAAAGGGTCCTGCGTTGAGCTCTAGGGAAATGCTAAACTATTAATTACACATTAGCAGAATGATTTTTATTTTTCTGTTTAATAGCAACTACACAGAGCTTGTGTTAAAGTGTAATAGTACAGAGATTTCCAATCTAAGTTAGCACGAAAGTTCAAGCAATCTTGGCCCCTAGAGTAAAAATGATGAAACAAAATTGTGCATGCCATTTTAGATTCAAATTAGGGAATATGAGAGGCAAATTCTGGTCTGTTAGCACATTATTTGGCAAAAAGTAATGATAAATCAAAGCCAAGGACTGGCAAATCTTCTTGCAATTGAAAGATTGACCACTTGCAAGTTCATTTTCTTGCCTGAATTATTTCACCCCCTTGAGAAATAATTTGTTAATTTGACCCAGGTCACCAAACACTGGCATTCAGATCAAAGCAGCCAGCCATTAGAGCTGGATACTCGTGCTGGTGCAAGCAGGGCCCAATGGGTTGGCCAAACCCACAGATTTTAATGTCCCTTTTATAGAGGCATTAAAAAGCACCACATGGAAGGCACTCCTCGTATACGGGGGTTCGAAGCCATGAGAGACGGGGAGGGCTTCCAGCTGCGTGGCAGAGGGCACATGTTTTGCGTTCGAAAGGTCGCAGGTTCAGGCTCTGGCATCTCTGTAAAAGGATCCCAGGTAGCAGGGCTGGCAGACACCCCCACTCAAAGCCATGAGGAGCCGTTGCCTTAGGAGAACAGTGATGAACTCATGGACTGACGCATTCTGCAGCCAGCTTCATGCAGGCAATATGTGGCAAGGCAGAGACAATTGAGTAAAACTGCTCTGTTTTTAAGAACTCACAGCCATATTGGAGAGATCACGGGATTCTAGACACAATACACTGAACATGCCTAGGGGAATAGGGTCACACCCATTGTCACTGCCCTGGGCACACGTTTGTCATAAGCTGTGAGACAGCCTACCTGTGTACCAAGTATGTACATGTGGAATGTGCAGGCAATCAGGAATACTTTCATAGATAGAGTTTCTGGTCATGCATACAGAGTTGTTCAGAAGTTTTGATGAATGCACTTCAAAAGATAGCGAATGCCGCCAGCTAGCATGAACTGTTGAGATAATCGCAGGTCAAGAATCTATGGTAGGAAGTGATTCTTGTTCCAGACTGTAAGGAAACCCATGGAAATCTGGGTTCCCTTATTACTACTCCATGATAGAAAGTTACTCATCCCAGCTACTTATTTCTATATGTGGATTCATAACATGTCCATAAGAGTTTTTGTACAAGCAATAGATTGAAAGACAATTATATTTTTCAGTATTTCAAACTAACAATGATATAAAATACTAAAACATTCTAAAAGGAAGTAAATGTATACACCCACAATAGCTTTTTCTCAGTTGTTTCCCCTTTTCCTACTGCAATTTCTCAAAAAAGCATCTCCAAAACATCCTGTGAAACCCAAACAACTCAAACCAAAAGCCTAGATATACAAGCACTTCTACCCTAGTTAGCCCTTCCTTTCTTTGTTCTTATACTTCCCTCACTGCTTGTTTATTTTGCCACTGCTATTATGTTCTATTCTAATTTATCTTCTTTCATGCTATTTTGATATTAAGATTTAAAGTTCAGACCCAGAGAGAGAGAGAGAGAGAGATAATAAAATACATGGACAGAGAGTCATTTTTACTAAAGTGGTGGAATATAAATATAATTAATCAATAAGATCTTTTACACTGGAATTTATTGATAGCTATACTGAGCACTAATTTTGGCAGATACACAAGGCATGAATTAGTCAATTAGCAGGGAAGGCGATGACCTCTCTAGTCATCTCCTATGGTCACGTCAATCTCCTATGGGAACTCCGGTGCTATGTAAATACTAAATACTTACCTGCAGGCAGAATCAGCATCAGAGGTATACTTGGTTGGGCACTTGCCATCAGCCACATCCCAGCAAGGACTCTCTGACAAGAACCCCTTGGAGTTGTTGTTGCTCTTCACCACTGCAACCTGAGTGTTTCCTGCTGCTTGTAGTGTTCCAGAAACCATAGTGGTGAGAGGGCCACAGACCTTACTGCCAACTTGTCGATGGGCCCCATGGAAAGGAGGAAGAGGAACAGCACTAGCAGCTGGTGAAAGGGGAGTGAGAAGAGGCACTCAGTGAAGGAGGGGGCCCTGGAGTGACCAACAGAGGGAGCATGACCATTCTAGGGCTCCCTCCTTTGGCGAGGATTGTTCTATCTAGTCCGATATAATGCAGGTCGCCCAATCACAGTCTCCCTCGCTGTGGTGAAATGCAATGTATTTCTACTGAACAATCATGTCTAAAGTTGCATCTACACATATAAATCAGCATATACAAATATGTATTGTCTTTTGACGTCTTGGCTGATGACACACACCCTTTTTTGGGTGAGTCATGAGTGCACACCCTCGACCTGCCCAAGAGCACTGAACAACTGGGCACCAACACTGCCCACACAAAGGGCTCCCCACAGGACTGGCTGGGTTCTTCTTCTCTCCCTTTGGTGCTTGTACACAGCTGCTTGCACAAATGGAAAACTGGTGCAGGTCAGGGAACGAGCGCCTAGGCACAGCTTCCAAATCCTCACCCAGGCTGTGATTGCTCTGTCCTGCAAGTTGCTTGAGAACAGGATCAGCTCTTCCTTTTTTAAAAAATAAACTGGCAGGTGATCAAAGAATGTACTGAAAGCCCACGAAAGGCGTTTTCAAACTAAACATGGAAAGAATGCAAGAGATACAAATGGTTCTGTCGTATCAGATGTTGGCCTTTCTACTTTTCCTGAAAGTTGCAGTCTTCCTTGGCAAGGAAGTTTCTGCCATTCTACATGCTCTCTGCCTTCACTGAGTGCCTTCCTTAATTCTCTCTCCAGTTTTCCTTCCCTCCCCCTCAGCACCACCCTGTGCTCAGGAATTGATGGCATGGCTATAAATATTTTTCCAAATTTTTAATACAAAAATTAGAATTCACATGTGGACACGTCTCTCCCAAATGGTTATATCTGCCTTCTTTGTCAATCTCTATTATATTTTGGAGTGCACCTTTCAGCCCCTGTAGGAATCTTTACAAGAGAAAGCCCAAAGTCATTCAGCCTGATCCTGTAAAATAGATATACACATCTGGGTGGGCATTACAGTGCGTATCTATATCAATGTGTCTTTTCATGTGAATAAGACACATCTTTACAGGGCCCCTAATTCTTGCTGGGATGGCCAGGTATCCTTTTTTACAGAGCACAGTCCTCTATTTCAATGACTGTCAGAGGGCAGTTTTCCATTTGAAGAGCTACCCAATCCAGGCCAAATTTAAAAATAAAGACCCTAAGAAGTGGGACAGGGATCTTGATGCAGCCCATCAGCACCATTGGTTAATGTCCGTTTTAGCTGTTTTATACTTCTTATTTTTTTCTGATTTTATTATATTTTATAGCATTTTATTGTCTGTTTTATGGAATCTTGTAAACTACCCAGAGAGTTTCAACTATGGGACAGTACAGAAATGAGATAAATGATCATAATAATGGCAGCACCAAGAAGAGCAGACTGAATGGGCATAAAGGCCATCTGGGCCACAGATGCCCCTGCTATACTGAGATGAATTACATTTTAAGTGACACCAATTCTAAATATACTTCTCTATATAGACATTCACACATGCAAATTATATTCAGATCTGTGCCGAAATGGAGACACAGCCATGGAACATCGAGGGTAGCTCCCGTAAGCTCAGAGTCACCAACCCACCTGAGGTTTTAATGGAGCCAGATTCCCAAGGCTGATCAAAGAGCCTGAAGATGCTAGATGTCAATGTTTAACCTGACCACTGTAACTGTAGAGAGAGACCATCCCATGCCTCCCCCACTGTGCATCTACAGTATTCCCCCACTCCACAAATAGGCCAGAAAACAGAGGGGGCTTGCTACATGACGCTTAACCCCAAACTTTACAGGATCTTGTGCTTCTAAGGTTCTTTGTGGGACTAACATTAACTCCTTTGCACATGTTGTTTTCCAGAGGTTTTCTTTCTATGTCTCTCTGTATGTTCCATTACATAATCACAAGGTGGCACTGTTGTATAGCAGAATTGCATAAATACAGGTGCTTCCCATTCTGTTCATTCTACTATTTCCAGACACTACCAGACTTTCTTCTTGCAAGAAAGGCCCTGGAGGATGATATAAACACCCAGAAACCACTGCAAATAAGGAACCCTGTGCATGTGTTAAATGACTCAAGAGTCATAGTCCAAGAGTTTGAATATCTCTACTGAAGAGCACACTGTTGCTCTTTCAAATCTGTCTGAACCCAGAGAAACCTGGGCATTCACCCAAAACACTTCCAAGGGTCTGGAAGTGATCATTCCAGGGCTGTACAAGGCACATATGTGTTCAGGAGGAATCCGCTCTTGTACTGTCAGCATGGCAGCAACTACTATAGCCTTCCATATAGCCTGAAGTGCCTGATCTTGCCTAATCTTGGAAGCTAAGCAGGGCCAGGCTGGGTTGAAATCTGGATGGATGACTTGAGTCCTGCATTGAGGAGGCAGTTGGACCAGATGGCCTGCTAGGCCCCTTCCAACTGTATGATTCTATGAAAACCTAAGCAGCAGTACTAAAACCCCTCAGCAGGAGATCTCTTTGTAGTGAAGGTATTTCCTTCCCCCGGCACAGCCCTAAAGACAGATCTTCCCAGAGCTGTTGCTCCTCTTCCCCGTTGCCTCCTACTTGCTTCCCTGCCTCTGGCTTTGGCTCAGGTGGTGCCAATGGTGAGGAGGAGGGCAAGAGGTACCTCTGCCTGCTGCTCAAACTCTCCACCTGTCAGGTAAACAACTGGTATATTAGCAAAGAGGATGGGAGCAATAGCAGCTGCAGGGAACGGAGGTGAGGAGAGGAACTCACTGAGGGAGGGGGCCCTTTGAGATACCCCATCTGTGCACCCTCAACAAACTTGATTCCTCCTTGTCCCATCTGGGGCAACTTGGGCAGAAGTCACCTTGTGCTCACCTGTCTCTGATCTGTCTGCCTAGCATGCTGTAAATGCTACATTTAAGTATTTTGAACCAAATGCAGCTGTGCCATGCTTGAATTGCTGTACTCATGAACTGATCCCTGCCTCTCTGGTTGGATTGCAAGGAACAGAGGAGCTTCTGTACATCTTCCATTCTCCTCATTTGCAGAGACCAAGTGGCCAAGAGAAAAAGTGGCATCCAGCAAGGTTCTGGGATGGTAGAACTCATCAGCTGCCACAGTTGGACAAAGCTTCCCCTCACCCGGTGACCTTCTCTGTGTGGAGGGAGGAAAGGCATCTGAACATTCAAACACACCGCTCTGCTCCCCATCAGTGCTGGGATTTTAATCTAAAAGTACAGCTTGGCATGTGTGGTGGAGTCAAGGAGTCAAAAAAAAAACAAAATCTGGAGCACTGCTTCAAGATGGAGAATACTTGATTCAGCACTACTGCAAATGAGAAGGATCTTGGCGTTGTTGTAAATCACAAGCTAAATATGGGCCGACAATGTGATGTAGCTGCAAAAAGGGCAGATGCTATTTTAGGCTACATTAATAGAAGTATCACTTCCGAATCATGAGAAGTAATGGGCCCTCTCTACTCAGCACTAGTCAGACCTCATCTGGAGTATTGTGTCCAGTTCTAGACACCCCAGTTTTAAAAAGATGCAGAACAACTGGAGAGGGTCCAGAGGAGAGCAATGAGGATGATCCAGGAACTGGAAACAAAGCCATATGAAGAGGGATTGAGAGAACTGGGCATTTTCAGCCTCAAGAAGAGAAGACTGGGTGGGGGACATATGATAGCACTCTACGAGTACTTGAAAGACTGTCACAAAGAGGAAGGACAAGACCTCATTCGATCATCCAAGTGCAGGACATGGAATAATGGACTTAAGCTACAGGAAACCAGATTCCAGTCAGGTATCAGGAAAAACTTCATTACAGTTGGAGCAGTAAAACAGTGGAACCCATTACCTAGAGAAGTTGCAGACTCCCACACTAGAGATATTTAATAAGCAGCTGAACAGATATCTGAGTAGGATGGTGTAACTTGGTGTCCTGCACCATGTCCTGCCATGGGTCGGTCCCACTGGCCTTCTAGGCCCCTTCCCATTCTTCTGTTCTGTGAATCTGAGGCCTGGCAAAGAGAGCTTGCAGAAGAATTTTTGCCCTCTGATCTATGTTTATTCCATGGTCGTTCTTCCTTCACCTGATGCTCTTCCATTCTTCATGTGCCTTTGTCTCTGGAAATTGCCCATCACATGGGACCTTTGAATGGTATTTACCCAGTCTTCTGGGATATATAAGCCTCCTGACTGATTAACCAATTACAAACTGATTGCACTGATTTATCTTCTACTGCTCCCTTCCGGTTGTGAGCTTGCACAGGGCCTCACTTCAGTGGAGCCAGTCATAACTGAAACAAATGAGAGTAGAATTTGGCTTGATAACACTCAGGTCAAGATGTAAGCATTTCCCCTCCCTTTTGTTTTCAGTGGCTGCAGGGCTGAGTCATCTCATACAATAAACTTCTTTTTTTCATAAATTATATGTACAATATAGTCATATCCCAGAGCTTCACAACATGCTTATTACTCAAGGCCAGGGTTAGTCCCTCCAGGAATCGTGATAAATAAAGGGAAGCTAATGATGTACACAGGAAAAATCTGCAAGAATCTATGATTCATGTTTTCTGTCACTGTCACAGAGAAAATATAGCTTTGCTGCAGGTGCAGCTGTATAGAGTCTGCTTTCCTTTCTCTGGAAAATAAGTGTAGTCATCATGCTTATTATAAACTATATTATATAAGATTCCATGTTGACCTTTGTCACTCCCAGTTAACCTGTGGCTTCCCTGAAACATATTTAACCAAAGCATTTATAGCATGTAAATCTCCATTGGATCAGCTCTAGTTTACTAAAACTAGAGAAACAAAGAACCTTTCCATGTGAGGTATTTGTTGTACATTACTCATTCCCTAGTCACAATTGTTTACAGGGATTTTAGATGACTTTTGACTTTTCAGTTTTGCTTCTGGTTTGGTGAGTTCTTTTAGGATAAGGAAAATGAGGTATTCTTTCTGAAAGCAAAAGCAGTTTTCACATTCTGCTTGCTAATCCACTACTATTTGTGCTAATCCAGTACATTGCCACCTAGAGGTACTGTTGTGGAAATGCAGAAAGGGACGTGCTTCTTCTATAGCTGTGCAACAAAACCAAAACCAAAAGATACAGCAGATGAATAGCCTCATCAGCAATGATGATAGTATTTCAGAGGCTTAGTTGCTCATGGAGTGTATACTTGCTGTATTTGTTACGTTCTCCTACCCTTTGCTCACTTCCACAAACAATGGGAAATTTGAGGGGTGCTTTCCTTCAGAAGGAGGTCACTGTAGGTTTATATCATCTTGCAATATTTTAGTCTGGCTTTTTCCAACACTGTGCCTGCCTAATACTTTGACCAAGAGACATCCTGGCTGGAACTGACTGGAGCTGAAGAGAAAAACTTCTGGAAGGCATCAAGTCCTGGAAGACTATTTTAGTTTATTGAGAAGTATCCAGGCAGGGTGTCCAGGTGTCCACTTTTACAAAGAATATTTGTCTATTGGAGAGGCTATGTAATTATCTTTCACCACCCAGAATTTTTCACTTCCCATGTTTCTATATGTTCCATTACACAGCCATAAGGTGATGCTGCACTATAGCAGAATTGCAAAAGATGTATGCCCATCGCGCATTAATAGCTCATTAAGCTTAATCTTTAAAAATCCACAGAAATGCTGGGGAGCACAGGAGAGGCCCTGGGGATGGCAATGCTGGGTAAAGCACCTACAAAGTACCCTGAGTGAGGAATCGTGAAAGAAAAATAAATACCTCGCATAGAGACACGATGACACTCCAAAGAGATGCCTTTCCTAAAAACAGGATTTTGTTTGCTTGCTATTATTGTTCAGTAGCATTAAGATTCCCCTGTCCCCACCCAAAAATTATGAGCTCTCACCATGAAAGAGTTTCGTTAACACTTGGTAAACTCAAATCATTGTGTTTCAAAGAGCCACCCACACATGTGAAAAGCACAGTGAAGTCTACAAATGTACCGTCAACTTCATTTTATCTATTGTCTTAGCTTTATCTATGGTCCCAGAAATCTCATACATGATGCAGAATTTGCTCCAAGGATAATCAGCATGCGAGGATATGCAGTTACAGCATTCAGTCCCAATAACCATAAGCAGAAATTACATTGCAAAGGTTTCCATCTGGAGCAGGGGTGGGCAACAGGCAGCTCTCGAGCTCCAGCTAGCCATCAACCTCCTTTCTAAAGTGCCTGCAAAGAATCCGGTCATCTCTCTGGCAAAGACATTCTGCTGTCTGTTGGGTCAGGAAGAAGAGGAGAGAGAAAGGAATGTCAGCAGAAAAAGAAGGGGGATGCCAGAAAGAGACATTTACAAGAGAGAAGCAGTATCAGGGGAAAAAGGGAAAGGGTGACAGAAAGAGAAGAAAGAGTAAGGGAATGTAAGGGGGGGGGGGGACAAATGGAAGGACAAAGGAGGGTCCCTGTCCATTCTTGGCTCAAGTCCTGCCCCAACACTGGCATGTAGGCTCCAACTAATAACTGCCACAGAAGCAGCCACTGTAGTAGTAGTAGTAGTAATCATTGCCCTAGTCTAGAGGTAACTCATCTTGATTTAGCAGTTATTATTATTGTTGTTGTTTGTTGTTTAGTCGCAAAGTCGTGCCCAACCCATCATGACCCCATGGGCAACATTCCTCCAGGCCTTCCTGTCCTCCACCATCCCTCGGAGTCCGCCCAAGCCCACACCCACAGCCCCAGTGACTCCATCCAGCCACCTCATCCTCTGCCGTCCCCTTATCCTTTTGCTGTAAGTCGTTCCCAGCATCAGTTATTATCATTATTGCACCACATTTTTCAAATGTAGAAAAGATCTAAAATTTCTTCTTCTGTCCCTTCTGCAATTCAGTCCTACTGACTTACACAATAAGATAAATCAAATGCAATGATACAGTTTAGGACTTCAGGTGGGGGATTTACATAATAGAATGCTCTGCCAAAAGACGCTGCCTGTGAGGGTGGGTGGGGAGCTGGCATAGCAGAAGGAAGGGATGCCCACAGCTGCTGCTTTGCACCCTGAAACCTGCATAACAGGACCTATTTGATGCGGCACAGCATTCGAGGGTGTGTGTCCACTCACTGTACAGTACAGCTTGAGGAATTTGGTATTCCACAGTTAAACCACACAGCTAAAGCCACCAGTTTTTTATTTCAAAACTATTTATCCTATGGACAGGTAGATTCTTAATTAGCAATAGGCTGGGCAGTCTTCTCGCACCTGGTACCTTTCAGATATGTTGAATTCCCACCATCTCCACCTGTCTGGCCTATGCTGGGTTGGGGACAGAGCCTGAGAGAAATTTGTTGGTCCAAGCCATCTTTCTTTTAATGGCATTTTGGATCCAAAATAGACTGTGTGGTGCATTTAGCATTTGGCATTCTTGTATACAGCTGCAGTGACTTCAAATGTGTTGCAATGTTTTATCTAGTCCTGGAGTCCTAAATATGGAAAATGGAGTGCTTGTACTATGCTTCAACTGCTTCAAATCTTAGGAAAATAAACTGTATTCTGTTTGCTAGCAGCTCACAGAGCTAACGTAACATAAAAGGAACCAGATCCCATAACTTTAATTTTATGGTTGTGAACAATATTTATTGCTATATCATAAGTTTCAAAGGACTACTAAGTGCTTATCATGGGAATTCTGAGAATTGCCCTTATGTTAGGTTTATGGATAAATGTGTCATAAATATCAGAGAAGGTTACGCTGTGTGTGCGTGTATTTTAATTCACCCTACAAAACAGAATACCTATTGGACTAAACTCAGAACTTGATGAAGCAAAGCAATCATTTTCTGCATCATTTCATCTTCTTTATGCATTTTGGAAGGCAAGACTTCACAGTCGGTTTTCTCACTATGTTTTCAGGGGAAAACGCATGAATTATGCCTGTGCACACCTTCAAACATAGGTGTGGCTCATCATTTTACTTTCATTTCCACATGTGCTTCTTCTTGTTCTCCAGGTTTTTTCTGCTGCACATGGCTGTGCTTATGCCAGCATCAGAGATCAGCTTGTTGTTGGATATTTAACATCATCACTCATCCCTATAATTCCTTGCAGGCACAGAAGTTCCAATGAGACTTCCCCCTGCCAAGCATTTTTCAATATATTTCAGTAAAGGGGGTAGCCTAGTACATACACAGCCTTTTGCATCTGGTTAACCCACTTATTAACCCGGTCCTATTTTTTGCAGTGTTTTTATGCTTTTCCTGTCTTTGTGCTGCATAAAAGAAAATTGAAAAGAAGAAGACAAATAGGAACTATAAACAATTGCCTGGATCCAGTTTTCAGGGTCAGTCCTTTGCTTGCCTCAGACAGAAAAAGGATCCTTTTAATGCAGTGAGTAATATGTTTGAGCAGGAGGCAGAACTCACATGTCCAGCAAGGGGGAACAGCCATGAAGAGCTGTGAACGTGGCATCTTCAAGTCAGTGTCACCCAGTTTGGGCCTGAGCACTGCTGAATAGAAACAGAAACACAGTAAGTATGAGGCAAGTACTCATGGACTCTTCTGAATTGGCACAGGTCTCCCAGAAGCAGGGCCGTCTTAACAGCATTATGGGCCCCGGGCAAAGCAGTGTACTGGGGCCCCTACGACAACTACAACTACTGTTAATTTGGAAGTTTTCCAATTTTCCAAGCGTTTACATACACAGATTAGTATGGGGCCCACGGGCAAGTGCCCATCAGGCCCATGCGTTAAGACGGCCCTGTCCTGAGGCAGAGGCCTGTCCCATTCCCTGCTCCCTGGTCTTCTTAACTGGAGGACCAGGGCCTGAACACCAGACCTTGTGTCTGCAAAGCAGGTGCGTCTCTCCCCAGGGCATATCTAATGGCAGTATGTGCCCAAGCTGTGCGCCATGCGAGAACTGCAAGCAGGCCATGAGGAGCAAGGGAATGAGACTAGGTAAAGATGTACGTTTGACGTGCAGGCTGCATCTCTGTAACTCCACATTATGCTCAGCACAGCAACTTCTGACTGTGCATTGCTCCCAAGTCCCAACACAAAATCTCGCTGGAATGATTTGCTCTCAGCAAAGGCTGCTTCTTTACAGACGCAGGCAGGCAAAGGGCTTGTCTGAGGGTGAGAAATTCTGAAATTAGGCCATTTTGTTTTGGCTATATTTCATGGATGAGGCAAACGGCTTCATGGGATCATAGAATATTAGAGTTGGAAGAGGGCAGAGGGCCACCCCCTTCTCATTGCAAGACTCCAAGTTAAACCATCCCTCTCAGATGGCTGTCCAGTTGCATCTTGAATGCCTCTCGTATACGAAAGCTTACATCTCTCTAGCTCATTGGTTCCATTATCATATTGCTCTAACAGTCAGGAATTTTTTCCTGATATCTAGCTGGAATCTGGCTTCCTGTAACTTGAGACCATTATTCCATGTCCTTCATCCCGGTATAATTGAGAAGAGATCCTGGCCTTCCTTTCTGTGACAAGTCTTCAGAAAGGAAGGCCAGGAACAGCATGAGGGTGTTCAAAGATAGGCTGGACATGCACATGGAGGGCATGTCGTGAGTGGAGCCGGCTGGAGCCAGGGGTCGGACTGGATGGCCCGGGAGGCCCCTTCTGACTTGCTCTGTTTCTATGTTTCTATGTGTTGGATGGGAGAAGCTGAGCAACTGCCATTTTATTTTTTCAGAAACCATTGTTCTGAGGTGTTTCTTTTTTAATTTTGGGAAATTCAGAATAACTGCTCCCCCCTCTCCAAACACACACACATAAGGTTGTCTCCTTTGCCACTGACTGGGGGCCACCATTACAGTAGACAGGTGTTCAATATCTGCAGGAAAAAAGAAAAGACTTTCAAGAAAGTGAGTAGATTGCACCTTGAACAACTCATTTTATTCCAAAAGTTCCATGTCAAATACTCCTCCAAAGAAAGGGCCAGAAGTAAAGCAGGTTCATCTCTAATGAGCTCCCAAATAAACACACTAACGAATCTGCAAAATGGTTTGGAGATTCAAAGCTGGGATGGGATGATTTTGTGTTGGTTCTTCTTGAATCACATGGTCAGAATTTGTACTGGATCATCATCATTTCTCCCCATCCCTGGGAAGAAGCTGTAGCTTAATGGTTTCTGCCCCACAACAGGGAGGCGCTACAGGTGGAGGACATCCGATATACATATATATGGCTATATAAGGGTGCAAGAGCCAAACTCCATTCTGGAGAAGTTCCTGTGGGCCACATCCTCTGAGTGGGGCAAAGGCAAAACTGGCAGGCCAAAAACTACACCAAGAAGCCCCCACATGTTTCTGCCTCAACCTCGTACTGCCAGTTACTGAGCCTTAGAAAAGTTATATCTATCTTTTAGAATCTGGGGAGGGGAAACTGCACAAAAGCTGAGAAATCACCAAAGGATCAGTCATTGGGGGAAAGGGGGCATGACATTACGATGTCCCAATCCCAAGAGGGCCAGGTTGGGATCCCTACAGGGAGGAATTTGTCCCTTAGCTCAGCATCCCAGAGATGTATCCTACATTCTCTGGGCCACCTTGCCATTCTCTGGAACATTTCCTCTTTACATTGCAAATATTTTCTGTCTGAAGCTACCATAAGACACTTCAGAAGCACTGCTTTATGGGCATACTCAGAAAATGAAAGCACAGCTCACTTGTGGTTCATTTGACACTTCGACCTAATACTAAAATTTAAGTTTGTGACATTCACTGCTAAATCTGCCGCTGTGCAGCACAATACAATGATTTGATGACCTTCTTTGAGTGTTTTCCAGTTACTGCAACTCTTGGCCAGTCATACAATCATCCCTACATATTCAATGCAAATACCCTCAGGGAATGAGGTCAGAGGTGGTATGTCATCTTCAAGATGAAAAGGACAAACTGTTAATGCATTTTATTATTTTGTCCCTTCGGTGACTGTCTTTTGTCCATTTTTGCCCAAACTGGTCATCTCACTAAAAAGAACTCTTGAGCTTGTGGGTGATTATTTGGCGAATTTCTGATGACATTCACTTTTTTTTTTTTTTGCTTCTTTGTTTTAAAATAATTGCTTCAAATGTAGTTTCTGTAAGACTGCACTGGGGTCTCCTTAAATGTCACGCTGCAGTGCCACCTGGTGGTAGAGATACGCTACCATTTGAGCAAAATCGGCAGCATCAGGCGTACATTTGAGCACACCATTTTACAAATTGCATCATTAACCTGGGGCCTTTTACATGTGCCCTCCCACCAAGCTAGAGGCACTCTTCCAAATGTTTAGAGGTGCCCTGGCAACCCGGCTTGGTTCGAAAGCAGCTTGCAAACCTTGTGTGTGAGAAGCTTCAACTTCTGAGTCAGGGGTGGGGGACTGGTGGCCCTTCAGATGTTGTAGCCTTCCCATCATTCCTGACTCTTAGCCATGCTGGCTGGGGCTGATGAGAGTTCAGAGCCCAACAACATGTGGAGGGACAACCCACCCCACACCTGCTCTTAAGCAGAACCACATGGCAAAGAGGCCTTCTGGAGACATCCTCTGCCCATGTTTTCCAGAGTAGCCTCTCTCGGCCATCACCTCTCCCAGGAAAGTGGAATTAACATGTGGTTATACTTTCTAGCTTCCAGCTCATTGGGCATGAATTTCTCCACGTTATCTACAGTCCTCCTGACATTTCTCATTTTTAATCAATAAAATTCCACTTTGCTGACCGTACAGGGTCTAAAACAGACACCAGAGAAACCAGGTGTGGTGGATATTTATTCTTTGATGGTGCACATAATTATTGCTGATTTGGAAATGGGAACTTTTTGATACTCACCAGCATACACCCTTCATCCTTTTTTTCAGCCAGAAACTCTTACAATTGTAAATTGATCTCATAGAGATCAAACGGTCATGGTTATGAGCAGAAATTTTGAAACTCTGCCAGATTCATTAAAAAGGATACTGGCTTGTGGGGAGGGCTTTTGCAGGGCTGCAAGGTGCCCCCCTTTCTCCTCTCTTTCCTGATTTATTTAATTTGCATTGCAACATTTATTTATTCAAAAATATTTTCCTGCTGTGTCTTGTACGCCGAAACACCTGTGCTGTTACAGGGCCGACCTACTTATCCAAAAATAATTTTTCCTGTGTGGCTGTAACCACTTAAAATATGTTATTCCTGGGCAAGCTGAATTCATAAGGGACATATTCCAGATCTTTTAATAAACAGGCATATTGGACAGCTTAAGAGACTGGCAGCTAGTGGCAATATTTTTTAACCTCTTGTGTTGTCAGTTCAAATACAGTGCACCCCACATACGTTGTACAGATTTGCTCAGTCAAGCTGTGTATGCCAAAATAACATTTGCAAGTGTTTATCCCAATCTTTTCCAGCACAGCTTCCTTTATATTTGTTTGACTACAACTCCCACTATCCCCAGTTGACTGAGGGGAGTTTTAGTCCAACTCATTTGAAGGGCACCATGTTTAGAAAGGCTGTGTCAGCCAGCGTGGTCCAATGGACAGTGCTTTGGATTCATACCTTGCTTAGTTTTGACTTGGAAACTTTGGGCTTCCCATTCATATCTTCAGCTTTCCATAGGTAAAAACAAAACTTTACTGGCATGCTTTTTCCTAGCTCAATATATGGGAAATCAACATACACATAGCCCAGTGGATCCCACAGGAACAATAGTGTAGATATTGCACTGTCACAGGGAATCCAGCTGTCTGTGACAAGCTGTAGTGCTTGCTTATCATTAACAGGACACATACTGTGGTGCAAATAACCCATTGCTAGATCTAGAGGATTAAGATTGCTGTCCTGTCTCAACTACCCTCCTTTGGGCAAGGCGTTTGAGGTAGTGCTGATAACTCAGGTACGGTCATTCTTGAGGATGCTGATAGTTTTTATCCAGCCCATTCCAGCCCAGTAATAGAATAAAATCAGCCTTGGCTGGCCAGATGGATGCCTTTTATCATGAAAAGGTACCAAGATTGCAAATCTGTGAATCTTAGTCTCCTAGCAGCTTTCAGTTCCTCTGATCATGGCATCCTCCTGTGGATTGTAGGTTGGAGTACCATCTGCCATTAACCCATAGGGCAGATTTCAGGGAAAGGCACTAGGAAACTGTTTGTCAGCTCCCTGACAGTCTTGCTTTGTGGTGCCTCCAGGTAGCATCTGATGGATATTTCATATTTGCATGATGCAAGCAAAGGATTTGGGGCACCAGCATCCATTTCTCCATTACACCTGAACCAGAAGAGGCTCTGCATAATCTAGATTGGTGCTTGAACACCATGGTGGGCTATATGAGGACCAGGAACATGGAGCTGAATCCAAATAAAATGAAATCACTGAGGGTGACTGGTGCCCAGGACTGAAAATTAAGGCAATTACCAGAGAGAAATGGGGTTATACTGGTCCCTAAAAAAACAACATCACACTTCACAGGTTTTCCTGGATCTGTTGCTGTCATTAGAGGCCCAACTGACCTGCATGGCTAGGACAACCTACTGACAGCTTGGGCTGCTATGCCAACTGATTCTCTTGCTGTACAGGGAGAGTCTGACACTGAAAACCCTGCACTGGTGTCAGGTGAGGATTGCTGCAATGCATTCTGTTTGGAGCACCCCTGAAGCCTGGTTCAGAAGCTGCAGTTGGCGCAGATGGTACTGACTGGAATGCTTCGCAACATGCATATCAGACCTGGGCTAAAGGATTGATACGATCTGCCAGTCTGCTACCAAGTTAAGGGGGAAGTGTTGATAGTACTGTACAAATCCCTACATGATGCAGGATCAGGTGACCTCAAGAAACATCTCCCATAAAGCAACCTCCCAGGCCTCCAAGATCTCCTTCAAGGGAGACCCTGTTGTCCATGCCATGGTGTACACATTTCTGTGTGGTGATGAAGCAGAGATGGACCTTCTGACTTCCCTGCTGAGATACACCAGACCTCAACTTTGATGTGTTTTAGTTATTGATTGAAAAATATGTTTTTTCTCCCAGCCTTGAGCTATATTTTTGCCAGCCTCATGATACTTGTGTTTGGGGTGGTTCCTGTTTTGCTTTGTTTCCTTGTTTACTTCAGTATATAAGTATTGCCAAAATTAAAATATATAAATAATAGTGCTAATAACTGCAGGATGATGTTCTGGGAGCTGTTACTCCCAACCCACCACCACCATACTAACATTTGCACACACACATGCACACACGCAGTCAAAGAAAGCTACGTCCAGCGTTTTTCTATGGCCATTTCAGAACTATACAGTAGTATGTGATCTTTATTCATGCACACAATACACACTGCTACAACACTCATTCATTTCCTTGTGCGCATGCACATTTTGTTGCTCAGCATCACACCTCATCCTGCACAGAGTGGGGGAAAAAATCTCATTATCTTTCCACTATCAAGGTATCTACTATCTGCCCATCTGGATGCATAGTTGGATTATCCAAGGTCAGCCACCTGAAGTGCAAAATCCCAGAAGCACTTCTCCTTTCCTGATGGTAAAAAATGCAGTAACTATAACAGCACAGCAGCAACAACAAATTAAATAACTAACAATGGGATGCTCTTTCACGACATCCCAAATTTACTTTCTGAGGCAAACATAAGACCAGGACTGCCTGGGCAAGAAAGGTGACCTTTTAGTCAAAGGGAGAAATGCAAGCTCAAAATGGAGAGCATGACAAAAACAGCCTTTTAAAATTAGATTCCACCAGCATGCCCATCACAAGAAAGTATTTTCTTTTAGGACAGGTGGACAACATGTGGGTCGCCAGAAATTTTGGCCTACAACCCCATCATCCTTCACCATTGCCTATGCTCCTGAGGGCTGATATGAGTTGTAGGCCAAAACATTTGGAGGGCTGCAAGTTGCCCACCCCTGCATGTCTGGATGGAAAATGGGGACTTCAACCTATCACACAGAGTGTCAGGTCAACTTCTCAGCAGTATACTGTTTTTCGTATCAAGCGCATTGTAACTGGTTAAACAGAAAGTTTGAACTAGGAATATGATCTGCATTCAGGCTGTAGCCACAGATACATCTTCCAACACAGAGAATGCTTCCAATGTGGCAGCTCGTTGGGCCATGTCACTCATTAAAGAGCAGCCAAGACAGATTTCCCATGAGGGTGCCAGAAAGCTGCCACCATGCTGGCTCTGTACAATAAGAACCTCTGAGGCTCTCATGTTTAAAAATCCATGTTCCCGTTGCATTCATAAGGAGACCCATGTGAACTCTCACACAGCAAGTGGGGGAACCCTGCTTTCTTTCAGGGGGATATCTGCCAGAGATCACATGCCATCAGCCAACAAGACTGGAACCAGTGGGGCAGGTCCCTTCCTTTTCTCTCTTTTTTCTCCCAGTTTTTCCCTCCTTCTCCCTCCCTACTTGGGAGAGAGGTAGATCAGTCCTGCCAGACCAAGTCCAAATGGATTCTTTGTGGAGGGCTTTTGAAATTAGCCCGAGGGCTGCATGGACCTAAGCTGAGGGCTGCAGTTCACCAGTCCCTGTCATAGCAATCTTGCAGCAAAAGCTAATCCCCGGGGAAGTCTTTCAGGCCATTCAAACCCCATTACTTCTGTCATATATGTGTACACTTGTGGCACTTGCCCAAGCTGGCCAGGAATCTCGGCTGAAGGCCCCAAGGCACTCTTTTGTACTGCAAAGGTGTGCTGTGTTTTTGAAGGATGCTTGAATGGCTGCCAGAGACATCTTGGACTCCAGCATCCCTCAGGCCTCTCGCGGCAAAGCAACAACAAGGGCTCCCTTTCCACATGCAAGGATGTATTTTGAAACAAAAGGTTTCTTCAAGATTTTCCAAGCCTTTGGGCTCCTCCTGATCCTTTTTCAAATTACAGAGATGAGGGTATACCAGGGAGAGTTGCGATTAGTCTAAACTCTCCACAGCTGTGAAGGATAAATGTAAAAATTCCACTGGAGGATGTACAACTTCTGGACTCAATTTACCTACATGACACCACGACCTGAACCAAAGGAGAGCTTGGAAGAAGGAAAAAAAGACTTGGAGCTACATCAGGGCTGTTCAGTTTCTTCCATAGCATCAATCACTGAGGGAGCTCACAACTGCCCTGCCCAGTCCGTCTGTCATTATAGGGCAGTGACATTATAGGAGTCTTGAGATGAGGAGGAAGGCAAATGGAACAACGATATAAAAAGTTGCAAGTACATGAGAATCTAAAGAGGGCTCACAATTCATTACTTACAGTACCAAGAGGATTGTAAAACACCTTGTAACTGAAATGCTTTGCCTGTAGCTGTTAAGGACAGAGGACTTCTTTTTCCTTTTTCCTTTTTTTCTCTTTTTTTAAGAGGCTGACGAATGTTGAACAATCTTGGCAGGAGAAATGCAGCAATGGGCTTTCTGTCCTTCTTCTCCAAAGATACAGGGATTCTTCAGAGCCTTTCAGAGGGACTCTTCTGATTGTTTCCTTGGGTTACCAGTCAAACACAAAATAACATCGACTATTCCCTCTCTGTTGCTTTTGTGAATGAGGGTTTGAAAAAAGACAATAATGGGCTGCATGCCAAGGAAATCCACAACACTTTGAAGACCAGGTACATTGAGTAGGTTTGTGTCCGTGTGTGTGTGCATGTGCGCACACGCGCGCGCACGCAGAGAGAGAGAGAGAGAGAGAGAGAGAGAGAGAGAGAGAGAGAGACTTGAAATTGTTACTGGCATCTGTACTATCCCAAAGAAATATATTTATTATAAACCTAATAGAGAGGAGATACAGATTTATTAAACTGTTCAGTAAGTGAAAATAACTCTGTATTTTGTTTGCTTTTTAAAAAGTTTTCCCTGTTCCTCAGTCAAAATGCCTCCTGGAATAAAACAAGGCACCCTCTGCCTGAAGACTTGTATGCTAAAAAGGCACAAGGAAAAGGAGATGGGGAGGGTAAAGGAAAAGTACGTACTTCTGTAGGGTTAGTGAGATAGCCTAGTTTCTCACTCCCATCTCTCTCTGCAGGGCATGCTGGAATGGCTTCTGGGGCTGACAGTTTAGGGAGGAAGAGGTCCATGGGGGAAGCAGATGCAATTTGTTGATGTGGGAGACTTGAGCAGGTGTTTAGCCGTCTCCCATTCTAATAAGTGAAACTTAGACCAAACCAAACAACATGTGATCTTGTGAAATATCTATGGGTCCCAAGAGGGTTTTGACTCTTGAAGTCACTAGATGCACAGAAGATCCTTTTCTTAGGATCCTCAAAACACCAGCTGCCACCACCTACTGATCTCCAGAGAGATGTAGGATCCTTCTTTTTTTAAACTGCTAGCAGAGTAATTTAAAGCCAGTACATGGAGTGGAATGGCTGGACATCAAATATACCAAAACCAGAATACAGGTATTTAAAACATTATAATGTGTGGTCAACATCCAGAACAAACTGTCTTCTGATACATAACAGTATATCATTGTTCTAAAAACCACAGTGATGCTTCCACCAGTGAGTTTCTGCCTCCCTCTGTCTGTCTCTCATTCCCTCTCTCTGCTTGTTTAATCCAGCCCCCTTCTCATTAAGGACACATGCTGAACTTGGAGGCTTCTCGGATTCCCGCACATTCCAGGACTGAAGTCAGCAGGGCAAGAGGAACAATGGAGGCCAGCTTTGCCTCTGCATCCTCCATCCTGGGCAATTTCCACGAAGTGGGAATTTCCAACCCATCTAGCAAACATTCTTTGGAGAAGAGGGTAGCAAAGTGGAGAAGGCTCAGGATAATTCTTGCTTTTCTGTTCAGGCCACCCACACCATCGTTTCTTTATAGCCTCTACTGTCAACTGTTTCTCCACTCGTTCTTCTGTTACAGATGATATTCACAGTTTTTAAAGTGTGCTTAAATGAGCTACATTTACTTTGAAGAAAAGTGACCACATACGTGTAAGTCTCGAGGGGGGACACATTTCCAATCAGGGTTTAGGGTTGCAGCCAAATGGCACCATCCAGTGTGGCTACCCATAACTCCCTGAACTCAGAGGATCACATGCATCCAGTGGAGGCACAAATGAGTAGAGGTGAAAAGTGGCTCTGGGTTCCTTCCACCCTCCAAAATATTAGGATGGCCAATTTTGGATAAGTGTTTTACGCTGGCTCATGCAAAGGGAAGCTGGAGGCAGCACAAGGTTTCCCCATAGGATAGTAGTGCTTCTTTTTTTCCTCTCCCTCCTCTGGAGACACCCAACCCACAATGTTGACTCCAAGGTTAGTCCTGTGAGCTTGGGAGCCCCAGCCAGAACAGAAAAAGCCAGCCTGGCTGTGAGGGCAGAGGGAAAGCACTATGAATTGAAAGTCAGAGCTCTGAGGTCAGAGCACTTCTGCAAGGTTGGAGCTGGGACTCTGATTAGCCTATGCCATGTACACAGCATCTTATGACATAGTATTACTCCTTAAATAAGGGGCGGTGGGGGTGGGGGATGTTCTGGCCTGACTCAGGGCTGCAGGGTTGAGTGATCCCAAGAAATCGGAAAGCTAGGACCAAACTTTACTTAAAAGGAGGAGGTATACATCCAAATTTCCCATTTGCCCCTCCCCTTCTCTGTTTCTATTACCCATCCTCAGTTGAGATGAAACAGGGCACAGAATATAAAAAAGTGCATAAATAAAACTAAAAAAGGGAGGAAAGGGACATGCCTGTGACAAGACATGGACACACCATCTAAAGCAAAGAACAGTAGTCTTCTGCTTTAGAATTATTGTTTTATCCACAGATCGTTAATATTCATATGATTAATTGATCACAGCCCTTATGAACAACATTTTAATAGCACTATTAAAAAACAGCTGGAAATGTCGCGTTCCTTCCCATAGTGACTGGAGGTGGCGCTGTTGCTCGTCAAATATATTTGCTTCCAGTACACTTTTTTTCAAAAGGTCAGACTCATGTTTTAATAAAACAAGTGAAAAAAAGAGGATTCACAAAGGCTTGCAAATGCCTTGCTAAAGATTTTCTATTGCTTTTGGAAAGAAGAAAGACAGGACATGCTCAACTGACAGCTTCAACCTTCATATATAAATTGTAAAAAGTGTATCATAAAAAGCAACAGATATTACATGCTCCAGCCAGCCATTCCGATTGGAAAATTCTGGGAGTTCTAAGATTTGTCCGTGTATTCCCCCTCCCGCTTCTACACACGCATAGGATGGCGATCTTGGAAGGTAAATCCTGCTGAACACAGGGAGCTTCGTTTCCGAGGAAGCGCAGGGTCGGTTGTTGCGCAGATTTCTGCCCCATCCACGCAGACACGGGGCGGGCAGCAATGCAACAGCGGAGAGGAGCGCAGATATGATTCTGAGAAAGGATTTAATAAAAAAAAAAACACACAGAGGAAGGAGCTATTCTCCATTATAAGACTCAGGGGCTAAAAGTTGCTTATAATAAAAATGCTGTTTTTATTGCCTTTCTAAAGGTAGGTTTGATGTCAAGCTATTTGGAGACTACGTTAAAGTCGTCCTGCCTAGAAAGTAACATCGCAGTCCTTTCCAGGGTGCATTCTACTGATGTCAGGCAAAAGATTACAATACTCTTTGACTACAGATGTTTACAATCATATTTGGCTATCCTTAATATTAAACCCATGGCTGTAAGGAAAACATTATATAGAGCAGCATTAATGAGACAGCAGCTGGATGATCTTGCGGGCTCAGTGGCCATATTGGATATCCTTTTCGTATTCAGTAGTCGTGGCCGAGTGGTTAAGGCGATGGACTAGAAATCCATTGGGGTCTCCCCGCGCAGGTTCGAATCCTGCCGACTACGACACGTGCATTTTTTTTTTCCTCCTATTTCTAGTGTTGAAGCGACAAGTTATGTCCACACTTCCGATATCATTTATTTCACTGGAAACATTTCAAAACAGTACCTAAGAGCCAGGTGCTGGGCAGAAGGGGCGGCGCATGCTGTTTCATAGCATTTCTCTCCTGCCTTTTACTCTGCCCCCATCCGTTACCTTGGCAACAGCGAGGGGCGGGGGAGAGCCGGGAGAAGGGACTAAGATGGCGGACGACCTGGATGCGCTGCTGGACGAAGTAGAGAACAAGTTCTGCCGCCTTTCCAGGCGGGACTGCACAGAGCGGGCCCATGCCCATGGGAACAAAAAGCAGCGCTTCCGCGAAGAGGAAGAAGAGGCCGAAGCTAAGGCGGCCGCGGCGGAGGAGAGGGCCAGGTGAGCAGTACGCATGCCCGTCCTCCTTTTTCTCCGCCTCCTCGTCTCTCGGAGATGAGAGTATACGGGAAGTCGCAGGTGGAATGAGACTCTTCTGGCTCTCTGTTAGCGTGCGAGGAAATGTAATAGAGCAGCCTTCCGTTTGTCATTGCAACTCCTATGCTTGCTGGGGATTTGTAGTCCAGCACATCTTTCATTTTTAAAAGGCGCTCGTTTCTGAGCGTGTTTATTAATTATATTTATATGCTAGTAAGCGAATTTAAGTGCTTTGCCCTAAACGTGAGAAGAGCCCTGCGTCAGGGTCCATTCAGTCAAGCATTCCGTTCGTTCGATGGCTACTCACTGCAGTCGTAAACACTTTCTAGGGAGTAAAGCCCAAGGAGCACAGAGATACTTAGGGTGCAATCCTAGGCATTTCTGTCTAGAGATGTCTAGGTTTGCACCCTTAGTTACTTCTGAATCACCATGCAAAAGATAGCACTGCTCAAGTATTTATTTTTTCGGTCTCTTGGCAACGCGTACAAAATTAAACAAATTAAGGCATGAGTGGTTCCCCTTCGTTTGCTTTTTGTACTTTCAGCTCGTGGCCCGAATATGGCAGCGTTCAAATGGAACCAGAAGTGAGGGCTGTGCACAGGACTACTTTTGTAATAAATCTGTGGAAATGCTGCTCTGGAGCCTTTCTCCCTGCCTTCCAACTCCGTCCAGCTCCTCCTTCAGGAGCATGATTGCCGTGCTGCCTGGCCTGCCTTAGCTCTTTCTGCCCATTTTCCGGCCTGCACCAGGCAACCCCTACCTGTCCGCACCCGTCGGCTCGTTACCCCACCACCGCCTCCCCATCTGCTGCCTCACCTAATCTATCAAACCCAGGAAAGAAGCGTCTCTAGTGACAGTTGCACAAGTGCGCAGCCACTGCATGCAAGAATATGCACGTGCTCCAAACTCACACGTGTGGTGTGATGCCGCTAGTAGCAGCCTTTGGCAGCCCTGCTTTTCACACAGGCGTGGAGATTTTTTAAAGCATTTTATCCACTCTGCTGTATTGTCTTTCTATCTTAAATAATCCTTCTGCTTTGCTTGGCCTAACTCCTGAACCACCTAATTCACAGAACAAGAAATGTATCTAGCCTGCATTTCTGCATGCATCACTTTAGTCAATGCAACTGAAAGTCCAGAAAGAAGCAAGAACTGTTAGTTTGGCTGGGTAGAGCCATTTTCTAGGAATGAAAAACTGACTAATGCCCATTTTTATTCTCAAGTAACATCATGTTTACTAGACTGTGCTGGCCCAATACTGTAAACTGCATCCTCAATGCTTGTAAGAGCTTGAAACTGGAAGGCTTGCAAGCACCCCATACAGAACCGGAGGAGCACAAAGGCAGTCTCCTTCACTCGGCAGAATTCCAGTCTGCTGATTTTGTTCATCTACCTGCAGAGCTTTGGAAGGGAGGAAAATTGGCTGGAGCATTGTCAGGTTACCTCTGTCCTGGTGGCCCCAGTCTCCTCCCGAAACTGCTCACTTTGCCCCTTTCCAAGATTGTTTTTCTAACCTGCAAGAAGCAGCTGGAATAGTTCTTTCCATGCCAGCTGAAAGAGGGGAGAGGTAGCAACGATGGATTCCCAGTTTTGAGGCCAGACTTCTGTTCCTGTCCGTGGATATGGAAATCTAAAGTATCCCTCAGCCCCTATAGGTGGTATCTAAGGGGCATAAACCATATATAGTAAGAGTTAATTGTAATCATTAGTTTTAATGCAGAGGGAAAGTTGGCACTTTATTTACACATGTTTTTTTTTAAAAGGAAAGCAAACTGATTTTTCTTAATGTAAAAAAGAAAATAAAATGATTAATTTGTATCCATCATTGCATCCACAAACCCCAGCCTCCAACTCCCCCAAATTTGAGCCACATCATAGCCCACTACTAGTGGTATCTATCTGCTAATACTCCCCATCTATAGTAATTGGAGTGAATCTACATCCCTCTTCCCCCCCCCTTTTTTTTTTTGCATTCTGCAGTCCTGATGGGGCTGGTAGGTATCTTACTTGTCCCAGAGCGAGTGTGACTTTCAATTAACACCATGATGTTTGAACTGGAAGTCAGTGTTTCAACCATAACCTTTAAACACAAGGGATGTGGTTGACATGCACTAGGGATCAGGTTCCCCGGTGCTTGTCCATTTTCTACCATGAGTCACTTTTTCAGATGTTACAGATGGCCCATGGGAAAAGTGTGCTGACAAGCTGCAAGCCTGTTTCCTGTATAAAGTGTGAATTGGCTTTGCACAACGGTTTTTTTTTGGGGGGGGGTGGGGGGAGGTGGCCTTTCTGTTCTTCCATCACCGCTTCTGCCTGCTCCATTTTTAGTTGCTGGAATTTGTGCATCCCATACCTTCCCCTTTATTTAGTACCTGGCCCTGTAGGTTCTTCAGCCCTAAACCCCTGTCTTCCACTATGGAGAACTGGTGTGGTGGTGTGCTTGGACTTGGATTTAAGATGGAAGATAACTGGGTTCAATGCCTTGGTCAGCCGTGGAGCTTGGCTCAATCACCCCCTCTCATATTAACCTACTGCACAGTGTTGCTGAAGATAAAAAGGAGGCATTCATGCATGCCATCTCGAGCTTCTTGGAGGAAGTGCAGGATAAAAACAGTACAACATATGGTTCCTGTGGTCACAAGATTCTTATTACAGTCATGAAATACTCCATTGTGAGTATATGCCAATGCCCCCCACTCTTTTTTGGCACACTTCCAAACTTCCTGTTGTACCCCAAATTTTGCAGGTTCAATCCATCAATACTTGGAATAATGCCTTAGTATAGCAGCATCCACTCTCTGGAACTCTATACCACTATAAATTAGGCAGACACTAACCCTTCTGTGTTATTGATGCCCACTATAAACATACATTTTCCAACAGGCATTCCTAGGAAGGTAACTTGGTCTTCAGCACATTGCTTATAAATTCCTTTTAATATAAGTATGTCATAAGCAATTGTTTAATCAATGAATAAATAAATCTCTGTGTGACAGATGGCAGTTGTGAGCCTGAAAGAGAAGACCTTCTGACAGGTCTCTGTTTGTATTCCAAGGTAGTAGCTGTTTCATGGAGAAGGGATTCAGGCAAAGAGACTCAGGTTACAAATTATATTGTAAACAGGTTGCAGGGAGAGGACAGAGATTTGTGATAGTACTATTTTTATTTCTCTGTAGAATATATCTGAAATTTGGAGCCACAATCTATCTGCTATAGTCTTTGCCTTTCTGAAATGGCCTCCTCTACATCCAGATTCTCCTTATCTCATATTTTTGCCAAAGTCTTTCAAGCAACTTCACAAAATACAGTTTTTTTGTTTTGTTCTAGATTTTCCAAAGTATTGACAAAAGGTGCAAGCGAAGAAGAGGACATAGATGACATAATTAAAGATATAATTGATGAGAACAGCTGTGCTAAAAATCTTGGGGTAAGTTAGAACTGCATGTAAAACCCCTGAATAAAGGGAGGCGTTCGGGGGTGAGAGCAGACAGAATTCTTGGCAAAAAAAAATGTCTTATGGAAAGTGAGGATCATGAGTCTCTAAAGTTATGATCAGAAAGAGGAAGCAGATGACATGAAATTAGAAATAAGGAGGGTGTATTGCTTTCACAAGAACTGGACTCTGTGTGAGGTAAACAAAATGTGTACAGGGGATGTTTTTAACAGCACGGTAAAAATCCTTAATGAAACTGCTTTAAAAGCATATCTTTTAAATCAAAAGTACAAAGCAGGGGTACAGAAGGAACTAAAATCTTGAAGGAAGGGGTGAGTTGCAGGACATTAGATTAGCAATAATAACTAGTGGTTCTTTCAGCTTTGTTAAAATGGTGCAACAAATCTACCTATTTCAAATGAATGGATTCTGTAAGAGAAAGATGCTCGTCTCACTTTTGGAGTGGTTTTTGAGCATTAGAACATGCACCACTTGCTTCTACTGGGTTGAACTGTCGCACCATCTAGCCTGGCCTTGACTGACTGAGAGTGCTCTTCCGCTTGCAGGCAGAGAATGCCTTTCCAATCACCTACTGTCTGGTCTTTTGGACCAGATACCAAGTACTAGACCTGGGGCCTTCTATATGCAAGCATTTGTTTTTCTACTGAGCTTGGCTGTTTATGTTTTCATACAAACATACAAGATACATTTATTGTTTTGTTAAAATCACTGGACTGCTGGGTACTCACATTTTTCATTCCTGCTAAGGCTTGTAGCACCCTTTTCCAACCTGGTGCCCTCCAGGTGTTTTTAATTTCAACTCCCATCAGCAACAGGAAGCACATCCAATTGTCAGGAATCCTGGGAGTTGTAGTCAAAAATATTGGAAGGGCACCAGGTCGAGGAAGGCTGCCTTGTCCATTTTTAGGATCCATGTTTAATAATACTTAAAGCAGACCCACTGCAATCAATGGGACTTTAGTCATGACTAACTTAACCCCCACTCTTTTCAATAGGAATATTCTGTATAAATCTAGATCCAACCCACTATCCCTATACAGTGTCAGAAGGGGATACTGCATTATATTGTGTATCCAGAGTTTTAGATGACAGACCTTTTCTAGTAAGATCAGCACAGATAGTACAAATTACAGTCCAAAAAGCCTTCAATTTCAACACTTTTCTCTATCCTGGCAGGGCAGTTTAGCACTAAGCTGTCTTTGGAGAGTATCTGTCTGGGTACAGGTCAATAGATAAGGTATACCATCCTAAGCAATTTCCTTTAGTGAAGGGTGTAGCTTTGCATGTGTATCTCTGCATACGTGGCACAGTCCCACTGAATTTTTGCCTGCAAAAGAGAATGCTGACTAATTTCGAGAACGGTCTGGTTCCCCATGTGCCAGTGCCAAAATGAGAACCTTTGCAAAGGCCATGAAAAACTGCGGTTTTTCTACTTTTTTCAGACTGTTTCTCCTCCTCGTTATTTGAAGCTAGACACATACTTTATTGTACTACTGGTTCCAGAGCTGGCCCTCTTGTGAGGCAGGGTGAATCTCCCATTTCAGGCAGCAGCATGATGCGAGCAGCACATTTCATGTTCACCTGGGGAGAGCACCTCTGTGAGCATTCCAGGCAGGCAGTCTAGAGAGCTCTGTTGGCCCCACACTCTACTTTGGCAATGATGGAGTGGGAGAGCAGCCAGGGCTCTCAGGAGATCAAGGCAGGTCTCAGTGCCTGGTCCTGAAGGGATTCCCAGAGCGAGCCAGAAGACAGGGCTTGGCTGAGGCAATGGGGTGGAGAACAAGATGTGGTGGTGGGAGGCAGGGATGGCCAGCACTAACTGGTTCATTTTTATGGATCCCCATCTCCCTCTTTCTGTGTATTAGAAGCAAACATCTAAACCATCCAGCCCTCCATCTGAAAATAATATTACCTCCATTCAAGTCCAGGGTAAGAGGTAAGTAAAGATCACATGAGTAGATAAATGCTAGCAATCAGGAGATAGTTTATGTGCAACCCTATGCTTCCCTGCTAAGAAGTAAGCCTATTGAGTTCAGTGGGGCCAACTCCTCACATAACAACAACAAAATGACTCCCCGCCCCCAAGAAAAAAACTGTGTGAGGAGAGTGGGAGTAGATATTTGTGTGGTAGGACTATGAGCTCAGGGAAGTTCTGGTACTGAAAACCTGTTTCTGAACTCTAATTCTAAGAGTTTCTCTTTTGTACCTGTTTCACACAGTGAAGTCATAAAGCAAAGTTACGCAGCTGACAGACTTGGGTATGTTGTGCCTGCTCCATCTGAGCAAAGCCACCAGCAATCCTAGACATGACCTCTGCTATGGTGTACCCTGGACTTGCTGAGGTCTGCCCACTCTGTTCCCCTGGGGACACTGTTCCACAGCAGCGGGAGGAGGTAGCCCTGTTGCAGGTGCTAGAAGGGTTCTGTTGCTCGTTCTGTTAAAACTTATTTTTCTTGGGCTGGATTTGCATTTTATACAGATAATAATATAGCTGTTTGTTCTGAATTTCCCAGTCTTACCATTCCTCCAGAAGCACCAGCTTTGTTGAAAAGCTATAGGTGCCCACTAGCATAACAAAATCCAAGAAATTATTTTTATTGGGCTGATTCCAGATCTAGCCATACCTAGAGCAGACCCATTGAAATCAAAGGGAGAAGGTAGTAAAGACTTAATTGAGTCCCATTAATTTCAATAGGTCTACTGCAAGTTTAATTTGAAAAAATCAGTGGTCGTGTTTTTCCAAAAGTAAAGCATTCTGTTTTAATTCCTGTAGATGTTGTCCAGTATATCTTGGCGGAAGCAATACACCATATGGTATTGGAACAAATTTTTCACAGAGGTAAGGATTTTGTTTAAATACTCCTGATTCTATGATTAAATCTACATGTTACCAACACTATTAAATTTGGAAAGAACATGGGAAGGTGTTTTATACTATCTAACTTGGTATCCTCTACTCTGACTGGCAGCAGCTCTCCAGAGCTTCTCACAGGATGTTCCTAAGAACATCTGGAGTTGAGCATGGGACCTCCTTAAAAACATGCAGATGAATATGGAAACAGGACAGAACAGCTTATGAATGAACCTGTGAGAAACTAATACGACAGTAGCCTGCTCCATAGTTCCTGGTTTTAGTTCCTTGGAATATGGCTGTGATTGAGGGCAGAGATACTACTTAATTTAAGGAGTAACATCAGATAACTTTTTAAAGGAATACCACAAAGGGGCCATATTCATGCTATACTCCTGAAAGAAGTTTGGGAGCTACTTATAATATATGAAGTATTTCTTACTTGGGTAACCTAGCATTTTTTCTGTCTATACTTGCATAGGCTTACCCTAAAACAGTCTTAGGCATTTCATAATAAATGTTTGTTCTGCTGGACTATTGAACAGACATCCATCCATATATGAGTAAAGTAATGGTTCTGCAGTAAGAAGCCCTTCTCCTTTGCTCTGAGTTGATTCAAACATATGTCACTCAACCAGGAGTCTCCTCCAGAGGAGAGAGGCTGGTGGATATCCATATTCTTTGATATGTCAACTCCTGTTGCTGGTCTTTAAATGTTTTAAAAATCTGGTGCTCAGTTAACGGGGGCACATTTGCAATTGATTGAGCTAAATGTTTAATCAACTCAGTGTTAAACCCTACTGAAAATGTTGGGCTGCCTTGCCTTGGACAAATACTAAACTGTAGCTTAGCATTAACAAAAGCCTTGCCTCCCTGCTCTGGACTTCTGGGCTTTCTCCTCCAGTTCAGCCAGGAGAATGAGTTTGGGAACTTTTGCTTCCATGTTTGATAGACTGCAGCTTGCTGTGTTCTCCAATCCTGCAGAAACTGTGGTTTAACTATGGTTTGTGGGAAAAATCTATTTTTAAACCATGCTTAATGAATCTGGCTTGTTCTAGCAAATCATAGTTAAGATTAACTACAGTTTGGGGCTTGGAAAATGCAGCAAGCTGAAGTTAATGTAAACAGAAGCAGACATTTTCAATCCCCTCCTTGCAGCTGAGCCACAGGAGGCAATGAGAAGAAGGATAACACAAGCATGGTTGGGAGACTAAGCTGGTTCTCAAAATGCTACACCACAGCTTAGCATGATAAGCTAATGCACACATTCACACATTTTTCAAGACTTTTGCTTCTTAATGAAAAATTCAAAGAGGTTGAAAACATTAAAATGTTTTAAAGCACACAAGATTCCTAAAGTTCATTCATATAGTTTAGAAAATATTTTGCCATGTTCAATTAGTTTAAAGCAGTCAATGATGCTGCTCCCGTCTTCCTTTGGACAGAGCCTGCAATCAGTTACGTTGTACTTCATGTGACTTCCGTGTTTCACATTACAACGACTATCAGTGGGATAAATCGTGTGATTACCTCTTTTTCAGGTATGTTTTGTGAGTAACATTGTCAGGCATATATGGAGTGTCCCCATTGGTGGATGATACTAATCCATTTTTGGCACAGCAGATGCTAAATGTCTCCATGGGAACCATTATATGCTGCATTTTCAACCATCAGGTGAGAAGGTGGGGGCCTTTTAGTATAAAAGGTGGGGGAAAGTTGTTGGCAGAGAGATCCAAAGTCTTAGATAGCAGCAATAAGGCAGAAGTATATTTATTTTTCTTCCCACTTGCAATTTCTTTCATTACACATGCAGGGGTGTGCTGTTATTTCTATTAGAAAATGAAGTAGGAGGAAAAGAGTGGAGTTAACTTCCCTTCCCTAACTGCCTGTAGCCAGAGATTATGGAGAATCTGAACATGGTTCTTCTGTGGCACGCCTAGTTTGCCTCTGGCTGAGCATCCTATATCCTAGCATCCTAGTTTCACAGCACCAATCCTAAGTGCACGTTCCTTGAAAGTAAGTTCCATCAAGCTGAAAGAGACTTCCATCTGAGCATCCATTCCTGGAATTGTGCTGCAGGTATGCAGTAGCCTCAAGGAGGAAACATGGTCCCAGTAATATCCATAATGCAGCACAGGACTCCTTTATTATTTCAAAACCAATGCAAGTCAGAACGGGGTCTGCTCAGTACATGAGATTGCCTTTTCCTTGATTTCATAAGCATCACCTAATCAGTCAGTTGAATGCCTCTCAGTTGTGTGAATAGCAGATAGTGACATGTTGATTCATAGGCATGTGTCCAAATAATTGTTCAAGGACTTCTAAAAAGAGGTTTCCCATACCCCCTTCTTAGCGCAGCCCCTTGAGCAATGTACGCTCACAAAATGCTGCTCCTTGAAGAGAGGAGGCCCAACTCTCACACATTGCAGTCTGCTAAGAGAGAGTCATCTGAGGAGGAGGTGGAATGGCAGAGGTGAGCAGATGGCTTGGCAGTTTCAAGGTTATCTAGTGAAGATTCTCAGGCTGAGTGACTTGGAAAAGTGGGGAGACATTTCAGAGCTAGATGGAGAGGAGATGCCAGAGGAGTTCCTTGTCCCAGTCAAAAGATGACAGGTGAAGCAAGTGGACCTATTATGAAATGTCCAGCATTCCCCCTGTGTAGTCCTCAAGATACCTTAAGTGTGGGTCCAGAAGCTTTTCTGAAAGGAAGAGAAGAAGGGGAAGTTTCAGATTCAACTATTTACGTGGGCAGCTGTTTCTCCCACACCCCAAGAGGAAACACTACTTTAATTTATATGTTATGTAAGCTATTAAATGTTAATAAAAGGTGCTTCCAAAGCTGCCTCTGAATTTGCTGGAGAGGAGAAGAGGAAGGGAGAGCTGCTCACCTGAGAATTGGCAATTTTTCTGGACTGCACGATGTGGCTTGGGGAGGGAGTGCAGCTACAACTGGGAGGAACTGGTAGCCTTTGCATGAATTGAAGTGCCCTGCTGATCTAGAAGGTCTCTAGTGCCAAGCCATGATCATGATGATGAGGGTTCAGACTTATACACCACTTCCCATAGAGGTAGCAAAGCGATGAACATATAACGTACAAGCAAAGATAACAGGAAAATTAACAGTAATACATGCTGATCAGGAGAAAACGCCACACTCTGCTGGGGCTGGGACAACAGCAGGCTGGGGCACTCTTCAGGTAGAAGCCTGTGTGAAGGGATGGGTCTTCGGAAGACATCTAAATGTCGGAACTGTGTGGGCAACAGGGAATGCATTCTGGGATGTGTGTGCTGTGACATGAAATGGTCTACAGCAAAAGGTCAGGAATGTGTGGCCCCATCAGAAGTGTTCCCAGTGTTAATTGCAAAAATCAGGCAAGGGCATAAGAGGAAAAGCAATAACATGATGTTTTACAACTGCCAGAACCCCCAGTTAAAATAGAATGCTCTTGATTGATAGGAATAATATGCCTGAATTCAGCAAGTTAAAAACGAAGATGCTTGTGAAGAAGGGGTCACGGGCCTACGCTTGTCAGTGCACTTGGAGATCTATAGAGGAATTAACAGACCTCACAACAGACCGACAGCTCCGGTGGGTTTGTAGCAAGCACACTGAATGAAGCTGTCTCGCTCATTCAAATGCCTGCTTCTGTAGAAGGACCATCTTGTTCATTGCTCAGCACGTTGTGTGATGAATCAAGTGTGTTCTGTGTATAATTAGATCTTGTTGCTATCCCAAACTGAGCAGTTTGCCTTGTCTGCTGTCCCCTTGTGAACTAAGCAAAGTGGGTGACATGGTGAGATGGAGATCTGACATTTCAGGTTGGTGAGAGCACTTCCATCAAAAGCATTAGGGCTATTGTAGTGTTAAGAAAGGCCCTTGTGCTTAGCAGCTCCCTACACAAATATGAATACAAAAGGTCTGAAGTTGAAGGGAACAAGTTCTGTATCATGGAACATATCCCGCAAATCTGGATGAGAAAGACTTGAAGTTAAACCAAATGCTTGGTCTAGAACACCTATTGTTAAGATGGTACATGATGTGTTATGGTATCTGAACATCTTTTTGCATTTTGTATATTTCACAGAAGAGTCTCATAAGGAGTCTAGGGCAGGATAATAAAGCCCTTAACTTTTCCTTCTGTTGTATAGCAAGTTCTGAGTCAGTATCACTCAGAAGTATTAGCAGTAAGTATTAGCAGTCATAACAGCCTTGTGTGGGAGGCTGCAGCTTAGCGTATGGAAAAGAGCAAATAGCAATACCAGTCTAGCAATGGCAAGGATAAAGGCACTCCAGCTGCAAAATTCTCAGGCTGCCGCCTTAAATGTACTTTGCTAGGGAATAAGCTCAGCCAACTTACTTCCAAAGAAACATGTAGGATTGGGCTGCACACTGCTTATGCCCCTTCATTCTCTTCTCCTTTAAGGCAGCAATCCAATATAGGCTTACCTGGGAGTAAATCCCATTGAGTTCAGTCATTCTTGCTTGTAAGTAAAGTACATGTGATTGAGCAGCAAATCAAGGAACACTGCTGCGGTTTTTTTTAACATCAGTAGGATGAACATTTGAATAAATACACTTCAACCCTATGAGTGTTATTGGACCATAACTCCCATCAACTGTGACCATTGGTCATGCTGGTTGGGTCTGATAGCAGTTCAACATCTGCAGGTCTACAGTTTCTCCAGACTTGTGCTAAAGGATATGAAAAAGTCAAATGTTTCCTGAAATATTGTTCAGAATCTCTGTGGATTAAAAGATATGCATAACATTGGGTGGAAACATATTCCATACTTACCAACTGCAAGTTGCTTTCAAACTAATCAGGAAAAGGTCTGTTTTCATTGTTTATAAGACAAAACATACACTGTTAGCATATTTTCAAATGTTATGTTCAAATCTTTATATCAAACCGCCAAATAAAAGAGGTGAGGTTGTCCTGACCTCTTGTTTCCCCAGGCTTCTCTTAAAACTAAAAAATGACCACACTGTGACAGTTGTTGAGTTGTACTGACTGTAATTCTTGTTTATGTGTTATTTTTTCAGCCTTCAGTATGTAGCATTAATATGTCTCAGTAGATTTTTCTGACACCCTGAAAGTTTAAAAGTGCATTGTAGCTGAAACAGTTCAAGCTGGCCAATAATTAACAGCATGAGTGAATCAACAGCACATTAGAAGAAAGAATTGTTGTTCATTACTGCAATTTCAAATATATCACATCCAAACAAGTCCCACTGATTTTGGTTGCCTTTCATACTATGTAATCTGTTTAGAATAAGAATACAGTTTTGATATGCTTTCTTTGAACATAAGTTTGCAATCTAAAGTGTATGTTATAGAAATAATTCCCTCTGATTTTCTCTGTAATTAAAAGCTGTATTCATGGCATTACTGAGTAGTTACTTACATTTCAGTTTCACACTTTAATTGCATGTGTGGGGCCCACTGCTTATGCAAGGGAGTCCTAGCACTTCCTATGGGAATTCCCAAAGCAAATGGTAACACTCATTTCTGCAAGGGGGAAAGTCAGCAAAACTTCCTTACATGAGTGGCACCCATCTGCCTCCTTCCAGAAATAAATGGTTCTGCTTGTTTCAGCTTGCTGCAGAAGCACTTAAGTACCCTCTTGGGGTTTGACCAACGAATGTGCGCACTTAGGGGAGAAAGTGCTGTATGCATACTGATGCTGGTGGTGATTAAAAATAGATGGATTAAAGGTTGTGGGGCATAAACATAGATTGGTTACTGATATTCTTTGGCTGTGATTGATCCTGGCCAGATACAAATTCCAGTGGTATTGGCTAATAGTATTGTGACCCCCTTGGATTCAATGATCTTTGAAAGATAGCACGGTGACCAAGATTGAAATGGGGTGATTTCACTCATGGGAGGAAAGGGTTAAACATTCCATTCACAAGGTCAAATGATCAGTCCCATGTGGCTGCTTCAGAAATGTACTGGGCTGGAGCCTGCTGGAAGGAGACCATTACCAGCTACAACTCATGGCTGAGCCTGGCTGGCCCTTTCGTCCCCCTCCCCTTGGGGCCACTTAGGACAGAGACATGAGCCTCTGGCATGAGTGAAGAGCAAGAACCAAAGGGCTCTTGGCCTTTGGCTCTTCGAACTTGGGACTTTGAAGACTGTGCTGTCACTGTGCAGAGGAGGCTGGGGAATGGAATAGAGCTAGTGGGGAGGAGTTTTTATTTTATGTTGCCTCTGTCACTCTTTTCAACTTCTGGGTAAAGGTACAGATAGTAGCAGGGTGGGAAAAAGCAGCAGCTTGGTAAAAAGAGGAGCACCTACTCTGTGCTAGGCAGTGTACTGAATGCTGGGGCAATCTGCTTTGCTTTGATAGTTTATTATGTGTCTAGGTACCTTGAATAATCTAGGGCAGTGATGGTGAACCTTTTAGAGACCAAGTGCCCAAGCTGCAACCCAAAACCCACTTATTTATCACAAAGTGCCAACACTGCAATAAAACCTGAAAACTGAGGTTTTCATTTAGAAGCCAGTCCACCTCATAGCCAGTCCAAGCAAATATATATTTTCTTGGCAGCGCACTGACTGGGCATGTGAAAGCTCGGACGAGTCGCGGCTAATGAGTCACGGCTTGTGATGTCATCACCTGGTACCACTACTCCTTTTGGAGCATGCGCATGGCCCCTATATGCGCTGTTATCCAATGCTTGGCTGCTGGAGCAATGCTGGGGAGACTTGGCTCGCGTGCCTCAGAGAGGGCTCTGCATGCCCGCTGTGGCACACATGCCATAGGTTCGCCACCACTGATCTAGGGGGAAGGTGGTATCCCCAGTAGTGTGTGCATGGGCAGGGGGGAAAATGCGGCACTGATTAGCAAGCCGTTTGCGGGGGAGGGGTGGACTAGACAGCTTAGGCCTATCCTCTCTTCTGGTTCTTCCTCCAACCAGATGGTTCCTGGAAACCTTACCAGCTTGCTCACAGGTCTGGTGCTGCTGCTGTTTAATGCCAAGACCTCCCTCTTTTATGCTTTAATTGAGGCTGGTGTGTATCGTTTAAACCTGGGTAGGGAAATGGAGAAAGGTCACTGTGGTCTGTAGGAACTTTATTCCCCCCTCTAGGCTTCCTATCCATTTGACTGCTGATCTTGAATGTATTTCATGTTAGGTACCAGAGACACATTTAGGATTCTGCTGGCATATCATCCACCCCACTACCCTTCAGACTCTCTGTCTGAGCTAATGGACATGGTCATGGTTGTTGAAGACCCCAAGAAAGAAAGTTCTGAGAGATCTGTTCTGTAGGGGATTGCTCTCCCTCTCAATGATCATTGTTATAGACTGGGGTTCTCTTGGATCCAGCACTATCACTAGAGACACAGGTGGACTGGGTGGCATGGAGCATTTTTTATCACCTTAGCCTGATACATCAATTGTGTCCTTACGTGAACAGGAATAGCCTTTCCGGTGCATCCATGCTCTGCTAAACTTTTGGTTGGATTGTAGCAATACATTATACATGAACTGCCTTAAAAAACAGTCTAGACAATTGTTTTAAATCCTTGTTTTAAATTGTTGTGAACTGCCCAGAGGGCTTGGGCTGTTGGGCAATCTAAAAAGGTAATAAATGAATGCATAAATAAACAAATGTGGAGAGAAGTTGACCCTGGATTTCTCATGTTTTGACTAGCTTAGCCACAGTTTTCCTTTATGGAAGCCAACATCTGTCTGTCTATCTGTTCCTCCACC
Organism: Varanus komodoensis; assembly: GCF_004798865.1. Taxonomy (NCBI): domain Eukaryota; kingdom Metazoa; phylum Chordata; class Lepidosauria; order Squamata; family Varanidae; genus Varanus; species Varanus komodoensis. Next base: position 1,630,449 of record NW_025335438.1, read on the forward strand.
TGATGCCCACAGTTCAGCTGGTGAGCTTCTGCCTGCATGATTTCCACGCCAGAAAAAATGCTTTGCCTAGTAAATGATGCAGGACCAGCTGAGTCAGCAGCCTAGCGGGGAGTCTGCCACCAGGGGCCCACAGGAGTGTTGTCTGGAGCAATTTGGAGTGGCAGCCTTGTATAGGCGCAGCAGAATGCATGTTCTGCCTTCAGTGGTCTGTAAGCAGATGGTCCTAAATTCTCTGTTACAGTCCAGGGCTGGCCCTGTCATGAACTAGGTGGCCCCCTGGCCATTCCTCCTGCACTCCCAGCCATTCTCTTCTGTTAGCAGAGAGAGCTGTGTGAGTCACACGACCTGTTCTGCATCCCTGAAGCTGGTCTGTGGTGCTTGGGTCCAGGGGAGTTCATGGTCCCATTGTCAGCACAGAAGTAAATTCCAGCTGCCCGTATAGTCAGCTGCTGTATGTGGGAGGGAGGGAAGGCAATCTCTCAGGCAATAGAATGTCTTGAGCTGGCCCGGTTACGGTCCAATCTGAAATGAATAAGAAGAGAAGGCATTCATGTTCTCCAAATATCAGAGCAAGGGCAGTTTAAAACGAATGCGCATCAGGTTTTTACAGGTTCCTGTTCAGACTGTAGAGGGCAGCCTTACACCAAGATATATCAATGGGTTTGTGTTTAGCCCCATCCTCACCCCACTCTCCTGACTCCAGCCGCGCACGTGTGTGTGTGTGCGCGCGCGCATCACGCAACTCAAGAGTTTTCTGTAGGCTGCTTAAAATGTATAATAGATATATATGTGTCAAATGATGCAGTCATGTCCTGCTTGTGGGTCTCAAGGGGGCAGCTGGTTGGCCACGGTGAGAACAAATGTTGGACTAGATGAACCTTGGCCTGGTCCAGCAGGACTCTTCTGATTCCCCCATGTCTTACTGAGCTCAGTTACTTCTTTTTTAACCTTAAGGTTGAGTTGATCTATCTTACAGAATGATGGGAAAGGACATAGTGTACTAATTCCCTCCAGAAATTATAGAGAGCTGCAGATTCTTCCCTTCCATGAACATGGAAGTTCGCATTCAGGAAACAGCCTGCTTCCTCCCTCCCCTTCCATGTGGAACACCCTGTGCCCTCCCCACAGTGTCCCCCAAAGCCCTTCGCTTAGGGCAGATCTTGGGAGAAGAAGAAAATAAACAACAGAATAAACAGGAGGGACCCCAAACACGTGAGGCTCCCCCAAGCATATTTTGAAGTGAAATAATACACAGTGCCATCTAACACAAGAGTAGGCAACTGATGGAGTTATGGAGACCCTTCTGAAGTTTCAGCCTACAAACACCCTCAGACCTAGCCAGCACAGCCCGTGGTGCACCATGTTAGGAGCTGTAGGCCAAAACATACGGAGGGCCACAAAATAGCTGCCTCTGATCTAAGGCTGGCCGGCACACGCAGACAAGGTGGTTATGATTCAATTCTGAAACTTCTTAAGCACCCACACCCAAAATCACTGCTTGTGTTAGCAGACACTTGGGAATGGGGTGAGATACGATTGGTGATTGCAGATGAAGGGGGAGTCTCTAAAAATTACCCTCATTCCCTCGAATGAGTAGAAAAACAACAGCACAATCCAATGTGGTTGCCAGTAACCCTCCAAATTCTGAGGATTATGGCACTGCTATGGAGATGGGATCAGTACGGAGATCTGTTCCCCCTCCTGCCCTACAAAATAATAGCTGATTTCAGCCATCTAAGTCTTTTGCCCTGGAGAAGAAGGAGGGCACGCCGAGGCACTGCCAGGATACTACGTTGTGGTGGAGCCTGCCTCCCCATCACCTGGAATGCCCACAGATCCTGAGCTCTGAGGTGACTTTTCCAACCTCGGAGCTGCAGCAGCGCAGAAAGAGCTATGCCAGTTGCAAGGGCAGCGGGAGAACACTCTAAGTTCAGAGTCTCAGCTCCAACCTCAAAGCACATTTCTGAGATCAGGGCTGGGAGTCTAACCTCTCCTATGGCTGTCTATATTCTGTCTGGTAGCCATAAGATTGCATGCTCAGTTTGCAACCCTATTTAACTGGGCGAGAAAGTGGGATTCATTATCCTGGGCCTGTCAGAAAATGCTTATTTGTTGATTTATCTTGCTAGTTGTGCTTCAGTGAATTTTTATTGTTAGTTTAAATATACCATGTGCTACCTTCAGCATTTGAAGTATGGAACAGCATTATAGAATTTATATTAATAAAATATGGAGAAAAGGGTAATATAGTTTTTGCAATCATTTTCAAATGAAACATTTTATTTCTAAAATCCGTTTTCATATTATATGATTATTTCCATTATGAAATGTCTCTGGTTGCACAGGGAGTTTGCTTACAAGCATGCCAAAAATACAGAGGGCTTGCAAAGTAATAAGAGCCCACATTTATTTTTAACAGCTGTGGTTTCTCCTGCATTATTGAGTCTTTAAGGGGTGGTTCAAGTTTTTCATGGGTTTTTCATAATAACAACTTTTGTTTCAAAATATTGCAGATTGTGTGCCACAGAATATGTGACTGTACTTCCACTATTAAAAAAATCAAGATAAACTAAGTTAATCTGTTAAAATGTTCAGCATGTAATTGAAATATAGACTGAAAATAAATGGAAAGCAGAAAACAGTACCATCAAGCAGTATAGTGTATCTCAGCTCCCTTCTGTGCCCAGTTAAAAACAGGTAAGCCTTGCCAATCCTGGTAACTTCCAGATATATTGGACTGCTTTACCCATCATTCACAGCAAGCTGGCTTGGAAAGTTGGGAATTGTAGTCCATTTCATCTGGAAGGCACCAGCGTGGGGAAGGGTTAAGTAAAGAATCAGATAAAAAGATCCTGTGCAGGTTGCTGACGGGGACGGGGCGTTATGCTCACATGACTCCAGTCCTCCGTCAGCTTCACTGGCTTCCCATTGAAGCCCGGGCCCAATTCAAGGTGTTGATTATGACCTACAAAGCC
>NW_025335438.1:1633523-1634246 GCF_004798865.1 Varanus komodoensis
TAATAATAATAATAATAATAATAATAATAATAATAATAATAATAATACAGTGCAATATGTTGCAGTGTAGATAAGATCAGAAAATGAAGATTAATGTCAGCTATGTTGCATTTAAAAAGGCATGGGAAGATCCAGCTTGTGATGAACACTCTTAAGACCATTAATTTCTGTGACAGAGTTCATCATACATTTGATGTTAACCCACTGAAAGCAATAAGACTTTCCAATAGAGCAGTCCTAGACAAGTCTACTCAGTATGTCCCTATAGGACAGCGGCATAAATGTCTTGAGCTCTGAGCTGGATTGTGTTCTCAGCCTTGCAACCAGCGCTCTAGGACTGGTGTACATTTCCTTACTCCCCATGTCAGAGGCTGTATTGGGATCGGAAGGGCTTTAGAGCCACAGGATTCAAAGATTTTCTTAGTCCACTTCCAACTACCCTTCTTGTCTGCTCCTGGCACAGACCTGTACCAACATCAAGCACTGGAGAGGTTTCCACGAGTCAGGCAGGGATCCACAGTTCCATTTCGCCTCCAAGGACAGATCTCATCCCCTACCCTTGGAGAGGGACAATCAACACTCTTCAAGAGACCCTTGGACACCTTTTTAGGGAGCACAGGATTGAAATCTGCTATCTGTATTGGCTTGTGGCAACATACCTTTCCTGCTCATTCTCTCTCTCTCTCTCTCTCTCTCTCTCTCTCTCTCTCTCTCTCTCTCTCT
>NW_025335438.1:1634346-1800710 GCF_004798865.1 Varanus komodoensis
TCTCTCACACACACACACACACACACACACACACACACACACACACACGGAAAATCCTTTGCATTGATCTGACAAACAGCTGATCTTTCTACACATTGGCAAGGCTCTCTCTTCTAGCATTCAATCTGTTCCCCAGTTCTGCACCATTTTCAGGGACAGAAACTCTCAAAGGCAATAGTGTCTTTGCTGTAGGGGAAAGATAACAACCATGAGGTCTGTTATAATCCAGATGTGGGGGAGTTGCAGACATAAATCCCCATGCAGCTTGAGATGAGAATCCAGTCTTTGCGTTAGAACATGTCTCAAGTAATCCCCTCAACTTACTATTAGAAAACAACATGGTCATGTACAATACCCAGAGGTTATATTTATCACAGTATGTCAAGGCCTGGCTAAATCATTTGTATTGCATGGGACTCATTTAGCAAATGAGGGAAGACAGCTGGATGAAAGAAGAGGCTTCTTCATTAAAAACAAGGGGGATCACCGTGGTGTTAAATGACTGTGAGGGAGAAATGCTGGGCATTGGGATAAATCCAATATAATCCTATTAAATTAGCTTAAATTTACATTAGGGTAACTGAGAAGAGAATTCACTTACAATCCCACTACAAATCTCATTAAACAAAATCCATTCAGCTATTATACCTATTTGACTTAGAAAGTTTAACAAAAGAGATTTCATTCTGCAGACTGTGGTCAGGACTTGTTTTCAGTAGCTGAAAAGGTAAAGTTAGAAAGCAGCCAGCAGGCTGAAGGAATTGTTCCACCTTGAATTTTTGTATTATGATTCTATTAAGATTTCATTAAAATAGTCCTCCTTTTAAATCAAGATATGGAATGATGCCCAGATGTTATTGGACTACAACTCCCATCATGACTGCCCACTGATCATTCCTTCTGGGGCTGATGAGAGTTAAAGTTTAGGAACATCTAGAGGCCCACAGGTTTCTCATGCTTGTTTTAAATGAAGATGCCAAGGAGAGTTTCTGAGCATGAAACTAAATGTGCAAGATACAGGAGCTTTTAAAGAAATCTCCTTAATTTTATCAGGATTTTATTATTTTTTCCCCAACAGTTAAACATGTCCATGCTGCAGAGAGTTCAGCTGGAGGATCTTGGCAGTGTGACAAAAGATTTTAAAGTTGACTGAAGTTCAATCTGCACAGCTGCCTTGAGCAGGAAAGGTCACGGATGTAACCTGTGTGCAACAATGGCAAACAGTTCCCCCCATGCATGTGACTATCAGTATGCATTTACAGGGCTGAGTAAGCTTTTTGGCTGGGACCATTGCCCAGTGGAAGCTCCTATTTTGGTACAGTCACCTGGTTTTGTATTTCATTTGGTCTCCCTACTTAAATATCACGCTAGGGCTCATGTCTGCCTGAAGATCCCTCATTTGATTTGGGAGCTCCTTCGATTTCCAAATCTGGATGCCAGCATGATGTAGTGGTTAGAATGATGAACTATGACTTAGAAGATCCAACTTCAAATTCCCATTCAGCCATGAAGTTTGATAGCTGACTTTGCATCAGTCACTGTATCTGAGTCTAACCTATCTCCTCGGATTACTGTAAGAATTAACAGGAGGACACAAGACCAATATACAAGGTATGTCCAGAAAGTAAGGAGAATGATATTTTTAAAATTCTTTTATTGAAAAGTTTTACAATTGAACATTGTCTCCTTCAAAGTATGCACCTTGTGAGTGTACACAACACTCCCAGCGATCTTTTCCATTCTTCATAGCATCCCTAGAAATCTTCAAGCGGGATGCTGTTCAGAGCCTGCATAGTGGCTCTTTGGACATTATCCACACTACCAAAATGGTGTCCTTTCAAACCATTCTTCATCTTTTGAAAGATGAAAAAGTCTCAGGGAGCCAAGCTGGGACTGTAAGGTGGATGGGAAAGCACCATGATGTGTTTTCAGCCAAAAGCTCTCTGACAGGCAAAGCACTGTGACTCAGTGTGTTGTCGTGATGAAGGATCCAAGTCGAGCCGATCTCAGCCTTGTGCAGATGATAGCACAGCTTCTCCATAAGCTTTCCTCACCATTTCCAAAGTTTCTAATGCACTTTCACAGAAACAAAATTTTATTGCATATCACTGTTCCAAACTTGCTTGCATTATTCTTAAAACCAGGCACTTGAACTGGGTGCCACAAAAGAGAATTTCTCGACTCTGATGGGGCTGGAGCACAGCTGATCATTGTTCTAACATATACCTGGCACCCCACCCCAAGTGACCTTGGCCAGCTTCTCCCTTCACAAAGCCCTTCTTGAACGCAAGGACTTCATTCTTATTACTTTCTGGACACACCTTGCATGCCATCTTAAGGAAGGATATACGAGGAGGAGGACGACGAAAGGATTATGGTTTTTCACCAGTAAGTAAGGGAGCAGTGCTCTTCTCGTGGTCAAAAGCATTCTTTTGCTATTATTTTACACGTTCCAGAACTGAGGCACACCATGCAAGCATGAGGGATAATCATGACCACTGCCACTGGTCTCATACCCCTGGCATACTTGCCCATCGGTTTCTTGTGCAGGGAAAACGTTCCCCAAATGAAGTCAAGGCATGGCGCAGGAAAACGGCACACAGACAGTGGGCGATGCTGGCTGTGCTGTCAGTGCTGATCATGCAGTGCTCACCCGTGGAGCGGGAGAGGGGGGAAGCCTCGTGGGCTGCAGTGACTGTGTGTCTTCAGATGCGATTGCATTGCTTGCTTGAATATTTCTGTGCTGCTTGATATTAAAAACTCCACATACTTCACACACTATCTACTATTAGAATCACATTTAAATGCGATATTAAAACACTTCAAAACCATTTCAGCTACAGTGAAGAAACAAGTATATTTAAAATATGTTATTAAAACTATTTTAAAACTGCACTCCTGACAAAACAGTACAAAAAGCAGGAAGGTGGAGCAGCATCTGATCAATTGTGGTAATTTCTAAGCCAGAGAAGTCCTCAGTGAACAAGTCCATTATCAGGCAGCTGGTGCAGTTGTTTAAATGTATCTGATTTGTATCCTTTTTTCATGTTGATTGAATGCATTCAGTGCTCTCCAATTTTCCCAAGCAGATACACCCTCAGATCACAATCTGGGAAGCTGCACAGTTTGCTTCTTCACTGTGGGCAACATGCTGGGATAACATGTGACTGGTGAGCGATTCTTTTAAGATCAGCCTCCTCGCCTGTGCCGCTCTTTCAGCTTAGAGGCTTACAAGCATACGGTGCAAGGCGCAGCGGTGGCACTCTCTCACACCTTGCATTTCTCTAGACTGCTGCTTTTGGCGGTCAAGATTTAGAGTCAAGGAGGGGTAGGGAAGGAGACTGAAGTGCCAATGGGCGGAAGTCCCCAGCCTCAGCCTCCTCTGCCATCCCCAGCACGCCCTTTTTTCTCCTGCACCGAGACCCAGTGGAAACATGGCATGGGCCGCCTGCCTGGTTCTTTCCCCCAACTGCAAGGGGTCAGAGCGAAGGCACAGCCTTCAAATCCACTCAGAAGGTCAGAGAAGTTTCTTCTCAGACTCCAAAAAGTCCTATGGTCTCCCAGACAATGGTGAGACATCCTATATTTATGCCCATAGTTCTTCTTAAGCACTATATGTTTGGTAAGCCGATTCAGGTGACTTCTTTTAGTGGAAAAGAAAAGTGAGGAATACATTCTCTGAATGAATAAAAACATACCTAATGTAAACACACTTCAGCTTGGAAACTCTTCCCCCATTCCTTTCAAGTTTTGGGGTGTGTGTGTGTGTGTGTGTGTCTGTGTCTGTGTCTGTGTGTCTGTGTTTAACCAAAACTAAAATCAGGTTGGGCTTTGTTACAATAGGAAGAGGAGAATAGCTGCACTGAATGATCCTACCTTTAACTCCACTATGGAGAATTTGTAGCCCTTCAGATTCAGTCAGGCTACAACTCCCAACATTCCCACCAAATTGGTTTTACTGGCTGGGGATGATGGGAACTACCACCCAACAGTATCTGGAAGGCACCAGGTTGGGGAATGCTAGACCACTACCTGTTACTGAGGTGGAGAGAAAACGTCCCCGGAGCAACTTTCCAACATATTGAAAAACTGCTCTGCTGCACACGCCTGCCAGTCTTCCCCTTTTGCCAGGCTCCTCCACCCTCGCTGTCCGCTTCACCATGCAAACTACTGAAAAAAGTGGCAAACTAAGAATAGCTGGCTGCAGCCTTGGTTCACACTATGTGACTTCTTGCTTTGGATGACTTGTGTTTTGCCCCCCAGTTAGAGGCTTCAGCGAATGGGGCGGCATAAAAGTTCCCTAAATAAATGAATAAACAAGCTGACAACATCCATAAAAAGCTGGGAGAACATTTTTCACTTGACCAATGAGCATAAAGCACACTGCAGGTTAGGTGGCATTTTTCACTTTGATACTTTGCATTGGTTTGAACACCTTGGACCCTTGCTCCTGTGTAGCCAGTGAAACAGTATTATGTGGCAACCTTATCAGATTCATCAAGGAGTGATAGAAGTTCACACAACTTCACTCATATAATGACAAAAGTATATTCATTTATCTCTTTGTTATCTATTTATTACATTCATATATTGCAAATACTCCAAGGTGGTTGACATAATCTCCATTTTATCCTCATAACAACCCTCTCAGGTAGGTTTGGTTGCAGGTCAATGATGGCCCAGAGTCACCCAGTGACCTTCACACCGGAATGGGAACCAGAACGCAGATCTCCCACACTCCAGCCCAAAGCTCTAACCATTATACCACACTGTCTCTCAATGTGCAGTGCTTCTTGTTGAGGCAGGAGGCTGAGAATGAGCACACATGAATGCTTTGCTTGGCGTGCCAAAGAATATCTGGAGTCAGATGATCCCAGGCTCAGTGCCCAGCATCCCCATGCAGGGCTGGGAAAGATTCCTTCATGGTCTGCTAGAGAACTTAGGCAATACTGCTGAGCAGATAGACCAGCGGTCCTGACATGGTAGAAAAGCAGCTTCTTACATCCCTGAAAAAACAGTCTGCCAAATTAATGAGAGAAAGCAAGAATCCACACCTTGATAGGACTTTTATAAAAAGAGAATGGCCACATACAAGCATACCTGAGTTTAAAGCTCTTTCTTCCAGGAACTAAGCCATAGGAGAGGCATTTCAAGCTTTTAGAATGGGAGGAAATACGACAGTCAGGAAGTCACCAAATGAACTGTGGGGGTGGTGGACGGGTTGGGGTCATCTAAGGAAATCTGGACGGCTGTAGTAAAACTGATGTGTGTTCAATTTGGGCCCCAAGCCTGAGTATCTGCACCCCTGCCTTTCTGCTAGGCGATGATGTCTTTGTGGAGCTTGACCACCGTGAAGAGAACAAAACTGTAGTGCAAACAGACTTCACTCTCTCAAGTGTTAGATCCCCACTTCCCATCCCAATCTTGCAAGGACAGTAGACTGGCCAGCTTCTTTCCGGGCACCAGAGCCTAGCACAGTTAGGTGGGTTGAAGAGGTGAAGAAAGTGGCCTCTCTGGCAGCATGTGGAGCAGCTACTAGGCTGGATCCAGAGCAATGGGGAGCAGAACAGATTGGACATAAACAGACAGGGCAAAGAGCAATACAGATACCATCCCCACTGCATCAGCCAGATGATTCTTCTGTATCATTGTGATGATTTGGAATGGAGGCCCATGGGCCTACTCTGCAGTCATACTGCCCTATTATCTGAAGCAGCGTTCCTGAACCTTATGCGCACCAGATGTATTAGGCTGCAACTCCCATCATTCTCAGCTACCAACACATCTTGTGGGCACTGAGTAGCTTGGTAAGGCTGGAGCCCCCTGCATGCACGCACACACCCACGCATGCACACACTTTGATTTTCACTCTGCAGTGTGAATCTTGTCCTGTTGTATTGCTGTGTACTCCCCACTTCCTCAAGCAGTGCAGCCTACAAGCAGCATTGCAGGGTTTCGTTTCCCTCAGCTGAGGACTCTGCTGGGTCTTTTGGCTAAATCCACCACTGCACGAGCAGATTGCTGCTTGTGCAATGGAACTTTCTCTTCCCGCACCCATAGACCCCCACATCTGTTTGAGAAGGTCTCATTGCACCATAAAACAGTAAAATGCAAAGCCACATTTCCTCATCAGCATTACAGCATGACCTTCTTTTTCCAAATGTTTCCCTTTGTCAACACTCTCTGATGAAATAAAATGGAATTTGGCCTCCGACAAAGCATGCTGGATCAAGTCCTGGTAACTCCGCTCTTTGCTCACAGGCCTCTCAACCATGAACACACCCAAGCTCATATGCAAGTAGGCTGCAAAGTAGGCTCACCAGCACATGACTGAGGTCACAGCAATCTGCTATGATTTAGGTATTTGGGGTGAGAAAGGAACCCACAACAGAGGGCCCTCTGTTAGTGGAAGTGCTGCTTTATGGCACAGTGCTCTGACTGCCATCCCTCCCTGTGATGCATGATGGGATTTACTCCCAGTCACTGCGGGCAGGATTATAGCCCTAGTGTCTTCAGCAGAGCTATGCAGATCAGCCTTTAAAACTTGTTTCTCCCTGCCCACCCTATACACACAAATAGCCGCTATTTTCTAGATTGTTCAGTGGACAAGGAAGGTGGTACTAGCACAGTCATGACTCAAAATTGCTCTTTTTGATTGAGGTTCTGCTTATTTAACAGTCCTGATGTGAAAGTGCCCTTGCTGGCCAGGCTTTCAGCGCTCTGAAAACCACACTGTGGTCTGTACATGGCAGAAACAAGGAAACATTTTCATCAAAGGAATTCTTCTAAATGAGTAACACAAATCCTCTGACTTCAACTGCATCTAAATGTGCTCTCTGGAAATGAGTGAGGTTTGTAAGTCACAGCTAGCTAGGTCCCCTTCCAATTATTTTCAGTGGAACGTGTGCCACAACTTTGACTGAATTGCACCACAGTGTCTCAGTGCTCAGCCAACAGTGTAGCTGATGTGGTTTGTCCCTTGGGAAAATATTGGGAAAGACATAATTTCAAGGTTTAAATTGAAATGCTTTTGGGTGCAACCCTGTGGTCTCTTGGCATCATCTGAGAGGCCATGAGATTCTTCAGGGTCTCAGTAGCAAAGTCCTCAGATTTCAAAGACCAAGCCCTCATCCTGCCTCCCTTGCAGGCAGTGCAGGAAGAACTGTGCCAGCTGCCCCCACCCCCAGGGTTACAAGTGGGCTTCAGGGGGTGGGGGGAGGAAAACGTTCCAGGGAGCGGGGAGAAAAAGAAGCTAGGCTGATTACAACTGGCATCTCAGCCTTCTTCCCTTCCCTTTGCCAGCCCTATATCTAGATTGCCAAAAATAGGCATTTGGGGAAACACCCAGGATGAAGTGCAATTGTGCTGGGGATTGCTGCTGCTGTGCCTCTGAATCTGGAAGTTTGTATGCATCTACTACAGGGGTGATTACATTGCACCCTTAACATGCTACCATCTTTTCCCGGTGAGGACCACTCTCTTGTCTGGACAATTAACAAAGGTTAATTTCTGGACATCTCCAGCAAGCAGGGTGCATTTTTCTTTAGCTCTAACCTTGTATCAGTAGATCTTACACAAAATGTTGACTGATTTCTGGCTGTTCCCCATAATTGCATGGTTAAGAAGTTAGGATTGCGACAGCTTGATTTTCATTTGGGCATGGCATCTTCATTTTGAAAAAAAACTTGTCCTAGTCCGGCTCCACTTTGGAAGATGATCTCTGCCTTGGATGTTCATTTTGATCTAAGTCAGATCCACCTTTAGCACAAGAGATCATCGGTTCAGATCTCTGGGAAGAGGGATATGCAGTGCGGTGACAACATGCACCCTCCTGACTGTTTTTGTGGTCCCCACGTCTTCCTCTGCAGCTGCCACTGCATTTGCCACCAAAATTGCAGTAGTGGACAAAATTGTGGTAAATTTTCCACTATCCCACTTCTAGGAGGCTTCTAGAAGGCTTAGGGAAATGTGACTGCACTTGCAAACAGGACATGCATATCCTCCCCACCTTGTTTCAATGGAAAAATTAGCAAATTTTGGCCAGCTCCAGAGCACATGTAAACAAGGTGTGGCTATGGTGGGTTCCAGCAGAGGCACTGTGGCCCCCTGAGCCCTCGTGCTTCCCACCCTTGCTATAGCAGTACATATTTAACTGCTGAAGCTCATTGTGATGGTCTTCATAGTCCATAAAAAGCAGCAATTCCCAGTATAATGCCCAAGTTATTAGGATACACTGCTCATCATACAAGAGTGAGCGACCCTATTGAACAAGCCCAATATCACAGGTAATAGAAGAACCGTTCTCATTGTGATCTCACTCACTTGCCAGAGCAAGGAAGATATTCCAGCACTGGCTCCAGTTTTCAAAGGCCTCAAACAATTTACCTTCTGTGGGTCTGCCCTCACATTGATATTCTCAGTAGGCACAATTGCTTCCTCAATCCGTTTTCTAATTTCTGCTGCATTTTCCTGTTTGAAAACCAGAGCCATTGAATGACTTAGCTGTGGCATCTGCTGTTCCTCCTTTTTACCCCACCATTGCCTGAGCCAGAAAAAATACAGAACCAGAACCAGGTGGCAATGACGAAAAGTAGGAGCAAGTCCAAAGGGCTCTTGTCAATGGGCCCTTGCAGAGATGTGGGCTCTTGGCAAATGGCCAGCTGTGCTTACCGCAGATGCCAGTCCTGGTTCTTCAACTACTTTGGCACTCCAGCCAGAGATGCCACCACCCCTGCTCTGAAAAATGTCCCAGTGCAGCTCTCTTCTGCATTTTCCCTTCACTGCCCCAGCAGCATTCTGCCCCAACTTGGCAAAGGACAAAGGAAGAGGAAATGAGAGTCAGAGAGACACCAAGAGAGAAAGTGGGTGTGAGGAAGAGGCACAGAAAGGAGTGTCAGAAGGAGAGAGAAATGGGTGACAGAAGGAAGCAGAGAGAAAAGGGGTGGGTCAATTCTGGCTCTGGCCCCACCAACCATTCGCTTGTGCCCCCCAGTAGATTACCCCTGAGGGAACGCAGCTGTCTGCAGAAAAACATGCCACACCCTGACGTAAAGGGAAATGTTTCCATGTTTGAGCATTTCAAGTCAAAGTTCATGGGGCCACCTGGGGCAGAATTCCAGATGGCAGAGACCCAAACAAGCAGGGAAGAGGGCAACAGTAAATTATGAAGAATTCAGAATTACTTGAAATTCACATTTTCTCCCCTGAAGAAGGCAGAACCAATACTGACTACTGTAACATTATAAAAAATAAGCAACAGACTTCCTTTTTTCATATTTGCAAATCTGCAGGGAAATGAAACGTATGTCAGCTCATGCTACTTTTTGCAATCCTGGCTCTTTAAGTTGTTTTTAAAATGCTGGAAGCTGGAATCAGGAGGATACTCATTCATCCTTGGGCTTCAAGTAGTCCAGAAATCCTCCCCAGGTACTTGATGATGCTGAACCAGAAAAACAACTCTAAATCACCCAGATTACACCCAGTGACTTCATCCCAGTTTAGCTAGGAAATGGTGAAATGTGATTTTGACATGAGGGGCAAAATCTGCCATTCTTATGGCAATCTAAGAATCCAGCTTCTAAACTCCATTAAATATTGACACAGATAATCAAAAATTTCTTGCAGCAGCTTTGTGGCACTCATGAGTGTGGCTTCTGTTCAAAAATTATTCAAACCCACAAAGAAAAACAACTTTTTGTGTCCAATGGGCCAGAAAGAAGCAGCTTGTGACCAATCCCTAGACAGAAAGCAGCATTTATGAGAACTGACCAACCTTGTTTTGTTCGCTTGTATTCAGTCCTCTCTCTGCCAATATCTTTTGCATTAGTTAACATTAAATGCATGCAGTTAAATGCTGTCTCTCCACTCCAGTCTTCTGCTGCCTGAAGCACCTCCCTGGCTCTGCCTAATGGTACAGCCAGCCACAAATGGATAAATGGGTGGGTGGGTGGACAGACAGATGGGTGGAAAGATGAGCAAACTGGAAGAATTGAGGACTTAAAAGCAGCCTGCTTAAGATAGCCTTCAGGCTGGACCAAGAATTCTTGAGTTCAAATTTGTACTGCAGCATACACTCACAAGTGGTATTAAGCACACAAACTGAACCATGAATATCCATGCAAGAAAATGCAACTTACTTCTGAACTGAAAGCAGGTAAAAGGAACACTTGTTTATAGTTTCAGACAGTTGTCTTCTGGTCATTTTGTTATTGTTAAGGAAATATAAAAGGAAATATTAAGATGAACGTTTCTTTGAAATGTAGTAGATTATGTTCAAATTTATTTCACACTTCCTTCACGGTCACAAGAAACTGATATTGGCATTCAGGGAATATGGATGCTTATTTCTATTTAATCATCCTATGAAAGGTGGGTAACAATGGTTTTTCATATTTGTTGGCAGTCCTGTTTTTAAGACTAGGATGACAAAATGCTGTTCTGTATAGGAACTCTATGTTGATGAAGCCACATGGTCCTACTTCGAGATCTTCCTCCAATGCTAATAACCCCTTGTATTAGACAAAAGCACCCCGCAAAGGGGGTGCAGTGCCTCTGTAATGTGCTCCTCAATAACCAGAACACAAGTGCAATCCTTTGAAAGAATTTTCCTCTTGCTCCCTTTCACTCTCTGTTTTGATCCAGTCAAGATACTGGGTTCTATCCAACACAATGGTTGGCACCTCAAAGTAAATTCACTACACATCTGCCCAAGTTCCCTGAAAAGCCTCTCCTGGGGAAGATGGAACTAAGGAAAAGCCTGGGATGTGGGATGGAGGAAGTGCAAAGGAGGAACTTCAGATGAACCATCCCACTCACACACAAACCACTTTTTGATAGTATGTCCTTTATTGCCACATCCCCAGGTCTTTCATGAAGGTTCCCCAACCACTAGCAAATAGAGAAAGAAAAGAATGTATTAGCTCCAATACTCCTTCCCTTCTGAGATCCTTCATTTGTGGGGAACTACAGCAGCTATCCTCTCTTGCCAATGGCCAAGTTAGCTGGAGGATGGGTTGGGTTACACAAACCATGTTCTCATTGCAGTGGGTAGTTGGTGTTAACACAATTATTTCTAGGTAAGCACAATGAATTCTGGTTGTACTAGTCAGATGTACTCTGTGCCCTCAGCCAGCCTTAATCCTAATTAAATGCACCCTTGCTTTGCTGTTCTCTTCTGCCTGAGCAGAACTAGCACAGACCTCACAGTCACTATGGAGGGACTCAATTCTCCAGCATTTCTCCAGCCTTTTTAAGAACTGCTTTTTTCCCTTAAACTTACAAATCTTACAATTTATTTTGTGTATCCAGTGGAGTATGTCCTAGACTGCAAGACTCCTATAAAAATAAAGATGTTTTACTAATTCTCATCATAAATATTTACTTCTGAAAATTAAAAATATTACTAATTATACTACTAACTGAAATAGCAGTCTGTGGCATAGACTATTATCTCTGAGGAACCCTCCGGTACAATCACACAATGTTAATCTTACTGAACAAGTTTTGGTGAAAACAATCATTTTCCTTCTACCATGACACAGTTCAGCTGTTTAATACAACATGTTCTGTCCCTGACCAATGGCACTTTGATTCAAAATGCCAAGTTTTATATATAGCATTAAGGTCAGGACAGGTACAAGCTTAATTCCCATCCATCTTCTATTTTAGATACAGAGTTTAAACCTATGAACACACCTCTGAAGAGCTGAATTCAAGGGATCATTCTTCCAGAAAAGAAAGGCAGAATCACAGACTCAATTTCAGTA
The DNA here is from genome assembly GCF_004798865.1 of Varanus komodoensis. NCBI lineage: Eukaryota > Metazoa > Chordata > Lepidosauria > Squamata > Varanidae > Varanus > Varanus komodoensis. The sequence continues at coordinate 1,646,112 of NW_025335438.1, forward strand.
AAGGCATTTGTAAAAGGTTCAGTAAAGGCATTTATCAAGGTTACAGACTATCAAGGCAATCCCTTACAGACTATTTCTATATTACGTATCTTCGTTTAAGGTTTTTATAACCCATTCGATTAACCGAATTGGCTCTCAGAATGGTTTGTAGCCCTTTTTGGTTCCTCTCCCATTATCATTTTTGACATTTGGTAAGAATAGCACAGCATTTTCTAAATGCAAGCACACAACAGAGATGACATAATTGTCCTTTTGTACATAATTGTACTTTTAACTTTCAACCACATTTTCTTAATTTTTATTTCACTGCCACTCCATAGGAAGCCAATAGAGAAATGTGTCATTGGTCACATTAAAAATATAAGGCAGCATCTAAATGAACTCTAGCAGCAACATTAGTTACATTGCACTAGCCTTCGGATCTCTAGCACAATGCTGGACCTCCTGTCGCATCAGCTAATGCTACTGGCACAATGATTCATTATACTAGTGCAACCTAGTTACGTTAGAGCTGCTGTCCAATTAATTACTGTCCAATAAGAAATATGAATACAATAAAACACAGTATAGAATTCTAATATACAAATTAAAATTTTAAAATTTTGATATACAAAGAGGTTAAACATCTAACATAATTTCCATAAAACAAGATTTGATTAAAACAGTTGACACAATGCATCATATTACATTAAAAGCTATTAAAAGCTAAGAAATAAAGAACAGTTTTAAGTATCATCAAAAAGATGATATTGGCACCAAGTGGGCAACAGTGTGGAGATCATTCAATAACTGAGGGGCCACCACTGGGGAGGCCCTTCTCCTTGTTGCCTCTTTCCATGTTTCCCTGGAAGTTAGCAGTTGGAAGAAGGCCCCAGATGCAAATCATAGGGTCTGGGTAGATTGAGATCAGGAGAGGCCTTCCATCAGGGCTTGTGGTCCCAACCTTGTAGGGTTTATAGCACCTTGAATTGTGTTTGGAAGCATATAGCAGCCAATGCAAGTCAGCTGGGATTAGTGCTATGTGATGGGAACTTCTGGTTGCAGTTATTAATCTGGCTGCCACTTTTTGCACAAGCTGAATCTTCTGAACAATCTCCAAGGAAAGCTCCATGTAGAGTGCCTTGCAGTAATCTAGTTTAGAGATTATCAGAACATAGATTACTGGAGGCAGGCTATTCGTGTCCAGATAGGGGTATATCTGGGCCACCAGCCAAAGCTGGTAGCAGGCGCTCTGTGCCATAGGCCACCTAGGCCTCAAGTGACAGAAAAGGATCAAGGAGTATCTCCAAGCAAAGAGATACTCTCTGCTGTGAAACCCTTAAAATACTATTTTCAGTGAGCTTTTGGTAAGGTCTTGAGTTTGGATACCTGGCTTATTTCAGTATGTTCAGATCCCACCAGCACACACATGAAGTTTGGATTGTTGTTTGCACGCGCTACAGCAAATCACTCTGTAGTTACATTAAATAAGCAGCAACTCATTGAAGAGGCTTATTTTTTCCAGTCAAAGGCAATGTACCTGAGAGAAAAAATGCTACCTCTTTGTTATTAAAATATCGATTCAAGAGCTGCATTTTCAGGCACAGTATTAAGTGTTGACAATCTGGTATCTTTGTTTGCAATGCATTACTAGGCCTTCATCCCCTTCAAATATCATATGGACAAGGAATGGTTACTTATTCTAAATTGTTCTCAGATTTACAAAATGAAAGCAGTTCAGTCTGACAAAGTTACAAAACCATTTATTAAGCCCTTTTAAAAGTTTGACTAACAAGACAGTTTTACTTTACACAACAAAACTGTGAGCAGAACCACAAAAGTGGCAATATTTTTACACTTCTATTCCTAGAATTATTCTCTCCTACAGTGTCAATTTGGTAACAGCTTCAGGGATCAACGGCAGCACAGAATGAATCTCACTCACAAATAATGGGATTAGGGGTTGGTAGGCCAACAATATTGCCAAATTAAAGATAAATTTCTTGCAGGTAGAAAGTGCAGAAGTATTTGTGCAACATAAAAACATAATTGAGCAAATATGACATTCAAAGTCTTTTGCACAACACAGTGTAAGAAGAAAACAGAACTATATTAAGGTGTACCTTATAGTGTATCTCTGTACTATGAGTAAAGGATTTTGTAGAAGAAACATGCTTTTTGCATATTAACCACAACTTCCCATGTCATCCAAATTGGTTAATTTAAGTACATTTTGTTGAAACATACAAGCTTTAAATCAGAGTTTTTGAGACTTGCTTGTCTCAAATAACCATAGTTAAGCTTAAGCAGAGTTTATGGCTCAAATAATGCAACTGTGGTTAATGTACAAAGAAATGCACAATTTCCTTGTGCGCCCACACAGAAGAGGGGAAGGTGTAATTAGTCCAATCACTAGTGAGGCTCATTCTAGTTCTAATACAGTCTTTATATTTACATTTATCAAACTGTAAAATAGTTAACCCAATCAAAATATTTTGACTATAATCTAGCTAGATCTTTAAGTCCCTCTTCCTAGATACTCAAATTATTCTGAATTCATAGTGACAAATTATAAATTCAAGAAGCAGGGAGGAAAACTGTTTGGACACCTTCAGACAATGTAGGTGAATGTGTGTCTTTCTAGATTGCCACCTTGCTTAATACAGTGTTCCTTTTCTGGTAGTGTTGTCCAAGTATTTGGACATCAGCAGGAAAACTATAGCTCTGAACAGGCTAGTACCCGGCACTGTAGCTGAATGATCTCCAACACATTTACAAGCAAATCCTAAAGTGAACACAGGCTCCTCCACATCACCTAATGAACTGTACGCCTCATCTACATTTTTCCAACACCAACATATGTGCTAATGCAGTCAGATTACAGACTGGGAGACTTGTGCAAGATGCAGAATTGATTGTTTATTCAATAAATATAGCCCAGTTATTGCCAGATGAGGCAAAAAGTGTAGAAACTGTAAATTAATGAACAAATGTCTAGATACTATTACTTTTTAATACAAACAATATTTAACAATTCAATAAACTCTCAGGTACTACCAAAGTCCCACACAGTTCTGTCAGGGGTCTTCTACAAGAACTGATTACACATACCACAGTAATATAAAAATAGAGATATGTATTGGGTTTTTACAAAATTTCAGAGCTAAATCTGACATTACTGTAAAATTGATACCATCATAGAAAAGAATGTTGTTAAAAGTAAATACTGGAAACACTTTTTGCACTATTAACCTGGTTCTGAATTTATATATTTAAAATGAAGTCATCTGCAGTTTAAATCTATCTTGAGGTCAGCAGTGTACAAGGATGGACTTTTTTGCCATTTTTTTTTCCTTCTAATGGACAACCGGGACATCTCCCCATGTTGTTGTGCTTTTAAAATACATTTTAACTATAATAGAAATCAATTCCTACAGTTTAAAACGGTTAGTGAAGTATCTGATGAATTACATTTCATAAATATCAAATCAAAAACATTACAGCAAATACCATGATCTGAGACAATACTTCTTGCTAATACCTGATAACTATAAGCATTTAATAATCTCCAAACATTTTGAAAGTAGGAAGAGATGTAATCCATTTGAAGATCTAAGTAGTCCCCAAGCACAGCAGTTCACTCATGCTGTGGGAGTACCACACCTATGGGGTCTCACAATAGTTGGACTCTGCAACAGTGCTGCATTGATCTTCATACAGCACCTTAGAGGAAACTTGGTGCAAGGAGTTGTTGGACAATATACATTATAGTGATATACTCACAACCCTCATTACTCACATCCTAATTATACAACAATTATTGTCAATAGCACCAACTATTTTTTAGTTTGTTGCATTCAAGAGGGTACAACAGGTTAGTTTCTTCCTGCAACAGTGCAGTCATTACAAGGCACCACTTGGTATATGATATCTTGCATAACATTTTAAAAGTTAATGACATTACACTATGCATTTATGTTACAAAATTCTTAGTACAGTATCATTCAAAGTCTGGTTAGATGTTCTATTCAATTTGCTAATCAAAATACCAGTTCTATGCAGATTTAATTTCCCTACCCCACCTCAATATAAGAAGCCATAAGGTATTATTGTCAAAACAATGTGGGATGCTTTTGGGAAGAAAAAAGAATCTGTCCTTGATTTCCTAATCTTCCACTGAAAGAAGGGTGAAGGAAAGAGCATCAACTCACCTCCCTATAGATGAAATCAAGTATACAAAGACAGAGAATGATATATTTGCAACAGTATATCCCTGCAGAAAAGAGAATGATGATATATCTAGGAGATGCAGATACTGAGGCACATCTGAGTTGAAAGTATTTCAGGCAAATATCATGGCTAGGGTGGGCCTGTCAGAAGACCCTGCAATTAGAGGTTTCCTCATACAGCAACTTAGGTTCAAACACCAATCATAACATCAAGACGTTCTCTTTCATTGTTTAGTCACTGCTGTCGTCATCGTCGTCATCATCTGATATATCATTCAAAGGAGGCTTCGGTGACTGACTGTAAGAGTCTGATCTTGTGGGCTGGCATGTAGCCACCTCCCCTGTGGAAAGGAGGTCATAGCAGAAGTCGCAGATTCGCACAGGTTTGGAAGACTGACTAGGAATAAGAAACCTCTTTTCAGAACAGGGACCACATACAACAAATCCACATTTCCGGCAGTGGTGCCGACGATTGACAGGGGTAAATTTTGCTTTCTGGCAGCGCATACACACAGTAGCTTCAGAATCAGGTACCCAGACAGCAGCATGTTCATTACTGGGGGTCTTCCCGCTTTTAGAAAGCAAATCAGAAACACATTTATTTATGTGGTTCATCCATTCTGATTTTTCTGTCGCAGTAGCAGCATACACTGCAAAAGATTTAGTTGGGGTCTTAATAAGCCATCCATTCCGTAAATCTCCTTCATCCTGGATGGAATCAATAGTTACATTTTCCAATGGAATGATGTGCTGTTTGTTATATTTCTTCTTCTGGATGACAATGTTACCATACACAAGAATATCATTGAATAAGAAGAACTGCCTTGCTTTTGGTTTCTTCCTACACAGCTTTGTAAGCACTCCTTCTCCAATCAGAACACGACCAGGAATAGTCAGGGGCTGCCCAGCAGCTCCAAAACAGTTTTCCACTATGCTTATTCGCCTAGTATTTGCTTCACTGTTTGCCAAGCGATCCACCATTTTTTGCTAGAATCCTAAAACATAAAAAATACTGTTAGGGCACTGTAAATATTTAAACAATGGCTATAAATCAACCAAGTTTTTATGCACATGCAACCACCTCAGTTTCCCCACCCAGTGTCAACCAGTATGCAGAGGACCATTTGGAAACCTCAACTGCAAGATTAAAGAGTATGACACATTCACATGTCGCACTAAACTACCCTGCGAATAAGCCATGATCTGTCCATTGTTCATTGAACAACCCAAAGTACACTGACAGTCTCCCCTGCAGTCCTCTAGCCAGTTCAGCCTTTGTCTTACTGTCTATAGCAGAACCTGTCTTGTCCCCCTTTCCTGCAACAATTGTTACCAATTTTTAGTTTACCACCATGGTTTTTTCAGAACATCAAAAAAGTACAACTGGGGTCTTATTTCTTTTTCAGCACCTGTAGATTGCACAAATGTACTGATAATGTTGTTTACTATTATGTTGTCAGCCTTTACAGGTATGCTCTTATGGTTGTCTGATATATGTACCTTTACTGGTTAATTTCATCTTCAGCTGTCAAAGGGAAGGGAAAATTGAGCAAGTAACAGGCAAGGACATTGACAAAAGAAGACTTCACACAGGTTCATGGCTTTACAATTGCATTTACTTACTTACTTACTCATGTTGGAATTTGTGCAACTTCATTTGTTTGCACATGTACAATCATGCTACTGAGCGATAATTAATGTGTGTTCCCAAATGAACAAAATCTTCATTAAAAAATATCTGATTCTATCAATGAGCAGATGATGGAACAAAAGATACCTAAAATCCGCAAAACATAAACCGATGTAACAAAATCCACACATCCCTTTCTCAAAGACTCCTAGCTATAGGGAGCCCATCATTCCTCTAGAACCGGTTCTATTGTCAAATTGCTCTAATAATTAAGAGGTTTTCCCTAACATTCAAGCAAACATGCTCTTATAACAACCTATATCTAATCCTATCATCTGTGGCAGCAGAAAATCATTTGTCTGTTCTATGTGACTATCCTTCAGAAATGTGAAGAGTGAATCTAGAACTACATGGATGATTGCTTTCAAATCATGGTATCAACAAATGTACTAAACTCAGTTACCTAAGGCTCTGGCTTGGATCTGTTATGAGGACTTCTTTGAGGGCATGTGTTACACATGTCCACAGCTGGCTAATCCCCTGAGCAATAATAAACTATCTTCTGTTTAAAAATTAAAAGCATGCATGTAAACCAACTTTTGCTCAAGCAACAGAAGCTTCAGAAATCTTTCTTCCAGATTATTTAACACGCCCCTACAAATGCAGCCCCATGACATTAGAATGTATGGATGAAATCCCTGGCCTTCCAGTCTTCATTTGCAACAATGCACTTACCAAAATCATGGCTTATTTCCTAAAATAAAGCACAAGAAGTGTTTTTCATTAATTTTAGAAGACTAATTTGATCATGCTACATCTAAAAATCTTTAAAATCTTTTATGTAAGCTGTCCTGAGGCTTCTGTGACAGGATGGGCAAACAAACAAACAAATAAATAACATTAAGAGACTCAAGCAGGCTACATGTACAGGCCAGTGGCAGCTGCATGTGCTATTCAAGTTAGTATATCCTCTCTTATCCCCTCAAAAGAATTCTAACCATTTGGGATTAGAGTGCAGATAAGATAATCATGCAGGATGGCAGCAAGGGAAAACAGAAAAGCAATACTACAAGATGCAAAGCAGCCTAAATAATGATATGAAAGTAGTTAACAACATATGGAAAGCACTAGAGCACTGAAAGAAAATTAATAAGAAGCAATCCTGCTGATCCTGAAGTTGGTTACTAATTTATATGCAAAGATCCTTACTGAGAGCCCAATTAAAAATTCCCTTCATATGTTGTTGTTGTTGTTAGTTGCGAAGTCGTGTCCGACCCATCGCAACCCCATGGACAACATTCCTCCAGGCCTTCCTGTCCTCCACCATCCCCCGGAGTCCACTTAAACTCACACCAACTGCTTCAGTGACTCCATCTAGCCACCTCATCCTCTGCCGTCCCCTCCTTCTTTCGCCATCTATTGATCTCAGCATCAGACTCTTCTCCAGGGAGTCCTTCCTTCTCATTAGGTGGCCAAAGTATTTGAGTTTCATCTTCAGGATCTGGCCTTCTAAAGAGCAGTCAGGATTGATCTCCTCTAGGACTGACCGGTTTTATCGCCTTGCGGTCCAAGGGACTCGCAGGAGTCTCCTCCAGCACCTCAATTCAAAGGCCTCAATCTTTCGGTGCTCAGCCTTCCTTATGGTCCAGCTTTCACAGCCATACATTGCAACTGGGAAAACCATATCCTTGACTATACGCACTTTTGTTGGCAGGGTGATGTCTCTGCTTTTTAGTATGCTGTCTAGATTTGCCATAGCTTTCCTCCCCAGGAGCAAGCGTCTTTCCCTTCATATATGGAAGTAATAATCAACTTCAGTATCATGCAATTTTTCATTTCAGCTTGTGCCAAAAAAAAGGAATATAAGGAAGAAATCTGTGGACAAGGACATTGTAAGTATTGTCCAGAGTTAAAAATAAGCACTTGCCAACAGTCTTCTGGCAAATAAAGAATGCGTACAGGCAACACAGACAAATACGCTCATTATAACTGGGAAGCTAACATTTTCTCTTCAGGTTGTCCATATGACAAAATTACTGATATTTGTAAGTTATGGTCAGGGAGACCAATAAAGTTATATTGACTACTATCTTCCATAGACCTATTGTCTATCAAAATAAACTAGTTTAAAAGATGACAGATGTGTTCTTTCAGTATAATTTGAGAAATACAAGCACAAGAGATTACATATAGTTGGAAATAAAGGAAGGCAACAGCTCTGATTAGTTCTCTAATTAAAGCTCTTCTGCTTCAAAAGAAAAATGAAAAAGAGTATCCCTGAGTATTGTTCTTGCAGCTAAGAAGATGATTAAGGAAGGATGGTCTGCAGTTACTGAAGCTCTGCATTGCCCTGGAAGAGAAATGTCTCAGTGTAACAACAACCGGAATTATGTAGATGCTAATGATCATCCAGCATAAAGCAGCTATAGGAAAGTGCCACAGCCACTTAATTCCAATCTCCACATATATTCTTGCCAAAAATGTTGGCTGCCTGTGGGCTTGTAAAGGATGAAAAAAGCCCAAAGGTTTAGAAGGTCAATTCAATCGGTATTCTTAGATTCTAAAACTGATTCTAGTCTTCTCACACTCATGGAACTCAAGCCAAATCGGCACCAATATGGGTTTCATATAGCCCAAATTCCTTTAGGGGAAGAAATCTTAATTGAGTAAAACACAACACAAAACCAAAACTACCCCTATTAAAAACTCATGGTACAGAATGTGGAGTAAGGGGGAAGAATGAACTGACCTGCTGGCTGGGGCATGTTGACAGCTGTACACTTTTTTCTGCATAATGGACAATTCTATGCATGCTTACTTGAATGTAAGCCTCACTGGATTTATTTTCAACACAACTTATTTTCTAAGAATGTCATTCTATACATGTGTAGACAGAAAAAAGTCATCTCTTAGCATTTCCCAGCCTGGCTGCCTGGGACATGTTGGGAGTGATAGGTATAGGCATGTGCCTTTAATGTTCCAGTTACTACAGCTTTTCTATAAAGATACAAAATTTTCTTTAAAATATACAATCCAAGTATCCAGCCACACTACTTTCAAATGTATGTGATGTTTGGTGAGCATTTGTAGTATGGCAACTTATTTCAGTGCCCGATGTATTTTCCAAAAGTACTTTAAGGTTATGGCAGTTGTAACAAAAGCATAATTATAGAACCAAAAAAGCAGGTTTTTAATGAAGTAACTTATTGGAGTGTAGGCAGGACAGAGACAGCATCAATAAGCAAGATCACAAGCTCCACAGAGTTGAATCAGGGCTACAATCAGTCAAATTCAAAAGAGCACTATAATTCAAATAAGAACACCAAGTCTGATAAACCTCCCTGTTCTGTTAGTACATCTACCGTTTTCAGTAGATGACAAAATCAAACTTTATCAACAGAAATTAAACTGTTACATTTATAGCTGGGGAAATGCAAACCAAACAAAAAATAGAAAACAATGATCTGAAGTTGAGTATCACTTCTTAAAAATACTCATATCCACATAAGTACATAAAATCAGGAAACAAAGAGCATCAGCTCTGAGCTCTGATCATCTACAGACTTTCGCTATGGCAAACCACGTCCTGCAAAATTAAACAGTGAAAATCAAGTCCCTTGCCAAATTAGAAAGTGGAACACACCAGACATGCATGCATGTATATACGAGTAGACTGCACTAAGAATTTTAAAGGAGGTAATGGCAGGATCAGTTTAATACTATATTGCAATTACATTAATGGAATATTATTTTCACAAACAGGCATCACACATTCCCAGGAAGTTGCAGGATCCAGCTGAATTAAACTCATTTGGTGACCTTGTTTGGGTCTATCACTCTAGCCTAACCCATCCCTAGGAAGCTGCATGGATAAAACAAAAATCATATTCACTACCTTGACAAATAAAGGAATAAAAATGTACTAAGTTGAACTAGATATGGATCTCTGAGGATTACTGCTAGATTAGATATTCCAAGATGTTCCTACTAAACTTATGAGAGCAAAAGTCTAGCAAATAATAACTAAAATTCCTTCCATGAAATGTAAGGTCCCCTTCAATTAATTCCTTTCTCAACCAGCCATAAGCAATTAATTGGGAGGCTACAGCTTAACTAAATCCAACAAATCAGAAGACAGCTGCCACTGCAGGCTCACCAATCTTTATTCATTAATATACACCAGCATTAGCCATACCTAGTACAGCCTATTTGTGACCCTAGTTGAAACTAGATACACATTTTCTTTAATGTTGTTTCTGAATAGGCAACCTTGCCAAAACTATAAAAATTATTGACAATATTCAATGAATACAGGCATGATATGCATGCTAAATGCAACAGACATATATATTGAATTAAGTGTCTCTTCAAAAAAATTAATGAGATAATATGTGCAAGATATAATTAATGTTTATCCAATATCACTGCACTAGAGATGTTAAACTTGCTTTAGCTGCCTTCTGAACTAAAAAGGCACAGGGAAAGTTCTACAGTTATTTACAATATAATAAATAATTGACAAATAATTGCATTGCATCCACCTTGATTATAAAGCCTAGCTTCTCAGACTATGGGACTGTTCCTACTGCCAAGAGCAGATTTAGCACAAGAGGTTTTGCACTGCAGACAATGCAATCAGTTCTAAGGAAGAAGCAGCACAGTTCCTGCACATCACACTTAGCTAAGGATAAAATTTCAGTTCTTTCCAAAACCAGCTGCCACTTTATCCTGATGATTTAGTAAATGTTCCAAGTGGTTAGAGTGCTGGACTGGGGACCCAGGAGATCCAGGTTTTAGTCCCCACTTGGCTATGAAGCTCAGGCCAAGACACAGACTTTCTACCCAACCTACCTCACAAGAAGGATAAATTGGAGCCATGTAAGCATCTTGAGCTCTTCTCAAGAGGAAAAAAAGTAGTATAGAAACATGATGTTGCTGTTGATGATGATGATGATTTGCACTTTTGTTCATCTAATGCCAGTTTCAGATTAATGATTTATACACACATTCTGTCAAAGCTCCTCACATGCTCACCTATGTAAGTGGGCTGGAGAGGCTCAAAGAAGAGGGTGAGTAAAGTGGTTGCTGGGAGGAAAGAGTTCCAAATGTTTGCAAAACTACTGCAAAAATATCAGAGTCCAAAATTATGTTTTCTAGACTATGCCATTCTGCAAAAGGAATAAAGTAAATTAAAGAGGAAAATTAACTGATCCTTTCCTGCCTTATTTTTAAATTAAGCATTCCCACCAGACACATTTAGATTGGCAATAACAGTAATCTGTTTGAATTAGCCTAGAAGTGGGCAACTTGTGGCCCTCCAAAAGTTCTGGAATACAACTTCCACTAGTCCTTGCCAGCGCAGCAAATGAGGTATGATGGAAGTTGTAGGCCAAAACATCTAGAATAACCACCCCTGAAATATTACACTGTTAACACAGTTTTCCTTCCTGGGATGGCAAATGTACACTCACCCTATCTAAATGCTTTAAGCATCTCATGAAAGTTTCAGCAACTAGGAGTTATGATGCAACTCTTTCACATTTAATAAGTAAACACTACATAGTTTGACTCAGGGAGTTTTACCACTGTTCACTGACTACTTCAAGTGAACATATCATTTCTGTAAGTGACACAGTGATTGACCTAGACATTATCTAAGACTGAACTTGGGTTCCTAATCCTAATTTGGATTCCTAAAATTAACTAATCAGTGTCAGCTTTGCAAATCTCCAGACAACCCAAAATAGAGATCCAGGTTAAACCACTCACTGTTATGCTGCCGTGCTACAACTGGAGGGTATGCATTAACAAATCTTTTAAATAACAGCAATTTTGACAGCTTACACAAAGGAGATCAGATCTGAAGCAGACACTTAATGACACTTCAGATACTTCATTTTGAAGTAAGTGAAGTTATGCACATTACCATCTAAAGCAGGAGTAAGGAATTTGTGGCCTACAATTCCCACCAGTCCTAGCAAGAATAGCAAATGGTGAATGCTAAAATATCAAGTTCCCAGCCATTCCATAAAAGTATGCATTCAATAACAGAGAACAACTTAATCATTTTATGACATGCTTAGCAATCCTTGCACTATCCTAATTTTAGGATTGCTAATGCAGGTTTTTATTCTCAAGACAGTAAGTAAGCCATGACAACCCACGTGGCTATTTCTCAAATGGAACTTCCATAATCAGGAGGCAACACACCTCTGAATACCAAATTAAGGGGATGGTATTTATTTATTATTCACATATTATTCACATCTACTCACATATTTATAGAATTCCTCTAACTGCCAAAAGGCCTTCCTAGGCAGCTAGAATGATAATATCCTTTATGTGCTTTCTAGCTATCTACTGTTAGGGAAAAGGGTGTTAGACTAGATGGACAGGTGTTGGGTACCTAGCAGAGCTCCTATGTTAAAAATGTAGTACAATGAGAAATTAAGAATAAAATGTGTATTTTTCAAACATCACTACAGATTACTTTTAAATTGCCACCTGAAGAACTAATGAAACACAGGCCATTGCAATATTTAATAGTTTTCATCCACTTTTAAAATTTATGTCTAACATCCAGTACAAGAATTTCATTCTCTTTGTGAGAAGATGGTTTCTGGTTACAAAAGAACCATCAACATGCTCTGAAGAGTCTTGGTATTTTTATGCTTAGATTTCCCTCTCAATTTCCATACAGTTAAATGACACGCAAAAAGGCACAGGTAAATGTAACAAACATGCTTTAACCCTTACAGCAATCATGTAATGGAATGTCTGGTAATTCTTCTGGAGTTTAGTCGATCAATACTAAACAAAAGCTTAATGTGGAATTCTAAATATGCACACAGTAGCTTATCTTGCTAGGATAGTTACAAGCCAGAGACTGAGTCAGTAGTTGAACAGGTGTCATCTGCCTAAAATACACAAATAGAATTTAGAAGAGATCTATCCTATTTCTGCCTTAAGAATTTAAAAACCATCCTGTAGTGGACCTTTTGATCACAGCTTGCTCAACACTGAAAAAATGCATGTTATTTAAATATATTCTTCATGCAAGGTAATTTATTTTATTATAGCAGAAAAGAAACTTTTTCCTTCCCCAGTATAACCAAGTTTGAAACTTCTTGGGCTAGTGGCGACACTCAAATAATTGATGCTGGCCACGAGAAATTCACTGCTTTTCCAGTTCTCTAGTTACCAGTTCTAAATAAGCTCTCTCACTTCTCAGAAAACTTATTATTAAAATGTCTTCCTGGAATTCAGTAAGAATTATGATAGCTAAGAGGGGTTTCTCTAATTTTCCTCCAGGTGCGTTTTAGGGTCAATGCAATCTACACAGGGCTGTCTTTAAAGATATATCAGAGGCTTCAGTGGGTACAGTATACTGCAACAAGGTTGCTTGTGGGAACTAAACAAACAGAACATGTTGCATCTATTCTGTACCAATTATGCTGGGTGCCCACCTGTTTCTGCACCTAGTGCTAGTTCTAGCCTTTAAAGATTGGTTGGAACCTGGCTCTTTAAAGGGCTGCCTGCACTCAAACAAAGTAGCTTGAGATTAATATCTGGAGCCCTGGTCCTAAATCCATCTTTAATCACTGTTGGACTGGTAAGTAGCAGTGGCCACATGTTTGTGAAATTTGTTCCCCGCATGAACTACGCAACTTCATCACTACTTTTTTTTTAAACTTCAGAGACATTTTCAATTTGAATCTCTTATCTTGTGGATGTTAATACTAGACATTTTAGAGGTGGTTGGATATATATTTAATGATGAATACATATTTGAATTATTGTATTATTATGCTTTAGATATTGTGTGTATATAGTCTTATAAGGGCTTTAAGTCCTGAAAAGTAATTTAGAAATCTAAGTATTTTAAGAAAGTAACACTGTGGGCACCTTTTTCTAAGCTTTATTAGATGCCTTGTTCCTATTAATCAACTGAGACATGCATGGTTCTTTTGCTCAGAGTTGCCCATTTCTCTCCTCCCATACAGCACACCACAATCAAACCAAGAAGTCTCCAAGTAACCATTAAATAGGGGATTACAATTACCAGGTAATAATCCTAGCATTAATACAAAATATGGTAGTACAAACTGGATCTATGAATATGCCCAAAGCAGTCTGTTAAAAGATAGAAAGACACAAAGAAAACATGACTGTTGCTCAGCCAAATCAAATGACTTCTTTTACTACCAGCCTTACAGTATTTGGACTTATTAAAAAGTGAACTGGAAGATCTCACACAACAATTTCTATCAGCAGAATTTAATATTTAACATGCAATTTTCATTGCTTGACCTTAACAAAAAATTGCAACTGAACTAGTACATAACTTTTAACATCCTGCAAAAACTACCCAAGACACAAGAGGTAAAATGCCTACTGAACATGGAGTAATTCTCCAAATTCTGAGCAATTCCAACAACGAACAAGAAAAAGAGGTACCACATAAGTTGTCCTACACAATGACTCTTTTCTGTGAGTTACTCACCTTGGTCTATACAAAGGGCAAAATGTCCTCTGCTACCAAACTGCAAGAACTGCCATGCAACACCTAAAAATCACAACAAGTCAACTACATTTCAGAAAGCTTTTGTGCAGATAATTGTATCATCATTAAACTTAAATGAAGTCAAATATGTGCAATTTCAATCACTCATAGTTATGCATTGGCTCTCTTGCCCATGTCCTACCTTCCTCTCCTTATGTTGCTTTCCTGATTGTTGAAATTTATATTACAAGTTCCAAACAGCTCAATCACAACTGAGCAAGGTCAGTTGCCACACAATGCAGACTGATTGAGGGAGGTGGGCAGGGGGTTAATGGATTGGCATATTCCAGAGGAATGAGAAAGACAGTATTTTGAATGGAAGCGATATGTACAAGACCACTACTTCCCTGTGTACTAATACAAATGCTCTAACAGCATCAGTAGGAGAACAACCACTGGAAGTTGCCATAAACCCCCACGAACCACCCTCTTTCATGAAATTCTTCATGCTTCACTAGGGAACTCATCCAAAAATATTGAAACTGTAAAGCATAATTTCTCACACTACTAAAGAAAAATATTAAGTAGAGTTTAGAATAGATTTATAGCCAAGTTCAAACTTTTTTTCTTATTACTGTACATTGAGATTCTCTTTATTTAGAAAGTATAAATTAAATGTTCAAATACGGATGCAAGTTCATCTGTCCAACTGAAATAAATATGCTTATGTATTGATTAAAGTTGAATGAATCAGCATTAGAGTCCCTTTTGATTGTGAGGGACCATTATATTGGTGATTTCTAAACATCATTTCTGCTCTGTGGAGGCACATTAATGAATACAGCACAGTATCTACTGTGTTTTATAACATGATCAAATACTACAAACCAATACAGAGTGCTGAAATTGCGGATCAACCAGGAGTTTGGGGAGGCCATGTTACCATTCTAGGTTGCTGCTTAAAAAAAAATTACGTGCAGTAATTGCATGTGCAACTTTGGGCTGTGCAGGAACACAGGTTTAAAAATAGACAGCATGGTTATTCACAGCTGCAGAGCTCTGTAGGTGTACAATGAAAAAAAGCCTGGCCCAAACAATGCAACACTGACAATCCCTTCTTGGACCTGAGGTCAGCTCAGACACTGCTTGCCTTTCTAGCAACCCTGAGCTTTAGAATCTCTTTTAGAAATTAATCCTTTGAAGGCCCTGCTGGGTGAAGGGAATGCACTTCTTCCCTTCCCTTTCCTCTTTCCCTTCTTTTTCCATCATATATCTTTGTATATATGCATCCCCTTGTAACATTCAAGGGGATGCAGCAGCCCCTGCCTACCTGACAGGCAGGTCACTGATGTCCAGAAAGAGACGGCGGGGAGGCGGGGGGGGGGGAGCTATAAGCCAGTTTCTACAGCCTCAATGGCACTCCCACCTGAAAGAGTTATAGTTTTATTATAACATTACTTGGTAGTGCACTGAAACCACAATCACCAAAAAGTTTGTCATAAATGGGGTCCAAAAAGAAAAGCAGAATTGAGAGAGCAATAGTGACAGGATGACAGGGCATGGAGTGAGTTTTCTGCCATACAACTGAACCAAGTAACAGTCTAAAAACCTAGCGTGGATCTGGGCTGCATTAGAACAGTCAGATCAGACCAATATGAGAAATGGTAGTTGATGGGACAAATTTATGGCAACTTTTGTAAGATAGAAGGACAAACTAAGATGTTTTCAACTGAGATATTTATCTTAATCTCCTAACAGATGCAACGTTCTGAACTCTCCTCAAAAATAATTCATAACAACTTTCAATTGACTTCTAGGGAGCAAAGTCTTCCCTGTTTAAGGCTGCCATCCTATGCATGTTTTGGCAGGAAAAAAGTCCTACACCTTTCAGCATTCCAGTTTTGTTTGCTTAAGAACTAGCCCTTATTCAGGAAAAAGTACAGAACAGCAGTTGGCATAGTCTCCAGAATATCCATGGCAAAAAATCTTTTTTAAAGCACAAGCACTAACGGTATGTCAACTAGGCCCAACCTATTAGAAGAAACAATACGGCAAGACAGCCAACTTCCTTCAACCTGCAATCCACTTGTTGACAGGCACAGGAAGTTCCCTGTCCTCCTCTGAAACACAAAACGATTCCACACCACCGCTGTGAAATTCGCTTGTTTAGAAGCTTAAGGGCAAGATACGCACGCTTTTCATAAACTGACTTATTTCCTTAACTTACTACCCCACCCTCCAAATCAGCTCACAAGATCTTTTCTAATTTTAGAGCTATAATAAAGGGCCGGATGAAAGCGAAAAATTGGGCGGGGGGGAGCTCTTGTACTCGAGTGAAAGTCCGGGGGAAAATGGTTTTCGCTTTGTCCATGAAGAAACGGGAGCGCGTAACTAAATAAATATTCGTACAGCTTTCTAAAGCCCAGAAATCCATGACAAGGGGACTCTCTTAACAGAGAGTTTCTTGGAGTGCCTGTGAAGTTGCTGCCATCCAAGAGCAACATCCCCTCTGACCAGCGGGATTCATTATTTCGGGCGGCCGGTTCCTTTCTTGGATGGGACAAGGCCAAAAATGACTCTAAGAGGTTAAGGAGCTCCTCGTCTCTCAACTTTCCTATCCTATCAATAGAAGGACGAGAGGCCACGTCCCGGTTCTCTCCTGTCGTGCTCGCGGCTTCCCTGAATCCCAACTAATGCCAAGTTGAACGCCGCCGCCTGAACACGACGGAGTCAAGGCGAGGCTTGCACTTTGCCGCTCGCAGAGTCCAACGGCCAGGCGGTGGTCTCGGGCACCAACCGTCGCCACGGCGAGCTCCACGGGCAACACCGAAGGAGCCTCCTCTAATGCGCCCGCGGGGGCGAAGGGAGAGAGAAAGAGGGACCCGCGCCCATCTGGACCCCTCAGCGCCGGGAGGAGCACATACGCCTCCCTACGCCTCCTTTCTCCTCTTGCCCGATCCCGCACGGCGACGCCGCCTTTGCCCTGCCGAGGAGTTTCCCCCCACACTCGGGATCCCAACATGGCCGCGGATGCACCACCAGGGACCGGGAGGGAAAGTTTCCTCCGCGCCGCCTCCGGTTCTGCCGTGATAAAAGCTTCCCAGGTCGCCTCTACCCCCAGGCTCCCCACGCCCGTCCTCAAGCCCAGGCGCGCTGCTTACTGAGCAACCGAAGAGCGCCCTCCCCGGCTCCGTTCCCCGGTCCGTGGCTTGTTGCTCCGACCCCTCCGGCTCCCTCCGCCGCCGTCACTAATCTGGCTACCGCTGCCCCGCCCGCCCCACCGCGCGCACACACAGCAAACCTGGGCCGGCCTCCCAAGCAGAGTAGGACGAGCCTCGGCGGCATTCCGCCCGCTCGATTTCCCAAGAGAGAGCTGGGAGGAGGAGCCGGCGCCATCTTGGGAGAGGCGGCCGCCCGAAGTGGCCGCTGCGGAGGGGAGGGGCGCCCGAAAGAGCCCCACTTTGGGGAACATCCGAAATGAGAGGTGGGGGGCTTAAAGATGTGGACGGGACAGGGTTTCGGAGAGTAGTCTCCACTTCCTCCTCCCACCCCTGAGGCTATGCCTCTCAGGCAGCTTCGAGTTCTGGTATGGGTTAGGTCTCAGGGGCTCGGCGGTGCTTGAAGCTAGTTTTGTCCCTACTTCGGAGCAGACTCCTTGTTAACATCGCTAAGGACAGGAGTTACCAGTACCTCCTTGGTTCACTAAGGTCCTACTTGTAGGAGTTCCCATGTGAAGGCAAGTACTGCACGAAGGCACAGAGCCTTTACTAAGTCCCTCGACCTATTTAACTGGGTTAGCTTTCCTAGCCACGAGGAAAGATAGCGAAGTTGGAAACAACTGCGGGCTGCAATATACAGTGCCTTCATACCTATCGCTGAGTTTTTGTTTGATGTATCCGTTTGTGATGCTTGGCATATTTTTTGTGAGTTCCCCCCTCAGCTTGTAAGACCTGAGGTCCGTTAAAGTGAATAGCTGGTGAAGCCTGCATAGAGGTAGCCAGGCAGCAGGAGCGGTGCTGGGTACTGAAAAGCTGAGGAGCTCAGGTTTGCTGGACAAAAGTAACGTATAAATTTGCATATGCTAATTTGCATATGCTCTAAACTGTCGGGGGCTTTAAAGGACCATGTGTTCTAAGGACACTCAGACTTGTAAAAAGGGATGAAGAGACGTTTGATTTCAGGGGAAAAAACTGGAGGAGGGGAAGTGAGGCACATGTGGGGAAAAAAACAGTTAATTCAGGGGATCACATGGCAACAGAGATCATCTGAGCCCCAGTCCCTTTACTTTGGCAAGTCCTCATGGGCAGCCCCAAATGGAAGATTCGGGACTCAAGCCCTAGTAAGCCATCTCTGAATAGCACTTCAGCTTGGCAAGATAAAAACGTACAGGTGGCATGGCAGGATAAAACGGGGGTAGTTAATAGTGAGATATGCCCAAGTAACCACATAAAGAACTGCAGCCTTGGTGTATGAAGAACTGCTATATAGCCTGCTTTCTACATGTGCAGAGTTAGAATTGAAGACATTCAGAACTTGATACACAGCTGAGCTAGAAATGAGTTTGCCTTTATGTGGGATTGGGGTCGGTAAGTAAAAGCTACAGATGTTGGTGTGGTAAATGCAAATCAATTTGAGTATTGGAGTCAGCAAGTAAGGCTATGAAATTTGGGCAAGCGTGTTTAAAGCAACCATTATAGCTAACTTCTTTTAAAACTATATCTTACAATTCCAAACATGTTTGGATCATGCAGAAACCCACTTTAAAGGTGACAGTATATGGTTAAGTATCTGCTATGCCTTGCTTGCAACAGTAAAAACAGTGGGAAATTTCAAAATAAAGCAAGACTGGTTTTCCTATAGTATAGCCTAAGAATGTGTAGACAGATAGACACAAATTGTCATCAGCAAGACAATAAAGCTGAAAGTATCTTTTCCTGGAACAACCCATGGGTTCCACCCACCTCCCACCCTCACCGTGTTCTGACAACACAACAGACCATGCGTAGTGAAGGTAATTTGGCAGCACACACAGGGCAGGAAAAAAGCTACAATGCTTTATTTTCCTTCCCCATTTGTGCAAATCTAGGAAATGTGCTCAAATTCAGGCATCTTCCTAAGGAGAATTACTTTGATTTGACCTTCTAGCATTCTCCAAATCTTGATTTGGGTGTGAGTTTTCTACCTTCAGAATCGAGATGCCCATTGTTGCATAAATAGCACAAATAAAATACTATTAAAGCTATAATAAACATCTAGAGTAAAGCACAAATTAATAGAATCCAAAAATTGGCAAGAAAATAAAAACCTAGGAGCCAAGAACAAGCATACCCAGAAAACTATGGAGCAAAAAAGACTTATTGAAATGATACAATATTT
Source organism: Varanus komodoensis (assembly GCF_004798865.1). Taxonomy (NCBI): domain Eukaryota; kingdom Metazoa; phylum Chordata; class Lepidosauria; order Squamata; family Varanidae; genus Varanus; species Varanus komodoensis. The sequence continues at coordinate 1,665,829 of NW_025335438.1, forward strand.
TAAAAGTATATTAATTGTCCAAGTAAAAATAAAATAAGGTGCAATCATAAGTTACCATATACTGAGTCATACCATTCGTCCATCAAGCACAGGATTATTGCCATCAAGTGACAGCTGCTCTCTGGATTTCAGGCAAGATAGACATTCTTGGATTCAACCAGTGTTGGCAGGAAATAAACATAGACTTTTTGCATGCTGGTCACCTGGTCTACCACTAAACTGAAGCCCCTCACAGTATCAACAGTCACCTGACAGTAGGATATAGACAGATTTACTTTTGAATAAACTTACATAAGATTGGGTTTGAAATAAATTATATGGTAAAGCATATATGGGAAAAAGCAGAATATGAAGCATCACACCCAGTCAAAATATTAATCCTGGCTACCAAGTAAATGTGATGCATTCTCAGATTGTGTTAGTTTTCTATTACAAAGTAAAGGATAACAGGAAACATAAAAATTAACTTACATTAAAACAAAATGCAAGTATTTTCTCAAGAGAAGTGAAGAACTATGAATCCAGGAAAGAGGAAATGGTGCAAGAAAATTAACTGCAACCAGTCTAACCACATGTGGCATCATTTAGCCAGGATATCCTGTGGTACCTAAGTAGTCATTAGAGGAATTCTGGGATTGTCATAGTTGTTTGCAGGAAAAGATGGAATTATTTTTCTAGCATCTGGAAGAATATGAATTAACAGGCAGGTGTTTCATGGGAAAATATGGCAGGAAGAAGCACCTCCTAGAAACATTCGCTGCAAAAAGAGTTTTTCATTGATTATCCTTCCCTCACAAAACAATACAAAATAAGTTGCTTATGATCCCAGTAACATGAATTTGGCTTCATACAGTATTCACATGATTAAAACCAGGGGTAGATTACCTAATTTGGTTTGGAGGTAGTTGGTAGACTGGCTGACAGCTCTCATTACATTACAGGATCTGCCCCCTTCTACCCACCCACGATTGCTCTCCGGACAGAAAAAACAACTCAGCCAGGTTTGCAAGACCTGTAAGCTCCAGCTAGGTTATGCAGCTCTTTCTTGGTCTGCTGATATATACAGGCAATGTAGAAAGCACTTAACCAGGATCTGCAGGACCCAGTCTTTGCTGATGAGTGTGTGAGAGGCCTTTTGTTACCACCAATTTCAGATCAGAGAAAACAAAAGGATTCCCCTTTCTGTTACTTGCTTTCCCATTGGAAGAGATGGCACACAGGACATTATCGCCAATCTGGACATTCTCTACAGGACAGGGGGTAAGATTGAGGAAGGTCAGCCTTCTGCAAACCTGATTGAGCAATACCCTGCATTGGAGGTTGTCATCTCCTGATTTAAATCAAGTGCAGCTTTGTTCAATCAACACTATACTAACTGTGACTCACTAGTCGTGTACGTTCAAAATCTTTTGTTTTTGCAGTCCCAGGTAAGCAACAAAAACAAGGCTACCATGTGTAGTTCTTACTGGTTTGATGAGTCACAAATTATGTACTTCTGTTCAAAATAAACTACATACTTGGGGCCAGATAAGAAGTGAAATAGGAGATCTATGATTGCATCTCCCAATTTATTTTTTTCATTTAGCTAAAAAGAGTTACAGAAGAGGGGAAATTTGGATCAGAATCATAGTGCAGAGGAGAGCAGATTTTAAACTGGGGAACCAGGAATGAAACAGAAGCATTTATAAGTCCTTGTCCAGTGCCATACTTTATTTATTTATATTTTTCGATTTTATATCCTGCCTTTTTCCTACAAAGGACTCAAGGCAGCTCACATCATTCTCCTCCTCCATCTTATCCCCACATCAGCAACCCTGTGAGGTAGGTTGGACTGAGAGTCTGTGACTGGCCCAAAGTCACCCAGTTGGCTCCATGGCCGAGCGGAGACTAGAACCCAGATCTCCTGAGTCCCAGTCCCATGCTCTTAACCACTACGCCACACTGGCTCTCTACCTCAATCTGGTTTCCCTTGCTTTTAAGCAAAGATCTATTTATGGATCCCCTGTGTCACATCAAAAGATGGCTGTTCATATATCATGAGTCCTAGCATCTTGTTTCAGGTCCCACCTGTAAATACTCTCTGTTCATATTAGCCCTGCATTAGCACACATTTTAGCAACCACAGGCACATCACACAGCCTATACCACAATGACAAGCCGCACAGAGACTGCTTCCAACCTCAAACCACACTGAGCAGAGCCAGAACCTTACATACCCCTGTATGGCTCACCCACAAAGCCCAATTCTAACAGTATTTTTTAAAAAATGTCTACAATTATTTTGAAAATGGTCCTGATCCATTTGTCATTTGGACACTCTTGAAAAACACCTAAGAGTGTGATCGTTTTGCCTCCATGACAGATGCCTCCAAACTCAGAGGCTTATGAGTATTCAATGCAGGTGGGGCAACAGCAATCTCCACTGCTGCTGCTACCACCTTGTGCCCTACATTTTTTTAAAAGGGGGGGGGAGGAAGGAGGCTGGGGCACCAAATGGAGCAGGTGTAACTTTGCAGTCTCAACCTCCTTCCCTCCCCACCCTCTGGCACACCCTTTTTTCTCCCCTCCAAGGTGCATTTGCAACTTTTGTGGGAGAGTGGTTCAGTTCTTTCCCTGTTAGCTGTGAGGTGGCACAGCTCTGAAATCCTCCAATCTCAGAGGATCCCGTGGCCTCCCAGGCAGCATAGGACTGTGCACACACCATTTTGTTTGTTTATGGTGTTCTAAACCCATGCTGCCTTGCCTTCACATTGTTGGGTCTAAGCAGGGCTTCCTCTGTCCAGTGTTCCTGAGCTGTGTTCCGGTTATCACATTTGCTTTACGTCTCTCAGTAGCCTCTTTCCTTTCCCCACCCCTGCCCATATCTTCCTTTCTAGTCCCTAAAATGGGACATGCTAGGCACTATATTTTGCAACCAGAAACTATTTAAACAGATGGTGTTTTGCTTTAGGGAATGTGCACTTCCGTGTTGACAGTTCACCTTAACATTGCTTTAACAATCAGTTTAGATACCAGTTAAGGATTTTACCACCACTCTGCATAAGCGTCAGCATATCAAGTTGTTTCAAACAGCATTGCAATATCATGTATTATGCTTTGCAATTTTACTTTTTTCATCTGGTCTTCCGTTTCAGTTCTCTTCTGGCTTCCTTTGATGATTTCCTTTTGCCACTTCTTAATGGGCAAGATGCCACATCTTTCACGCTTCTATAACCACCTCTGACAGCATGCCATCTAGCAGGCTGTACCTTAAAAGTCTACTAAAGTTCATCTTTGAGCATAGTGTCATGAACATTGTTGTGGTTTGGTCTGTGATGTAGAGTTCAAGCTTGTCAGCCCTGGAGTCCATTGTGTTTGCCATATTTTGATCAGAGTTCTCTGTTGTAGCAGAAAATAGTTAAAATTATATTCAGCCTTAAAATCAAGCCCAGAAAATTGCACCATAGTGTAATGTTAAAGCTGAATACAGCTCACACTTTCTGCTGATTTGGGAAATAAATACCTTTTTAAATATATACATTGGATAAAACAAAACTATAGCACAAATATATAATGGTTACTTGTTTTGGTGGTTTGAAATGTCAGCTGTTTCTAGCATTTTGAATTATAGGTACTGTGCCTATTCTTTCTTTTGAGGCATCTGTAATAGAGCTAAGATCCCCCTCCTAAGCAAAGCAAGAGAAAGCTTTACTGTAATGTTAAAGGGAGGAGAAGGTTTAAGAAATAATGCCTTTAGATGTTGGGTAAGAATTTGCAATAAAATATGAAAGGGGTCTAATAAATGAGAAACTTTTTAAAATATAGCCAGAGCCTCCCTTAATGGAAAATACTGATAAAGATTCACTGAGCTGGTTCCCATGACATCACAATCCCCCCACCCCCATATTGTAAAGGTATTACTGCATCCATAAGGGCGCTACACTAATTCCAATTAGCAATTTGGTGTGTGTGGAGGGGGTGGGCAGGAGGGATTCCCTTGGAAGCTAGTAAGCCCAGCCAACCAATTGCAGAAAGGATGCTAATTTAGGAGATGAGAATCCTGCTGCAAAGCTAGATTAAAAGGCCTCTTTGGGGAAGAGTTGGCAGGTTAATCAGCAAAAAAGGCCTTGCTCCTTGTCAAGAGACTAGCCCCTGACAACACCAGAAGTTTGAACACAGCCTCCATGAATAGCCTCAGGGCACAGAGAGCCCCATACTCTTAACATAGCATCCCCTTGACCTTCGGCCATGTTGACTGGGGGATGATGGTGTCATAGTTCAGTGGCTCGGAACCCAAAGTTGAGAAAGATAAACTGAACCAAGGATACTTAGGGTGCAATCCAATGCCCTCCACCCTCCATTCACATCCATCCAATGCAACATAAAGCAATAGCCTCAGCTTCCTCCCCTTGCTGCACCTGGCATGGTCCTTTTCCCACTCTTTGATGGCTCTTTGCAACCTCTGAAGTTTTTTCTGCACTGGCTGTGAGGAGGATGCACAAGGAATCAGACTTCACAATCTTAACTCCTAGGTTGCAGGATTCCAGAGCTGGAGTTCCAAATACTCCTTTAGACCTGCAGACAGCACTGGAAGTCCATAGCATTGCATCTGTTAAGTCAGCCACTTTTGTCTTCTGAAATTGATTGGAAGCCAATCCAGATCTCTTAGCTCAAGTGTTAAGCATTACCGTCAACTCATACCACCATTGAAAAGGTATCTGTGTTACTGAAAATAAAACAGGAAACTCTGAAAATACAAATGTCCAACTCAACAGAGGAATCTTTAGCTGCTACCTACCACCCATTTTCCAATTGCTACCCCACTCAGGTAGCTACGAAGAGGAAGAGAACTGACCAGTGAGATGAAACCCACACATTAGCCAACACTGTCATAGATATGCTGGAAAGTATTTTCTGAACATAACCATCATAATTATTGATGGGTATAAAAATCTATCAAACTACAAAGCTATTGCCAAATTCAGACTTCAGCATATCTTGGTTCTAGTCTCACCTTGATCAACATTGCTCAGGCAATGTTGTGGAATTCTGATGGAGACGAGAGTTGTGGTCAGGTTTTTGGGACAAACTGAGATTCTAGCTAAGCTGCCAGTTTTTATTCTCAGCAGTCAGAAAGCATTCCAGCTCAGTGTCCTATTTTATTTCATTTGGGTGATACCACAGTTTGTTAGTTACTGTATCTGCAGAAGATCTGCCCAAGCTGCATTACAACCTCCATTTCAAAGTGAAAGGTGCTTTGGTAGCAGTTTGAACACTAGAAACATCAAATTTGGTGTTTTTAAGCCCTTGGAAAGTTTCTCTCAAGTTTCCAAACATCAGTGCGTCAATAGTATTACGCTGAAGTTAACTTCAAAATGCGTGTCCTCATAAAATATCACTGAGAGAGAAAAAACAGGCACACATTTGTGTATGTGCTGCTAGAGGAGAATGAGGGAGAGAGCAAGACTGCGACTGGAAATGAAGATGGGGTGGGGGGGCAGCTGCAATGCTCATTTGAATGGAAGGGGAAATTATACTCATCACTTTCATACTGATGAGTTTATGAATGAACCAAAAAGAAATACTCTCACTTGCCACCTGCTACATACACGCAACTATTATTGATGATTTCATTGCTGTACTGCCCAATAGTGCACAACAACTCATAAAATACAATAAAGTACAAAAATGCTATAAATCTTACCAAAAACAACATAAAATTTTTACACAGCTAAAAACATTAGATTTTTGCTGAGTTCTTCATAGCATCCCGGGAAAGGCAAGATATTTATTTCAGATGAGGTAAGGCAATCTCTACTCTCATGGGTTGAGGGAAAGGCCATAGCTCCAGCTGGAGCACAAAAAAGTCATTCCTGAAATCTTGGGGAGTGCTTACCATTCACGGTCAACAATATTAGCCTTGGTGAGAAATGGGCATCTTTGCAACCCTTCAGATGTTTTGGCCTACAACTCCCATCAGTCCTAGCTAGCACAGATGATGGCAAGAAGTCATGGGAACTGTAAGACAGAATATTGGAAGAACTGCAAACTGCCTTCTTCTGGGCTAGATGGAGCAATGGTCCGATAAGGCAGCTTTCTATATCTGTTATTGAGCGTTACAACTGCGAAAGCATTTCTAGCATACCACACAAGAAATAGATGTCTGAGTCAACTACCAGAAAGGCAATTTGCATTTTGAAACATTTTATTAGTCCATGTGACAATATAATCTTGCATGATTACACCCTGTTGTAACTCCTTGAAACTCACATCCTGTTTACTAACTCATTTCCAAGCATGTGCTTGCTCGCTCGCTCGCTCGCTCTCTCTCTCTCTCTCTCTCTCTCTCTCTCTCTCGCTCTCTCTCTCATAGGCTTTACTAATCACCTCTGTTTTCTCACATCACAAGATTCATTCATTCTCCCTTTTCCTTTTCTTTTGCAGCTCTGTCTTCCTATAGATGTGCATAGTGCAGACTTGCAAGTTCCCAGATATTATATGTCATCTGCACACTTTCTTCCATTTTCTGCTCCTCTTGGTTGATACAGTCCACACTGGTTAGCCATGACTAGTAGGGATGTGTGAGAAATTCCTTCAGGAAATGTGAATTTATCAAAATTGTGTTTCCTAAGCTAGAACGTAAGTTAGATGTCAAAATCAAAATTCGCAGTTTGCAAGAAAGTGCATTTACACGCCCCCCCACCTGCAAAGTGCACAAAGATGCATACATGAATAGTGCATATAAAACACATATAATTTGCAATTTGTGCACACTAATACATACAAATTTCTGTGAAGACTAAAAGAATTGCAACCTGATGCAGAAATGGGACAGAATGAATTCAGGAGTGAAAAGACTGATGCTCTGAGCAAAGTCAAGATTGACAGATTTGCCCATCCCGATTTAACAGAGTTTCAGGCTGGAGTCTTTCTTAGTCTTACTTAGAATTGAATATGGGACCTTTTACATGCAATATATCCACCATCAAGTCACAGTCCTTTCAAACTTCAAGTCTCCCACCTGATCAAGAATTAACAGCCACATTGGCCACACAGTCAAGTGCTGAGATCATTCTCTTGCACCAACTAGCATTCCTACTGCTGAGTAAGCTTTTGAATTACACAGAACTCAGAACTTCAGGCATTAGTGTTGCACAAGCAACTTTTTATTTAGCCTGATGTTACTACAATAAAGCTGAACACTCTGAAGAAGAAGAAGAAAAAAGGAAATGCGCAGGACTGTTTAAAACAAGAACTGCATTAACTTAATTTAAAACAACTTAGTTTCTTCAGAGTTCCCTGCTGAATTGCCCTGTGCAGAAATTTTCTGATACTCTGTTTCTAAGCAATAAGCAATGCCAAATGGGTACTATCTAAGGTATTTAAATATCTAAAGAATTTATTGATTTGATTTTTAAGGGGAAAGAAGGAACACGGTTTTTATTTACAGGTGTATGGTTTTCTATTTAAATCTACTGTAATGAATGCATTTTCTAGCAACCCACCCCTGCATAAAAACATGGCAGCAAGGATTAAAAATATTTTGACATCAATTTAACAAATAAGAACATTCTTGTTTCTGGTGCTACTGCTTACATTACTATCTATCAATCAATCCTGTTCTCCAGGAAATGTACAAATTGCAAAAGAAGCACATTTGAACTGCTTCAATCTCATTTGCACTATCAGTTATCTCAGGAAACAGCGCTAGTTCTCATCAACTGAAGATTTGTGGGAAGACCAAGGCCAGAACACAGCAAAGCCTCTTGGCAAGTATTCAGAATGGTTGCAGATAGTGACAGGGTAAATTTGCTTGTATCATCCTTCAAGACTTGCTGCTGGGAAATAACAGCTCTAGAATAAAAACTGTATAACCCCAAGCAAGTAAACAAAGTCACTGCATTTGTGTTTAATATTGGCAAGGATTACCATGTACTGAATTCAGAGTAACTGGTTAAGTTACTTGTCTTTTCAGCACCAGGTTAAGATGGTCCTTTATGCTGAGGCCTTTTAGACACTGGGGTTTGAAGGGGATTACCCATCTCTGGTGTTTTTGTACAGAGTCATTCATTGTTTATTTTGCTGTTTTAATTTTTTAAAATGTTTTTCTAATATGTTACTGTATTTTATAGGGTTGTTTTCTGGATTGTCATAAGCTGCCCAAGGAGCTTCAGCTCTGTATAGCTATGGAGCTATACAGAAATGAAATGGATGATGATGATGATGATGATGATGATGATGGAGGAGGTCAGAGGGCAAAAAAGAAAATGATCAGAGGATCGGAAACAAAGACCTATGAGGACAGATTGAAAGAGCTGGGCATGTTTAGCTTTGAGAAGATTGAGGAAAAATCTGATAGCACTTTTCAAATACTTGAAAGGCTGTCTCACAGAAGAGAGCCTCAGTTTCTTCTCCATCATCCCAGAGTGCAGGACATGGAATTATTATTACTATTATTATAACATTTCTATGCCGCCCCTTGCTGAAACCTCGGGGCGGCTTACAACACAATAAAATACATTGAAATACAATAGAACATAATAAATTACCATTAAATACAAAAATACAAAAAATACACTGAGTTACAAATATAAAATTAAAATTATCAGTATAAAATAAGTAAATAAAAATATAGGAGGAGAAAAGAGAAGGAAGAAGTTGCCCTGGCCAGATCATATGTTTTAACAATTAAAATGATGTTTAAATAAAAAGGTCTTTACCTGGCGCCGAAAAACCAGTAACGACGGTGCCAGGCGGACCTCTTTGGGGAGTGAATTTGGGGAATAATTGGTTGAAGTTGCAGAAAGCCAGATTCTGCGTAGATATCCAGTAAATTTCCTGTTAGAGCAATACAACAATGGAACCAATTGCTTGTGGAGGTTGTGGGCTCTCGCACACTGGAGGCATTCAAGGGGCCGTTGGACAGCCATCTGCTAGGAATGCTTTGACTTTGGAGCCCTGCACTGAGCAGGGAAGTGGGACTTGAAGGCCTTATAGGCCCCTTCCAATTCTACTATTGTATGATTCTGTGATTCCAGGAATTATTCACTTCAGTATTAATAACCATGAAACAATTAGCAACCAATTCCTAAGCAAAGTTTTATAAAAGGCCTTCCCATCAAGCAATTATTTTTGAATTTTCAAAGTTTCATTCAGAACAACAGACCTTCAGATTGAAACAGCAAAAGGTTCTTCCTCTTAGATGCTCTTACGCTGCACACTACCCTACTAAAAGCACAGGATACTGTTACACAACAAAGCAGCTGGAGAGATTAATCCTGATTAAGGAGACGGAATTACATGCAAAAATCCATCTAAAAGCATGCAGATGAGTGTAAAGCATTGTGAGAAAACAAAAGGTGTCTCGTTGGATTGCATTGTATTGAATCAAGGCATTTCATGCATTTGATGCTTTGCCTGCAGGCACCATTCATCACTTCCGAGATGCAACAGCAGCATCCCCCATCACACTCCCATAGCATTGGTAATACACCAATCCAGTTTTGGTAGCTTGATAAACTGTAGATGATAAATAAGAACTACTCTCATTTGAACTACTCCAGTATGAATATATGGCACGGTAGGAAACTGATTCAGCCAGATGCCAAGTAGCTGTTTGTCTAGCAGCTAGAGTCTAGCTGTTTCTATTCTCATCTGTATTTCTGCAATGTGGTAAACCGTATATGGAATGTGACCAGTAGATAGCTATATGGTAAAGTTGCAGCTTTCCCTAACCCTGTACCCACCAGACCCGTTGTTTTGGGTTACAACTTCCAGTTCTTGACCATTAGCCCTGCAGGCTGTGGTTGATAGAAATTGATTTAAAGTCCTCTGGAAGGCAGCAGGGTGAGGAAGGCTGGTGCCCTTGAGATGTGCTACAACTCACAAAATCCCAGTTAGCAAACCATCGGCCATATTGTCTAGCTGTAGTGCAGTGCTTCCTGAGGGCATCAGATAGGGGAAGGCGGCTCTACAGGATTGAGGTATGTATCACATTTTGCATTTACCAGTCTTGGGATATAATGAAATTCTAAGAGCCCATCATGGGCAAATGTGGAACCACAGATCACATGCAAACCATCCTGGGCCATTGCTCCTAGTGTGGAGCTCTAGCAGCAAATATATATATATATAGGGGACCAAAGTGGGAAGCTTCTGAACCCTACAAGAGGGCATCTGGTCATTCAGAAGTTGCACATGGAAACACACTGGCTTGTTTATAATTTTGGGTTATTCTCTATAGTTTTGAGTAATAAAAATGCCAGCTTAAGATTGCAGGACACATTAGCTTTGTTGCTTACACTACGGACACACAAAGGCAAAGATAAGTATAAAAATAATACTAAGGTTAACTTTAGTATTTTACATTGTAGTCTATATGGAATACACCGAATTCCTCCATTCGTGGGCCAATACACACATCTTAGCTCCACTTATCCAACTGTAAAGTATTCAATACTTCAATCCAGCAGGATATATCACTTCTGTACTGTCATTCCCATTTTAAGGACATTATACCATGGAGGTTTCCACATTAGCAAATCATGTTCAAGGAGTCCATGTGTGAATATCCCAGCACTCTTCTGTCTTTGCTTTCTGCTTCCAGGTAGTGACATTCTCTATAGTGGAAACTGATACTCAAGGAAGAAGAAATGCAGCATCCATTACCATGACGCTCAAAAGAGTATACAAGTACAGATACTGGGCAGCAATCCTCTTTAACCCTATGACTCTTCAACCCTCACATGCCCTTGTACCATTCCTATTCAGGGAAAGTTAAAGAACTTTGAATATTGTGTGGTGGTTAAAATGAAATATGACTGGAAAAATGTGACCCACAGACTTTTAGACTCCTCAAAACATGCATCATCCACTTCATCAATTGCTCTCAAATGGCCATTCAGAAATTACCCCCACCCCTAACACCTTGTCAATACAGGCCTTTATCACATCATTGTACCATTATTATTATCACAATGTAGTTACATTTTAGTTATTTCCTTCTTTTTTTCCTCTTGTGAGGAACTCAAGGCACCCTACATAGCTCCATTTTATCCTCAGAACTATTTTAATTTTAATGGTCTTCCACTGGATAGTTAAACCTTGTTTAGGAATGCTTTTAGGTAAATGGCTTTAAGCTCCTCCACTGTTTGTAATTTGTATTTTAATCTTCTGCCGTAATATGTTTAACTACTGAGGAATTAAAGTGCTTGAATGGCCACCTGTTTCTTTGTATTCTTATTTGTTTTCAGTTAGTTTATTTTGTTTTGATTTGTTTTAATCTGTTGCTGTTAGACACCTTGAGGTTTTAAAAGAAAAAGTAGGACATACATGTTTCGAATGAACAGATAACCAAGGTTTTTCATAGAGGCCAGCAGAGCAGATGTCAACGAATTCTGACAAATATTAAAAAGGTGAGAGGAGACAGGGACTGCAGCAGGAGAAAAGGGAATGTCCGCCTTCACTTTTTGTAGCAATGTATTTGCCAGCATTGGTGGTCAGTTTAACCTGGATGTGTCACACAGTGAACAGTGCTAGATTTGGATGGGAAGACTTTGGTTCAGATCCTGACTCATGATGCTCACTTTGTGTCACTGGCTTTCCTAACATCTTGCTGTTCGGAGGAGGAGTGAATGAAAACAGAAGCCATGGATGTTGCAATACAATGTGCAAAGTGATTGATATAAACATAGATGAATGATCAGAAAGACTCAATCTCATGTTAAATACTCTTTAATATGTTTTTTTCCATGATCTAATATACAAATGCAAAGGCAGTAAAGTACTCCTTCTATGCAAAACTGGATGAAATACATTGAAGTCAACCTTCTGTAATTTAATTAAATAATCCTCAAGAGCAGCCTGGAAAAGAAAGGAGACACTTTATTATTAAACTGAAATGCCAAGGTATTGACAAGCAATAGGGACCTGTGGGCCAAAGGATCTGGTGGATCACATCTGATTTAGAAAATCCATGGGCTACTGGTTATCCATTGCCAATCCAGGTTTTGGGGTAAAAATACAGCAGGATTACTTACTGTACAGAGAAAAGCAGGAAATGCTTTAACAGGGACATCCTTCCTGAAGGATCTCGCCTGGAGGGAGACCAAAAGCATGTTACAAGGAATACCACCAAATACTGAGCATACTGGTAGTCGCTGAGATTTTTATGTGCTGGATATCAGCAAATGTATTGCTATGCACCGTAAAGACATGAAATTAACAGATCCAGAGGCTCATCCAATTTAAACTTGAAGGTCTGGCTGACACTGAATGTCACTTCGCAAACTTAGTTTATCAATGCAGAGTAATGAGGATGCCTACAGAACCAAATAATGCTTATGATTTTCAAAGTGAATACATTACACTGGGCAGAGGAAAAACAAAATAACATGTTAGCAGTAATTACAGCGCAGCAGCTCTACCATTCTGAGGACATCCAACTGCATGAAAATTTGAGTCCCCAGAAAGAAGCTGAAGGTGGTTTATTTTGCCCTCTGCTGGTCATAAATAAGGATTGTCTATGAAAGTTTACATCAAGCTTTGTTGTCTTTGAAAGTTTACATCAAGCTTTGTAAACACCCATCAGTTTTCAACAATATCTTTTTTTTCATTTTCAACAACCATTCATTCCTGAGCATTACACAATGCTCAATCATTCATTCTTCCTAAGTATACAGCCCCTCTCACCTGTTACCCAAAACTTGTACTGACGCTAAGAATGGCAGAGAAATCTGCAAAATGAGTTTTGGATTTCTATCAATGTGACCTGCAGATTCCACAGCAGACTGGCTTTTTCTCAGTCAAGCAAATGTTGCACTCTTGTAGACCAATTATCACTTTTAATGTGCATCTGTGCTAACACACAGTAATGCAAGTAAAATGATGTTCTGGTACATCTAATTTAATTCCATCAGTGAGTAGACGATGGAACAGAAGATTCCTGGCAATCCACAAAACATGGAAGGAGTGAACCTAACACTATCCATACATTCCCAATTGACCCAACAAGGTACACTCATCATAAACCACATGTTCCAACTACAGCAGACAACTCTGAAAATCCGTATCTTTTGACTATTAAATGAGGATGATACCTCGCTATTTCCTTTGTCTTTGTCCATGAGGTGGTGCAGGGAATAGGAAGGGGATGAAAGGCAGAGCCAATTGATTAACACTGGCTGAAAAATAAGCATTCATTCAACAGGGAAATCAGCAGCAGAGCAGCTTGCAAGGGGAGGTGGAGGGCAACAAACCAAAAGTAACAGCTGAGCCTGCACAAAAGGTCCTGTCTGCACTGCATCACATTACAGTATAAATAGGACAAGTGCAGATCACAGAACAAAAGGAAACGTGTAGGGCACTGCCTAGTAATTCAGACATAGCCTGAATCAGAGTATCAATTATAATTCTGCTCTATTTATCTGTGTTTGGGCTGGGAATGCACTCCTAGAATCCTGAGGAGTACAAGAAAGAAATAATTTGCTTCACAACACCTGCCAGTGGCATCCTCGGTGAACACAGTACCTGGGCTGAAATGCAGACAGCACCAACTACTTGAAGCAGGTTCCAGGAGACATCTCTGAAAACCATCTGGACAGATGTTACTCAGGGACTAGCTTTGGGCAAAGCCACATCCAATGTTACTCTCTTTTTTTTTTTTAAAGATGGCCACTTTCATCTTAAAGAAGATGCTTCCACATGGTCCTCCCAGATTTTGACCATCCTCCCAATCTAGTCAGGGGGCCTGCATCAGTTTTCTAACATCTCCTGCCCCATTTACTTTTGAAAAGGCCATTTTCTGCAGATAGCATCTTTGGGTACAAACGGAAGCCAGGGAATGGCCAATTATCACCATGAGACTGGCACAGAGCCCTGATTTGGACAGCATTCTGGACTAGAGCCCTGCAGCTGCTTTTGCAGAAAAATAAAAGAAGTCAGCTTAAACAGGCTTTTTTAAAAGCACAAACACACAACTTTGTGTATCCACGTAAGCGATCCAGATCATTCCCAGATAAAACACATAAGTGGGCCAAGCCATCATGGATATAAGCAATCAATCACAGCAATTACAGAGACGTTTTTTCTAGTCGGTATGTTCACAGTTCCTCCAACTACATTATCAACAGTTGCTTAATTTGTTCACTGCATTTGTCCACATGTCCTACAGTTGCTGTACTGCTGAAAGTTGTGTGACCGGTGCAAAGACATCAAGTGAACTACATGGCTTGGTAGAGAATAGAACCCAGTTTTCCGGAGTCCCAGTCCTGCACTCTTAACTACTACACCACATTGGTTTACTGTAGAAGTATTTAAAAGGAGAATTTAGAAGCTTCTTTCAGCTTTCCACCCCAAGCAAATGCCCTTAAAAAAGTGCATTGTTCCACCAATTTGGAAGTGGTGCTCTATTGTTTAGGGAAAATCTGTGTTTTGATAATTTAAGGCCTTGTATGTTTAGCATAACTTGTGAAACTATCACACCAACAATCACCAACAATTTGATATACTATGTGTAATATTCATGTTCTGGATAGGTGTGATTATCTATAAAGTCTGGATATCTCAGAGCCTTTCTTAACCAAGTGCCCTGCAGGTACCCTGGGACTACAGTGCCTATCATTCTTTGCTAACATAACTTTGTTCAGTAATACCAAGCCTATCAGTATTCATGACACTCTTTATATTCTAAATTTCTGAATGGCTATTTCCACCCCGCTCACTCCTAACAAAATGAAAGCCAACTGATGCTCAAGCAGCTTTGTTATTATTTTCCCAAGGTTCCCACCCTCCCCCTGAGAGAGACCAGGAGCAGGACTGGGACCCACATTCATCCTCCCTTAGGGAAAAGCCAGAGGTGATAGTTAAAAGGATCTTTGAAGCTACTGCTTGCGCTGAGAAGAAATGCACCACTGGTGCAAAGGGGAATGTTAAGGGTTTCTTCCCAATGCAAAAGACAAATACACAAGAAAGGGTTAACTTCTCCTTTCCTGCCAGCTGCCATCCCAAAAATTATTAGCAACTACCCCCAGAAGCTGCCATCTGCAGTAAAAGAAACATAAATGTTAAATGCAAGAACAAACCTACTTTCCTAGTCCCCTAGAGCTATATTATACTTGATGTACCTAGCAATCAAAGCTCATACTGGTTATCAACAAACAAGTTGTACAGAAGCTTAAAGTAAGGGACCACTTAACATAATCAACACTGTTGAAGAAAAATCCAGAAACTCACGTGTTCCAGATGGACATGTGCCTGACTGGCTATGTCATATATGACATTTTTCACTTTCTTCTCCTGATTATATCGTATGAAATCTTCTTGAGAAACACCATGCTAATGTACCAGAGAGGAAAACAAGTTATACACTTTGTGGTAAATAAATTCAGAAGAAATCAAATGTCAATCCTGATGGCATATTACAAGCTGCAATTGTAATATTTAAAATTAACATTTAAGTATCATAAATACTCTACAAAGCTTAGCCTATATTAGACCTAAAGAGCTCCTTTCACAGAAATACCTTCTGGTGCAGTTTGACAGTGCTCTCAGAATACCTAAGTTGGTGCCATGCCAGGAAACCTTATCTCACTCTCCCAGATCTGTAACATACCCTTTAGAACATTCTACAATTTATTGATTATGTAAACACAGTCAGCCACTTCATTTAGCCTAACAGTATGGCTAATCCTGAGAGTACCATGCCTAAATGCATCTTAATTTAACAAGGCAATCAAAATGCGATTAATGTGTATATTCAAAAAGAGTTCTGTTTCAAATTTCACTTATGATTTTGCCTATTTCACACTGATTTTCTTCCCCATAACATGTAGCAACCACACCTCCTGAGGCCCCATGTCACAAATGCGAGCAGTGTGCTGTCAAAACATACAATAATATCTGCTTCAAGGTTCTGCTATTTGCTACTTCTTTATCTGACTGCCAAAATCCAGCTACATGGTCAGTCCTTCAATGAAAGAACCATAGTAATTGTCCAAACCCAGCAAAGCCTACATTAACACTCTAATACAGATGCTGTTACATCTGGAGTTAGAATATAATGTATGGGTACCAGTATGCATTGAATCTCAGCTATATTTAGTCTTACCAGCATACATATGTCCATCGGGAGAAACACCTTCCTTCTGCTAGCATGGAAAGGAGTTGCTCTTAAACAGGTTACAATGCCTTGAGCCTTCCCAATGTGACTGGCTGCATGGTCAGCATGGATGTCCTTCACACCTGGTCTTACAAAAATAATTTCAGCAAAACTGTGGAAGAAATCCTAAGCAAACTTATGGGAATGTACAATCCACTGAAGCCAAGTACACCTGATCAAACAACTAATCTAAACTAAGACCACAAACAACTCTAATACAACACTTGGATTTCCACATTTTTAAGATGTTTGTGGTAGGAATCCACAATGACCCTATGCTATAGGACAAGCAGAGGGTTTCCAACCCTGTATTTATATAAGAGCCCACAGCAGCAAAACCACATGGAATCAAGCACTAATACTGCCAGTGCAAACAATAAGAAGTATGAATGCCTGTGGTGATATTATATTCATTTTTGTACATCAGGTGTGGAAAATTCAATCAAGATCTCAGAGATTATAAATAAAGTCAAAGAATCCAAAGGGCCTCAACCATGGGGCCAAGCTCTCAGATGCAGTAGGCAGACTTCAGGCTTGCAGAACCCACTCTGGGGGGGGGGGGGTTGGTTTATTTTTTTTTACTACAGCTCCAAGATCCACCAACTAGAACTAGGTGCAATACAGTGGTTGGAGCATGCATGGAGGCAGATGCAAAATGACTCAAAGGGTGAAGCCAATGTCCTACCACACCTCTGGACCAGGGTAACCCACACTCAAGGGCCGAGTATACAGAGTGTGTGTTGTTACTGATCCATGGGTTATTATGTTGTCTGAACCCAGCTGAGAAAAGACCCATAGTTCACAACCAAACAACAAATCATGGATTCTCTTGAGGGGTTGCTTGTGGTTAAGCCATGGCTTGTAAGTGCAGCTGGGTTCAGACAACTTAATAACAAATGTTTAAACAACAAACCAGTTATTCAACCCTCAAGTGTGGAGATTGTGTTGTCCTGATTGCAGGATGACCTTCATAGACAAGTAGAAATCTCCATCAGAATTACTAAAGACCAGGGAGCCTAGGTTATTTTAAAAATTGGAACTGAGCTCTTGGTTATGTCAGAAATCCATTCATGATTTTAGCCCCAAGTTTCTTAATTTCAGCCACATGATAAACCCCAGTATCACTGCTGGTACCAGAAACTCTTGTTCATAGGTCCTCAAACTACAGCCCAGGGGCCGGATCCGGCCTGCCATGCCCATTTATCCGGCCCACCATGCCCATCTGGACCCGCTGGGTACGCGCCCACGCAGGAGCCCACCGCACGTGAGGGGCAGCGGTTTGCTTGCTCAGAGAAAACAATCTCCAAGTGAGCAAGTCGCTGCCTCGTGCGCCCACCTTGCGGCGCATGCCCACCCCGTTTCCCCTCGCCTCCCCTTGCCGCATGCGCCTGCCCCGCCTCAGGGCACGCGCCTGCAGGCGCCGCCCCCACCCCCGCCCCTCGTCGGCCCACGCACACTGCCAGTACCACCCTTCCGGCCCACGCCCAGCACCGGCGTCTCTCAACTGGCCCCCTGGTGACAGAGCGTGAGGACCCCTGCTCTTGTTGATCCACTGCACTTCATACTCAAGCAGTAGATTTCAGCCTGCCTTCTTCTCACCCCTGCTCTAAGCACATTATTAACTTTCTTGAAATAAGTGCAACAATTCGATTGATCTGTTGTGTGCAATTGCAATCACAGACAGAGGCTACAATCGAAATCCTGTAATTGTGTGTATAGCATCCATCTTTGAAAGGCAAGTGCCTGATAACCAAACCCGCACCTACCAAGTGTTTCCAGCACGAGATAAAGCAGAGTACTCTGTGTGTTTTCTGCATACATCTCAAGTTCACTGATATCCCGATATGGTCTATCATCCAGATTTTTTTCCTAAAAAACAGACAATGCACTTATTTTCAAAAAACCAGGGTGAGTTATTTGAATAGACATAAAAAACAAGCTCAATCATAGAAGAACAGTGCATACTAGAAAGCCATTTTTGTTCACAAGGCGTGCACACACACCCCTTCATAGTTCTAACTGCAAGCTTTCAGTGGCTTTACACTACACACAGATCTTCAAGTGGTGGGTTAAGAGCCACACATGGGTTATAACATAATTTCACAGCCTAGATTCCTTTAAAACAAAGAGAAAGGCAGAGAAAGAAGAAATGGGGAGAAAGCAGTGGCTAGGTACAGATGACAACAACATATCTTTAGCAGATGTGTAGAAAGCATTTCAACAGGTGACATGTCACCTGTCAAAATTCCCTCTACTACAAAGGTAGGAGGGAGGGAGGAGAATTCTCAGCATGGCTGGCTGGGGACTGATGGGAGTTGATGGACTTGTGTGTGTAAACATGCACAGAATGTGTCTTTATACAGTTCTTCTCAGTCAGCCCTAGTGTCTGTAGGAATGTCTAAAGTACTTCATTTGTTTTCCAGTTTTAAATATGCAGATTAAAAAGAACTAAAGTGACACGAATGCAGATTGTTATATTTGTAAAGAGAATCTTACCCTTTCATCAATAATCTTCATTAGCCACCTTTTGGTCAAGTTTTGCCTCTTGATTGCCTAGAAATGTTTAACACAATGTACTCATTTAGAAAACATGGAAAAACCAAAGTAGGACACTCAAGAGGAAGCAGATGACATGCTGGGAGGGGAAAAAGATTTACAGCAACTTTTATTAAGTCACATTTATGCCCACTTCATTGGCAGCTGCATGGGAGAGGGAGAACCGGGAGCGTGACCACCACTGCAGAGTGCTCGAGTGGGCTGAAGCGAGGGACACTGAAGGACGCTGGAGTGGGCAGAGGCAGAAGTCCATCACCAGTCGAAAGCAAGAGGTGGGGATGATCCCAGCAGAGGGGGGATGTTTGCAAGTGACTTCTTTCTGCTGGGATCTGAGCTGCATTCTCCTAGGCCTCCTCCCGAAGAGACTGAGCAGGACCTGGCTTGTCCCAGCCTCAGTCAAGGCAGATCCCAGGGCAACACATGCTGCTAGACCTCCTTCCAAGAAGACCCATCAGAATGTGTGTCTTCCCTGGCCAAAAGAGCAAGTAGACAGGGCAGGGAAGAGGACGTGGATTCAGCTAGCTGGCTGAAGCTCCCTCCCCTCCCCAGCAGCCACTAACAGCAGGTGGGGAGTGCCCTCACAGCAGTGTTTGCAGGAGCACTCCTGCTCACAACGTCTGCCAAGGCTGCACTGAACTGCCAGTCCAAGCGCAACGGACAGCGGAGGTCAGGGAGCCTGACAAGAGCCAGCACAAACTGCCGCCTGGGCACTCCATGGTAGCTGCCGTCAGAGACATTTTGCAAGATGGGCAAGTTTTCTATGCTGCTCTTGCCAAGAGGCTCTGTGGCAGTTTCGGCTACCTCGGGACTTCTTGTGACATCCAGGTTCAGACAACACGAGCCCATAGGTGACTGTGAACACCTACTAGCACCCATGGCTTGTTGGGGGAGCTTCAAAGCCATGCCAAAGCTATTCCAGGGGAAGCACACCAAGCTACTGTGAGTGGCTATGCAGCTATGAAGCCACCAGCACTTCCTGTGCTACACAAACCTTGTCTCTGTCTCCCCTCGGGCTTCCCCTCAGGAAAAAATAAAATGAAGTAGCAAACACAAGCAAAATGCCCATGACTGGTAAATCAAAACAACATATTGTTATTGTATTTATAATATATTGGATTTGACAGTTACGGAGAACAAAACAGTCCAGTTTATATGCTTCAACACCCAACGTTTATTGAACCTACTGTACTGTCTTTGTTCAACTCTACTACCACATAAGCCCAGAAGAGCAGCAACCCTCTGCTGCCCGAGTTTTTGTATATTGGATTGTCACAGAAGCCCAGAACGTTCAAGAAGCAAGAGGTGGTAACTGGTCTAGACAAAGCCATTTTCATGGGATGAAAAACTGAAATGAAAACGCATGCTTGATTGCTGACTTTATTGCAAGTGTAGTTTTAGAATGCTTAGCATGAATGTAATTGCAGCTATGTTATATTTTAAGTGCAAGAGAAATGTTACGTTATTTATGTGTTTGATTTTAAAAATCTATTTTGGGGATATGTTTGAAAATATTTTTATTCACCTTGAAAAAATGACTTTATAGTGAAGTCATATTTTCTGCACATCCAGAGTCCCACAAGTAGTGAAGTCGGCAGACATTTAAATTAGGCTCTGCAGATCACACAATGTTGAAATGAAACACTTGCAGTCCCAGTACAGTTACATCCAGTGCTGGAATCACACTTTTATTTTTTCCCCCCAATTTATATTCTGCCTTTTTCCTCAAAGGGCTCAAGGCAGCTCACATCATTCTCCTCCTCCATCTTATCCCCACATCAGCAACCCTGTGAGGTAGGTTGGGCTGAGAGTCTGTGACTGGCCCAAAGTCACCCACTTGGCTCCATGGCCGAGCGGGGACTAGAACCCGGATCGTCTGAGTCCCAGTCCCATGCTCTTAACCATGACACCACACTTGCAGGGATTATTGATCCCATAACAGCAGCAGAAATACTGGGGGGCCATGGGAAGGCCATGCGTCCCTCCCTGCTTTTCTCCTGACTGCCCTATCACCAAGGGGCAAGTTCTGTTTTGCCTGCAATGTTAGATCAGGCTGATGATCTCTTCCACACAGTGACCTACCAGCTGTCCATAGAAACCCCACAAGTAGAAAGAGGTGCCGCAATCCAGGCTTTATTGAGCATACATGTGAAAAAACCTGCATATCAGAAAATGTAACAAGGCATTGAAAAATTATTTTTACATATCCTGACCTAGAACTGTTACAGAAATATGTTTAGTATAGCAAGAGTAGACAGACTTTGGGCTTGCACAATCTGCTTTGTTCTTTCTTTCACTCTCTCAAACCTGAAATCAACCACCTGGAGAGTGGCGCAAAAGACCTACTGTTAGACTCAACTAAATCTGCACTCAGGAATTTGTTTTGAGCAATGGAAGTCAATGGATCTCACAGTCTTTGCTCAAGCAAATCTACTTCTGGTTACCCCAAGTATTCTCCATTTCAACCTTATAATTTCAGGAAGGTGAAAGTGAGGTGAGGAATGCCATTTTGCTCCTCCTATAATTAAACCATCAGAAGTAAGAAATCCTTGTGACTCTGCTGCAAATCACCCAGAGATCTACTAGTAAATTCAGATTTATGTTCTGCCACCCGTGTTATGTTAACCAAAAGTGCAGCTGAGGGTGAAAAATGGAGGAGGGGGGCATGGCCAATGCAGAATGAATGTCTGATTAAGTCATACCAAAGTAATAGCATGTTTAACTCCATATGTAAGTCAAGCAATAAAAACATAGTATGTAATGCGTATGACAGAAGAAAAGTTATTACTTGAGCAGCACCTCTACTTTGAGACACTGTCTGCCCTTTTTGACCCATGAAGAATAAAACCATGACTCATATAATGGGCGTTCAGAAAAACAAGCCAGGACAGGTCCACAAATTTACCATGTATGGTAAACAAGCTGTACTGGATTTGAAAAGGAAAGGGGGAGACAAAAGCTAAGCTCACAAGGTAGCTGTGCAGAAGGACTTTGGAACAATGATCAGAGTCCTTTCCTGGAGGGAGACACCAGTGACCACAAACAAAGAGAGGTGCTTGCTCACCGGTGTTCAGCCATCTGTTGCCACAGGCATATCATCCCACAGAGCAAAAGCGTGGGCAACAGCAATGCATAGTGATTAGAGCACTGAGTTAAGACGTGAAAGACCCAGCTTCAAGGCCGCTCTTTGGTATGACCTTGAGTCAATCATTCCCTCTCTCGCAGCTAAACCTACCTCAGAGAGCTGTTGTAAGAATAAACAAGGGGGTGGAAAACCATCCTTAGATGAAGACCAGGACTGACACTTCATATATAATGCATAACGTATTTTAAACAGAGAAGTATCCTCTCTGCAGCTAAGTGCCCTCATGCCCACTTTTCTCTAAGAATAGGGATGGGTGGAGTTTGCATGTTTAAAGCTGAGCCTCCTATACTGATTTGCTGCCCTTCCCAATGTCTCCAAAATTCCTCCCACCCCAACCCGTGCAACAGTTTTGCATGTTAAAAAACTGACAACGTAACCACAACAAGAGATGAATTACTAACTCAGTGGTACAGCACATGCCTTGCATGTGGAAGATCGCAGCATCTCCTGGAAGAGCCGAAAAAGCTACTGCCTGACCTGAGGAGCCACTGCCAGTCAGAGTCAACACTACCGGGCTAGATGGTCTGACTCAGTGTGAGGCAATTTTCTATGCTACTAATGGGCAAACACATGAATATCCACACTAAAAGGCAGCCACTTCAACCAAGGCATGTCAGTAGGAGTGAGAGGCTTAAGGCCAATGAACAAGTTCTTGATTTGCTGGTGTGCATCTCTGTACTTTCAGCTGTAGATCAGCTCAGGCACACAATGCAAGACCTGTTTTTATACTACATCCATCTTCACACACAACACAGTAAAAGCTCTTATTAGTTTTATATGTTACCCATGATCGTATATGACCAATGCTGTCTGTAAAATATTTACTACTGTCAGATGAAAAGAAGGATCAAACATTATACAGAAGCAGACAAACTACAAGATTAGGCAAATAAAACCAGCAGCATCAAAAAATATTAAAAGGGTAAAATTAAAAGCTCTTAAGATTACACTGCCTGCGAGAACAAAAAGGCTACACCTGGCATCCAAACACGCATTGCAAAGATGCCAAGTCAGACTCTCTGGAGAAGGCAGCATAAGCAAACTGGCCCTTGTGGAGTCTTTGGCATGGGCCTCTGAAGATGATCTTATGATCAGATAACCTGCCCCAAGGCCATCCAGAATGTTATAAGTTAAAAATAGCACTCTGAATTGAATCTGGAAAGGGGCCAACAACCAGTATGGACTTCAATGTGGCCACTGCTAAACAATCTCAAATTCTGCACTGAAGAGTCCATTATTCTTACAAGATCTTAATTGTTACAGCAGGCCTTTAATTCTATGAACCCCCACTGAGACCTTTAAAAAACATGCTCAATTTTTATAGTACTTGCTTTACAGTACAGCTTTCAATTTAAAATGCCCAATATATGCATCTCTAAGATTTGCTAAGAAGCATGTCCCAGGCATTTTTTAAAAATAGGGTCTAACTGCCAAGAAGAGCTACATATAATATTGCATTGCACTCCTACAATGTATTATATGGAAATCACAGTGATTTCAGTGGAACAAACTTTCACATTATGGTTTAGAACTGGGACACAAAACAACTGGGATGCAAAAGTGGCAGCTCAGTGGTACAACCTGCTGCAAGAGAATGTCCCTGGTACAAAAGCATGGCTGGAAAACACCCTGGAGACCCCAGAAAGCTGCTGTGAGTCAGAACAGCTTAATTTTCCCCAATATAAAAATGTTGATTTACAAATCAATTTTAATCCCAGTGTAATACCTTCCACAACTCTATTGCAACTGGTTGCTGTGGTGGTTTGTCATGGTATATGTCCTCTACAGCTTTCCTCCAAAACTGTATTCGCATTAAGCCAATGGTCTTCTGGGTTACAGAGTCTTTAATCTGGAATAGGAACATATGTTGGAGTGATGTGAAACTTCTTGATCTTATGCCACATTTGACGCAATTAGAAAAATAACTGAGCAAACAGAATGCTTTTATATATTTATTTAGGTCACTCCACTTACAGTTAATTTCAAAAGAAGGTTTCACATCCAAAAGCATTAGTTAAAAGCTGTAATTCAGAATATCCAAGTACCTTGAAGAAACTATGAGAAAGTCAAACTATTAAGAGAGTGACCATGTCTAGGGACATAAGAACGTAAGAAAAACCATGCTAGATCACAGCAAGGTCCATCTAGTCCAGCATTCCATGTACACAATGGGAAACCAGCTCTCTGCAGGATCATTCAAGCAGGATGGGTGCAAGACCTCCATCTGCCCAAGCTCCTCAGCAATTGATGTATGCAGGCATGCCACCTCTAGTGAAGGAGACAGCACTTAGCCACTAATGCCAGTAGTCATTGATAGCCTCTTCTTCCATGAATCTGTCCCTCCCCATCCAGATTGGTGGTCATCACTATCTCCTATAGCAGCATAGTTCAATTATACATTGTGTGAAGAAGCACTTTCTCTTTTTCTGCTTTAAACCTTCCCCCAGTCAGCTCCATGGGATGACCCTGGATTCAAGTGTTGTGGGACCAGAAGAAAAATCATGCTCTGATTCCCTCCCCACACTCATAACTGGAATGGGAAGAGCTGTGTAGCTGCCTCTCCAAAGACAGAAAATCCTCAGAAAGGAAGTAATGGAAGCATTTCTGGGGTGGGGAGGGGAAGAGGCTGGGGCAGCTTGGATATGGGTACCCAGATGGTGCTCCAGCCTTTCTTCCTCTGAAGTTGAAAATAGCCAGATGTCAAGATCAACTCCACCACTCCTTCTGCTCTGCAGTGGATGCTCATAAACCTTCAAACTTAGTGACTTGCAAGCATCAAGGACTCATCTGATAGGAATGCACCCTAGCGGAGCTTAGGAATGCCCTTTGGGCACTTACCCTATATACACCTACACTTATGTCAATAATTTCACTATTATGAGTGTCAAAATTCTACTGTGTATAAAACCCTGTTGACATGAAACTTGGCATCACTGATCTACTCAACGAGGGTTACAAGTGTGCAGAATGTCAAAATAATGATCCAATAAAACTGAAGAACGTTAAAAGGTATTGAAAAAATGAAACATTTCTACTTTTTACTCCAAGGAATGGCTTGGAATATCATATATTTCCTTCAAATTTTGATAAAAACTACTGATGTACTTTATGAAGGCATGTTGAACAGATGTTTTGCATTGTTTTGGTAAAGACCTGAGCAAGTTATGTTGGGCGTGCTGAGTTTCACCCAAGCAACCAAGGTTTTCAAGTGAAGTCTATTACAGAAGGCTTCTACATACACCGCACATTCCTTTCATTAAGTGACCAGACTATTACTACATGAATAGGCCCCTAGCATGAGGAAGAGCACAGGAAGTCTTTAATCTTTTGCTGGTATCCTAATCCACATGAGGTTCCATGAGCTCAAGCTGCACAGAGCCAGAAAGTGAGAAGCCGATTCTGATGCTTAACTAAGTTGCCCTGTGATCAGTGATGATGCTATGAATGTCAGAAATTGTGTTTGCTTACAATTTACCCTCCATGTACTTACACTGTTCCTGGGTCAGCAAAGGTTTCTCACAGGCTCCCTGTTACCTTACAAAGCATGCTAGAAGAGGGCACCCTCTCACTGTTTAAACCATCCTGCCACCATCCAATTCTTAAACCAATACTTAAATCAGATCCAGATGCTTTGTTAAGGGTGGTCCCAGGCACTCCATGCTCCCCCCCTGGACCTGAGACTGAAAGCTTAGGTTCAATTTGTAAACACACACAGTTTAAGTGGACAATCTAGGCTTATGCTTTATATTTAAGGGAAAAGTCCAACCTTTTATTTTTTTTCTTCCAGATGACATCCAGTTTAAATATACCTAGACATATGCCACATGTTAGGATTTCACAGATATTCTGGCCGCATCTGTATTGGCTAAGCTTGCAATGATCCAAAAGAGAGATCTGGGGACACAATGGATCACTGTAGTGCAGGAAATGGAAAATGCAGTGTTAGATTTTTTTTTTTTAATCAACATTTTTAATACATATTTCAATACCTGCCTGAGCCAGTTCTATATTGAATGCCTTCAGTGCAAATGCAGAAGAACGAGATCCTGCAGGCAACAGTAAGGAAGAGAGGAAGCCTTCATAGTCACGTTTCCTAGATGTGGAAAGAGAAAATATTTATTTATTTATTTATTTAAACAACTTATATGCCACCCCATCGCATGAGCCTCGGGGTGGCTTACAATCTTTAAAATCCCATATAAAATACAAAAAAATCATCAAATTTTTTCTTGTAGCAAGCTAAATGCCTGGCACCAAATGCCAGTTATAGAAGTAAAAATGTTCAGCAATTCTGAAAGATGTTCAGCTTGTGATACGGCAAGTCTCCATTGGAAGAACCTCCATAATTTAGCAATGGCTCTGTGAATAAGGAAGTTTCTAGGAAGGTTATTTTAATCACTCCTGTGGCTGGCATTAGTTGATGTTTTTAAATATAGGAAGGGACAAACACTGTCACCATCCCCTTTTTATTTCCTATTTTAATACTATTGTATCAATAAACGCTCCAGGAGCTAGCAAACACATCAAACTCCTCTTCTCAGAACACAAAATGACATCACATTATCACATTGCAGTGGCAGAATAGTATACTGAGTCATGGCAGTCATGACTGAATCATGAAACTCTTCACTTTCAACTTAGACTATAGTGGGAAGATTGGTATAATGCTGAGGAAAGGTTGGATACAAAAGTCATCCTGGCCAGAATGGGATGCAAAAGGAAGTATGGGGACACTGAAATAGTAGGTTGGAAGCATTTCCCTTTTATTTCCCAGGGACATGTTACCCAATCACTGCTACAGGAAGCTACAGATGAGGACTTAAATGAGCAGATAACTTTTCTTACTGCAATGTGAAAGCCCTGCTGAACAATTCTATTCTTGCCTAACATATATGATTCGTTTTGGAAAAAAGTCCCATAGGAAGCTCATTTAACATAAGCAAAGTCGTGCTTTAAAAAGTGTATCCTGTTCAAGTAAGACAGGATATAAGTTTCAAGCATGTTCCCTTCCGAGACCACAAAAGCCCCTTTGTGGTAGGGTTTGTGGTTCGTATTCTTAAAATCCATGGAATTGCTTGCAGTTCTATTCCCTGCCTGTCCTCTCACATTCACTCAGAACTCTACCACTGAGATAATTCAGATCTCTTCTCGCCTGGATCACAGGGCACTGCTCCTGAAACCCCCAAATTAGCTTTGCCTCTACTCCTGTCTCCAGAACAAGATTCTTGTCCTCACCTTCAAAGTCTTCCATGACCTTGTCAGCACCCCATCTCTTCACTTACGTGTCCCAATGACAGAGCTACCTATAACCTTTACGGCAATCTCTCTTCCCTCAAAGGACTACCCTTTTACCCTTGCTATTCTAAGCCTGGAGTTCTCTCCCCAGACACCTATGTGTTGTCACATCTCCTACTTCCTTCAAATTCCTCTGAACTCAAAACCTCTCCCCAAGAAACTTTAGGCACAACTCCTTAGGTTCCCCCAGCATCTACTTTAAGCTTAACACCGTGTACCAATAGTTGCATATCCTACTATTTACCTTTGCCTTCCCCTCCCACTGTTGTCTCCTGTATGTTACAGTTTTAGATTATAAGCTGCTTAGAACAGGCAGTTCTTGCACTCTACATAGAGTCACACACTTTGATGATACTGAATCAACTAAGCTAGTAGAATAAAGTGGGATCAACTGTACTAGGAGAAATAGATTTCCCCACCCATCATGCATAGGAGCCCTCAAGGCCCTGAAAATGCTACATAGAGCCAGGAGACTCTACTGAATGGGGCAAGCTGTACTGTGGTGGACACCTCTGAAAACTGGGCAGAGGGACTTTCTGCAAGATGAGCCCATTCTCTCATGCAAGACAGATCCTGGATCCTGCCCATTCTGTAATTTTAAACATCATTACAACATGAAGCATAGTAAACTCCCACATTAGTAACCCCTAAAACCTATTTTGTTTTTTACCTGCTATATTATCTGCTATTCTTTGCATAGCTGGACACACCTTGAATAAAGCTTTAATCATCTTATGGACACTTGGTTCAGCACTACAGCCTTCCTTTTACCTGGTGTTCTCCAGATACATTAGACTATACTACCACTCTACACGACTCTGGTGCACCAGCAATTGGAGTATTGTGTTCAGTTTTGGGCCTCTCATTACAGAAAGGATATAGCCAGGTTGGAGTCAGAGCAGCGTAGGGGCACAAGGTTGGTGGCAGGTTTGCAGGGGATGGGGTATGAAGCAAGACTGAGGGAACTGGGTCCCTTCAGCCTGGAGAAGAGGAGACTCAGAGGGGATATGTTGGCGACATACAGGTATGTGAAGGGATGTCACATGGAGATGGGTAGAGACCTGTTCTCCCCTGCAGAGGAAGGCAGGACGTGCTCCAATGGAGCAAAGCTCAGGGAGCCAAGGTTCCATTTGGATGCCAGGAAGCACTTCCTGACAGTTAGGATGCCAAGGGGGTCGTTGAGGCCCCATCGGTGCAGGTGTTCAAGGATAGGCTGGACGTCCACATGGTGGACATGTCATGAGTGGAGCTGGCTGGTGCCAGAGGTCAGACTAGATGGCCCGGGAGACCCCTTCTGACTTGCTCTGTTTCTATATATCCCATCAGCCACAAGATAGCCATGATAGAATAAAAACACGAATAACCATAAATTAATGTCCTGCTTTACTATCGGGCAAAACAAGAGATCTTTTCCTAGTTGGTTATTTTTCTACTGAAGTTCACATTTCACTGAATAGACCCAATTTTATTTGCAAATCAGAGTGTATTTACTGCTGAAATAACTGTGCTTTAATTCTCAGTGATGACTCATAGCGGTGGCTTTCAAGAATGGGGGTTTTTCAAGCAATAGGAGATGGGAAGGAGGTGGACTTTAACACTTCAGAGGGCAGTTGAGGGATCCACTTTTGAAAATCCCACACATTAAAAGAAAAATAACTGCAAATAAAAAATAAGCAAATAAAGTTCTAACATATCTCTGAAGTAGCTATGCTGGTTTTCTGTTTGCAAGGAAGATTTATAAACAACCACCAAACAAACAAAGGGGGATTGTTCAAAAAAGCAATCCCTACACTCTGAAATGGTGCACATGACATATATACACTGTTGCAATGGTACCTTCCCCAGCTTGCCAGCTGCCACTTCAAATAGCAAGGACTCCTACAGGCTGGAGAACAGCCTCAAGTGATGACAGCAGACTGATCCCAGAAAGGGCACTCCAGAGGATGCTGATGATACTGTTGTTATTAGAAGTATGTGTGATTTAGCAGTTAGCATAAGTCTAAGGCTGTGAACGCCTATGCTTTGATGCAGTTCTGCCATGAAAGTGATCCAGGGCAAGTCACTATGACAGCCTAGCCTACCTTACAGGGTTGTTCGGAGGCTCAAATGCATGTGTATGTGCAACCCCTATGCATTCTGAAGGAAGGACCATACAAAAATGTAAAAAATAATGGAATATGCTCGCCTAGAGAAGCTGCCAAATAAACAATTAAAAGGGGGGATATATATTCTCGGCTAGTCATTGAGTCATTAATAAGGGTGCTCCTTGTTCGTGCGAACGCTACACGTAATAAGCATCCATTCTCCGCGCCATATTTCACGATTATTTGCACACAAGAAGATAAACCTGGCCTGGTAAAGGCCACGCCCGGGCAGGTTCACATGGTCAGGGCTGCGGCTGCAAATCCCCCATTCCTGCAAGTCTCTTAAGAATTCCTGCTTTAAAACAAAAGGCCGCAGCAGAAAGAGCGGAGACCTCGCTGATCCCCCCTTTGCGGGACTCACCGCACCAAGTTCAGGCAGTAGCGCTCCTCCTCCGCCGTGCCAGGCCGGTTCGAGGCGGCCGCCACGGCCAGCGCCGGCGCGCTCCCGCCACAGCTTCCAGGACACAACAGGCCTCCGCGGCCGCCGCCGCCGGTGCGCCAGCCCCGCCGCGACCAAGCCGGTGGAGCCGGGCGCAGCCCGCGGCCCAGGGCCACCGCGCCTGCAGCTACAGCGGCCGCCATGCTGCCGAGCTTCGCCCCCTCTCGTCGCTGCAAGGCCGAATCTCTGCTCGCTTCCCCGCCTCGACCAACCGGAGGCGCTGCAGGAAGAGCCACCCCTGCCGTGGCTCAGATCCCGTCGGAGTTCCGCCCTCCCTTTTCCTTGCAGGGGGCTCGTTTAACACCACGGAAGCCGGAGATTACCCCGATCCAGCAATGTAGGAGCCACAATTTAATCCACGCTCAGGCTACAGTGCAGTCCTATTCACAGTACGTCAGTAGTCTCTCTCAGGCTTCTCCAACCTGGTGCCCTCTTGGACTACAAGCTCCATCTTGGCAACGCTGGCTGTAAGTGGTGGGAGCTGTAGTCCACACTCTGGAGAGCACCGGAGTGGGGAGGGCTGACCTTTCCCAACCTTGGCCTCTAGAAGGAAATACCGGAAGTCTTTCTGCCATTCTCTGAATGCAGGAATTAAGGCCCTGCAGCTGTGAGTGAACAACCATGTCGTCCCTGGTGAGGGGAGCTATTTATTTATTATTAATTATTTTATTTATTAAAACATTTTATGCCGCCCCATTCGCCGAAGCCTCGGGGCGGCTTACAACACATAAATAAAAATTAAAATATATATATTAGAATAATAATAATTTAATATATATATATATATACACACACACACACACATACACACACAATATAATACAATATACAATATAAAATAAGGCCACAGGTTTCTCATCTCAGTGATGCTGAGGGGCTGTAATCTTTCTGTACAACTCTAATAAGGTCAGGGTACCTCACCAGGCCGCCCATGGAAGGCTGTATGCCTCAAGGCAAGAATTGTATACCTGCAAAACATACATTTTTTTCTTCTTTCTGAAATTTTACCTAGTCTTGACATGTAGAGAACCTCCACCACCACCTTTAAGCTCCTCCCAGCCTTTCCCAACTCAGTACCTTCCAGGTGTGTTGGAATACAACTCTCATACTCCCCGCTCTGGCTGGCAGCTTGTAGTCCAACATGCAAGGAGGGCTCCGGGTTAATTGCTAAGTGCCTGGAGCCATATGACACAGATGTTTTATCACGCTGTCCTGCTGGGTATATAAATCACACCTAGAGAAGTTCCAGGACAGGCAATGAGAGATACTTAGGACACAGGCAGCTCCTTCCCACACCTCACAGGAAAGATATTTCTATGGACACAGTCCAGTCGTGTTGTGGGAGCACCTCCACAGGAGGAGTGCACATGAGGCCTTTCCTGAGCAATCTTCCTGCTTCATTCATGGAATGTTACAGGGGGCCAGGAGTCATCACCTTCCACGCATAACCCTCCTGCATTTACCCATGGCTGCAAGCAGGGCTGGGGGAAAGGGCTTTGCTCTGCATTGTCTTCTCCCTCACTATGCCTGCTGGAGTAGCTGCTGGGGATGACAGCCAAGGGAAGAGGAGACTGGTTTAGGAGGGCAGTCTTCAGCAGGCTGGTGAAATGGCTCCATCTCCCTCTCTCATCTCCCGCAATAAGCCCGCTGGAATGACTACTTTTTCATGAAATGAATAGGCATGCACTGTAGAAGAGTTAAGTCTTAATATCTGTGTTTAAACTAGGGCTTACTTTTGCAGGTATGTGAATAGGAATCCACTACAGAAGCCAACATGCGAGCTGGGGATGATGGCTGTGTAGTCCAATCCACTTGGTTGGCAAAGAATAACCCAGTCAATGCTTAAATTTTATTCCCTGATGTCTTTCTGTGAAGCCACCCAAGCACAGCAAACAGAAACATCATAATTAGAGCTACTCCCTACTTAAATAATACAACTATGCTTTATAATTCAATATAGTAGAAATCTCAGGAAAATTCTATTAAAATCATTTGAAAAATTATTACACTAAATTTAGCTAATCTCGGAATCTCTTCAGGTATCAATATACTAAATAGGTCAGGGCAGAAAGCACAGTGCTCTGAACTCCATGAAAGAAGGGTGGGTCAAGAGTGATGATGGTGATATTTTCCAACAGCTGGTAGCCACCATTTTGAGGCCTACCACTTAAGGTACCTGGTCCCTATAACCAAGCAAAGCAATGTAAAAAGAGCCCTGTTTGATAAGCCCAAAGGAAGGGTCCATCACACCCAACATTCTGTTTCCCAGAGTAGCCAACCAGATGCCTGTGGGTAGTCCATAAGCAGGGGATCTGGCAGTCTTCCTGTCCTGTTTTTGCCCACCACAGATATTCAGTGACATGCTGACTTTGCACATGGACATACTTCCCTGGTAGAGAAAGACTGAACAGCGGTATGTAAAAATGTCAGAACTGTGACAGTGCCCATGATCACCCATCCCTCGCAAGTGTACACAGCCAACCCCACCACCAGATCCCATTGCAATAATACAAAGAAAAGCTCCAGTCATCTAAATGGGGTGGTGTAACTATGTGTCCTGCAACAGCACGGGTTGGACCCAATGGCCTTCTGGCCCCTTCCAACTCTATGGCCCCTTCCAATTCTATGACTCTATGATCCAGCAACTGTGACACTGAATCATCACTACCATGTGTCAGCTGCAGAGTCCTGCATATTGCAGGACAGTCCTAGCAGGATCCCTTTCAAGCATCTGGTGTGTTTTAATATGGAAAGTACTCTTATCCCATGAACTACACTATGACTGCTCCCACTGAGGGGTGGGGATCATGCAAAAACATTTTTAAATATGACTTTTAAGAAATGGCTCCCCCCACGCTCTCTACAGGGGTGCAATAAGTGAAGACACACTGTTTTGTTGCCTCTTGTTGCCTGGGGTTACACACCACAAGCAGCAGATGGAATGAAAGAGAGCAACTGAGTGGCATTTATAGTGTTTGTGTTCCAGAAAAATGAGATAAGAATCATTCTGCCTATGTTTCATGCAAATTTGTTCACCAGAAATACTGTTGACAGAGTTGTCCTTTATCTTGCACCTGGTACTATTTGCATGTGATCCACTCAGTAGCACTCCTTCCAACTAGGAAGAGTTCCAGCACTCTAGGATGGACTGAATATATTAATAAGCAATACTACAGATGACCACTCAGAAATAAGTCCCATTGACATCAGTGGTACTAACCTCAAGGTATGTGTGCATAGGGTCCTATACACTTACCTTGGAATAAGTACTATTGAAGTCCATGGAACTGTCTTCTGAGTAAACATCTGTAAGATTGCAATGTGAATTCCCAGTTCTGGACAAAGAAATACCAATACAATTCCACTAGATGTTGTAGCCTAATAAAACAAGGTCTTGTGTTTCAGAACTTTTACATTTCAATACAATAGTTTACAATCAGTTACATCTACAGTTTAGAGAAGGGGTAGAAGATAAGGAGGGGAAATCACATACACAGTATGCTAGAGGCACCTTAGGATAAAACAATAGGACTGAAGACAACATAATACAAAAGGAGCCTTTAGGGCAGGTAAAGAATTAGCATGTCTAAGGTATATGTGGGAAGTAAGACTTGTAACATGGATTCATTTAAGTCTAAAGCTGCCCTTACAGTGTCAGGCTTGCAGCAGCCACCTTACATCAAAGCTTTTGCTCATTTTATCCTGACAACAGCATTTTATCCTGTGATTTGGCGTAGGCAAGTACAAAGTGATGCACCTTAGGACAAAAGTCCTAATTTCATGTTGGAATTTGAGCTGGTAATAGCTGGCTAGGAAAGGAATCTTGGAATTCCAGTAGATCTCTCCAGAATAATAGACTCACTTGGAGGCAAAGTATATGCTAGGCATCAAAATTACTTTTTAAAGGGCTGAAAATAAAACTGCCAATAACATAATACCTTTATACATATCTATGGTGTGATTTTTCTTGGAATATTGTGCACAGTTCTGGTTACAACTGAAAAAGGGAACTTTAGAGCTAAGGTAAACCAATATAATATTACATTTATTAGATACCTCACAAATTTCCTCTGTTTTATATTAGTGAAAAAGTAAAGAAAGGCTATGCTGTTTGTGACTTTTCAGTTTACAAAGGTAAAAGAAGACTTGCCAATGGTGTTTAAAATTTTGCATGGTTGGAGAACAAGGATAGTGATTAGGGGTTGTTTCTTGTAATACTCCATGGAACTCATATAGTGGCAGAACCTGGCAGAGGTGACCCCTGAAACTGAATAGTGGGAGATTCAGTTCAGACAAAAGGAGGTACTTCTTCACACAATATAGGAATTGCCTCCCACAAGAGTGGGTGATGTCCAATCATAGATGGCTTTAACAGGTGATGAGACACATTTATGACTGGCAAGGCTATCAATGGCCACTAGTCCCAATGACAATGTATTGCTTCAAGTATGAAGCAATATGCCTCTGCCTAGCAGTTGTTGGAAAACAATGGAAAAGGGATAGTGCTCTCTTGTCTTGATTGAGGACTTCACATACATGCCTGGTTCATCTTAGTGGGATGCTACGAAATATGCCTCTGGTTTGGTCCAGCAGGGGTCTTTCTATGTTCTTGAGCTCCATGGTTTTATCCCTACAAAACTAATGTTGAAATAGTATGTCAGTGTGCTGGAAAGAGAAGGCAGAGTTAGGATTTTCAGGCCCATCAGATCCTTATATCATACTCTCCACAATTACTGGAAGCAGTTAAATACAATGTAGACTTTTAAATTCATATAAATTAAAGAGGCTTCCACATGTCAGCTTTTATTGGTGTTCAATATATGGAGGGTACCACTGAAGTCAGTTAAAATTTTCTAACTGCTGAATTGACTCAACATTAATCCCTTGGATGTACTGAAATATTTTGTACCTGGTACGTCACATAAGCCACCACTCCACTTCATTTTGCCCCCTTTTTTGCCCAACCATTTTCTGCTAACTGATTTTTGAAAAGCCTTTCCCAGCATCGTTAAAATATCCCTATGAGACCCCCAAGCATTATGCTCTGTTCAGTGAACACTGTGAATGGCCTTCCAAACTGCAAGCAAAGATGGGGAGGAGAGGCTAAATAACCTAAATACACTGGTGACAAAACATCCTTAGAAAGCACAGTAGGGGGAGAAAGCATTTAAGTATATAGTGATTTACAGTGACTTGATTGGTACTGAAACAAACTATTGAATATCTTAAAGGAAAAATAAAGGTCTGCACTGGGAGATTGACAAACAAAAGCCACAGGGAAGTAATTCTTTCTTCTTGAGATTGGCAAAGTGTGCTTTTAGTCCTAGGAAGCAGGTCAATACAGGTCAATGGCTGAATTGGAAACAGCAAGCCAAGAAACTTCTCTGCCTCTTTTGTTTCACCTGGCCTTGCTTGTTCCTTAGTCACTGACTGAAAGCAGTTTATTATATTTTGGTGTGGTACAACCAAGCCCCTGGCAGAGCTGATTCAACTTTGAGAGTTGTTATGATTCCTGTGCCAAATGTGAGCATTTTATAGATAGAAGTAAAGGCAAATCATCTGCCTTTCTGCAATGAAAGCTAGCTCTTTACCTCTGGCTTTAGACTCCAAATGTTGTTCTTACAACTGGGTCCTTTTTCAGATGCTTTTCAGGGTAGCTTGGTGAGAAGATCAAGAAAGGGGAGCAAACTGCCAAAAGCACACACATGTTTGCTCAAGGAGTACATCTCACGAAGTTCAAGGGGATTTACTGCCAGGTAACTGCATAGGACTGTAGCCTTACCATTCGCTTGTCTGCCTGTTGTGATCTCCCTCCTGCAACATAGCATCTAGGCGATGTGGAGCCATGCAAACAGTGGAGTTATATACAGTCCAGAAAAGCGATATGTAGCCCAAGGGAAGTGGGGGCGTGTGAACAGCTGAGCTGTAGCTGGTGCTCCAAAATTCTCAGCAACAAAGGGACATCTCAGCAGGCAAATTGATGTAGAAAGACTTTCTTTCGAATACAAGGCAAGAAAATCACAGCCCTTCAGCAATAACTTTGTGGTCTCAGTAACTGCTGATTACTGATCACTGGGCACAAAAAGAAAATATGTGTTTCGGGAGGGAGGTGGGGAAAAAGGGCATTAGCCCAGATGTTAGACTTCTGAAAGATAACCATATATCATGTCATAAACACATGCAGATGAGTTCATGGAGGGTACGGCTGTCAAAGACTATATGTCAGATTCACTTCTGTTTCTAATGGTATCACAGTTGCCAGAGAACATGAGTAGGAGTCCTCACGTCCTGCTCACGTTCTGCTCACGTCCTGCTTCTCAGTTTCCCTTAGGCATCTGGAAGGCCACTGTAGGGAACAAGTATGGCTCTTTGCATGGACTTACTGCCATGAAAGATGGTGGGCTGACCTTCACTGGAGACACTGAAGGAATGGTTGGATGACCAGCTAACAGCGATGCTTGTAGGTGCTGCGTTGAGAAGTGGCTTAGGTTAGACCAGTTAGCCTTAGCAATTAGGATGGCTGCAATGTTGGCAGTAAACCTTTTGCTTAATGCATTGTTTGTACTGAGAAAATAATACAGTTTTCCTGATCTGGAGAAATTAATGCAACAATGACAAAGCTTAAAACCAACAAACTGTGAACTATGTACAGAATGTAGCCATTGGAAAGGCTAATTCAGGATGAGGATAGTTGATGTGCACCAAAACGTCATAGTGCAGCCCTCAAGGCTTAGTGTTACTGTCAGGCAGGACCAGCCCTACCATTAGTCAGAGTTTAGTAGCTGCCTCAGGGAGCAGATTCTGGAGTCCCAGTCTAGCCATCTCCTTCTTTTAGATGACATAGCTGTGTTTGGCAGGAGGCCTGCCTCACACCCACTAAGCTGGGCCATTGCCCACAGGAGTGGTAGAAGATACCACCAACAGTGCTGAACTGTCCATCTGTCCAGCTTCCATACATGGAATGGAGTGATGGCACCATCTTCTCCTTTGTCTCAAAGGAGAGCAAAATATCTTGGATCAGTTCTTTTTCCAGAACTGCCCATTAACCGCTATATGAAGCAACTGGGATAGCACAGCTGGAACTCTGGGACTAAGCGACATCCAGGTCCCCCTTGCTTTACTGAAGCATCATGCTGTGGCCGTCTTGGCTGTCAAACAGTGTATGTAAGCTGTGGATACATGAATGGACTAATCATCCACAGTAGATTATTAAGCGAACTGCTAATGCTCTTAGGGAGGTTGTTAAGTCTGATTTGCAACAGCAACCAGAAGTGCCTATGTGGAAGGCACCCACAGTCAAGAAAGGTTGCAAAAATTCTTCCCTTGCTTTTATTTCCATCCTGTATAAACACTGGCAGATGGAAGTATGGTGCATTGGGATGGAGAGGCAAAAACAAACAAACAAACAATCTGCAGGGATAAATGGAACCCCCTGAAAGTCATTTTTATCACATATAACAATTCATTCTTCATAAACCAGTTCTGAATATGAGAATCACACACATTGTCATGTTTACCCCATTGCACATCTGTGCAGTAGAAAGTTGGTGAAAGATGGCGCAAGGCAAATTAGAAAGTCTTCTAAGAGACAACTAATCAGTATATACTAACAAAGTCTACTGGTTTACAGACAAATCCCCAGAGGGAAAACTGAAGCAGTTAAATGCAGACTGTAGCAGGCCATGTAATAAATAAGAGAACCCAATGGAGTAGGGCCGCAGGTGGGCACACAGGTCACCTGGGCACAGTCTTCAGCACCAGGGGGAGAGGCATGTGTTCCTCTTTAGCCACTCTCACCCAACTTTCATTTAAACATCAACTGCACATTGTATATGACTTGGCACTCTCTTTGCAATGCATGACAGGCCCCATGTGCCTTTACCAGAGAGTAGGGGTTCTCCCCAGGGCCGTCTTAACAGCATTATGGGCCCCAGGCGAAGCAGTCTACTGGGGCCCCTACGACAACCACAACTACTGTTAATTTTGGAAGTTTTCCAATTTTCCAAGGGTTAACATACACAGATTAGTATGAGGCCCATGGGCAAGTGCCCATCAGGCCCATGCGTTAAGACAGCACTGGTTCTCCTAGTCAGCTACCCCTTCATGCCTGTTAACAAGCCATTTGCACTGCAAATTAGTAAGAGGGCAATCAAGTCAGTGCCTGCCCTGCTCTGTGGCTCACCATGCCTGAATTTCCTTGCTGAGACTTGCCACATGCCCTCCTCCTCCTCCTCCTCCTCCATCCCAACGCCCGCTTGCTCCCCGTTCTCAGTGCATGCATTCAGATACTGAACCAGGGCTGCCCCTCCTGACCTGAGGATTGTTTTATTCTGACAATGGTGAAAAGGATGGATTTCCCTCTCTGACCCAGCTGTCAGCCCTTCTTCCAGGGCCAGGTGGGTCAACTCTGTCAGGCCAGCTCCTGCCAGAGATCCCTAATTATGTAAACAAATCTCAACAATTAAGAGAAGAGAAATGGTGAATTCCCTCAGTGACCTGCAGCTAGGGCAATAAAGCTCTGAGGCAAGGCATGCTTTCTCTCCCTCCTCACCCTCTCCTTGCAGTTGGAGGACTCTGCTAAAGAGACATTTCTCTCTGCCAAGCAGAGAGAGAGAGATCTGGGCATTTCTTTTCATGCTCTTCCTATAGGGTAAATATGGTCAATAACTATTCTTGTATTTACAAAAAGACAGTGAGGAGAAGACAAGAATAGGGTACTTCACCCTAGATAAGCACTATAGCAGGAATGCACAGAAATGCTGGATTTCACAATATTTTGTGGACTTTGCAAGGGGAAGAAAAGTGATATATAAATGCAATGTGCAGAAATAACTGCCCCCTTTTTCTTGCTGTTCATTTTGCTTTGAACTTTCTTCCAGAATACCATTGCCATACTATTCAACTCTTCCTCCCAAATCTACAAAGCCTTTGGCACAAGTCTCCCAGCCCTCCTGAAGGTAACTTGAAGAAGTACTGTATATCAGAGTACACATATTATTCCCTTCTTTATCCCCTGCCTTCCCTTCCTTCTGTTGTCTCCATGATTTGAAAGCTAGGCTGCCAATTCCCTGGGGCAGGGACATGTCCTCTTTGTATCCTGTACCTATGTCCACTAATAGAGCAATTGCTTTTTAAATAATCAAAATATTAAAAAATAATGCAACCCTTCCAAATACATTTCAGTGAATCTGAATGCAAAATAAGCGTGCATTCTGAAGTATAATATATTTTACCTCAGTTATATTCCTCTTCATAGTTCAAATGTTCGTCAGTTCCCTAATAAAGATGCAAGTTGCGTTACAGCAAGATGTATGTTAGGTAAATATCAGCTCTAGAATTAATATGTCAGTCCATGGTGTACTTTAATTTCCTCTATGACGAAGGGCGTTGTTGTTACAAATCATTATAGTTATATGGCTGCTATGCACTCTCAAAATATGAGTCAGTAGTCCTTTTATTTCTCTTACAGATTACAACTGATGTTTCGGGATGTTCTTTCTAGCTAGAAACAAAAATTGAACTTCGAACAGCCAAGCTATCCTTTGGTCTCCAAGACAATATTGTGAAATCTGGCATGATGTGATATATTCAGGCATAAAATCGAAGTTTGATGTCTATTTTAGGTAAACTACATTTTTATTTTTTTAATTACCTAGTTTATTCAAGCAGAAGATATGAGGGTTTTGAACCTATTAAAAAGGTCAGCCTGTTTGTGAAGAGACTGTAAACAAGCAGTAGGGTCACCTTTTCAAAAATAAAATTAGAACTATGATCTGCAACAGGGAGGGGATCCTACCCACAACAGAGGAAGAAGTATGCCTGAGGCACTTTATCAAAGACTCCTCCCTTGGTGCCTACCAAAGTCTGCAGCCACTTCTGATTTTAGGGGAAATACGGAGTAAGAGTCAGCTGTGTTTAGGCAGATTCTGAAAGTACATGCTCGTGGTTTATGTGCATGCTTGCACGCATGGTTCTCCTGTGTTTACAAGTGAAGAGTGTGTTGTGCTTGTATGTGATGCGGGGGGGGGGGGCAATCTGCCTCTTAATTTGGGGAATATACTTGATGAAAAAATAGCTTTTGGAAGGGATTGGGGAAAATTAATTGGCTTGCCTTCCTGTGAAATGTTGGATCAGGGAGCTACGATCTCAACGGTCTAATGTGGTGTTCTGTTCAGACCCAGCCTCAGGTTCTTGGGCAAGTTGCTTGTCTTTTAGCCTCACCAGTCTGGCTTTCTGTGAAATCAGTGTTCCATGGCTTGCCACACCCAAAATAGTTGCTCTTTTGTGAATGGGTAACCCTCATAGTAAGCCATTTTCTTACAGTGCCCGTGACACTTTCCTTGAGGGGGAAAAAAGGACAAAGCTTGAAAAGGCTGCAGACTTTACCCCATTTTTGAAGGGCAGGGCAGAACCTTAGAGAGAAGCTGTAGGTGAGGTAGGGCAAGGGAGATGGGAATGTAACTGAAGCTCATTGGGCTTCTCTGAGCTGCTGCTCTTTTGTCAAAGCCCAGGGGACTCTTGACCTTGGACTGCCATCTCCTACTAGCCTACAGAAGCTACTTCTCCTTCTAGAACAGGATCACAAATTTAGCATCACTGGAATATGTACCCGGGAAAGAAATCCTCAACATATTAAAAAGTTGAATATAACTAGTCTAACAAAATTTGGGATATAATGGCAGAAATAGTGCAAGTTGGTTTGGGGTGAACATTATGTAACACATCAGTAAGTCAGGCATTATATTGCTAGTAAAGTGTAAATTCCTTGGCCCACCCCAGTTTCCTTGTCACTGTCTCTGTGGCTTAGAGTACAGGGCATGGGGTTCAAAAGATTTTGGTGTAATTCATCCCAGGCAATGCAAAACCAGGGTTCTAGAAAAAGGCAAACACATCCATACACAGAGATTTACTCTAACCTTGCAATCTTCACTGGAAGCATCATGTTACATGCATTGCTGTCTATCAATCCAAGAGTCAACACAGGGTCAAGAGTAAGCCCAGACAGGCACAGTGATTCCAATGACTAATAGCCTTTGCTTGGCATCTCCATGCTACACAGCTCTAGACACAGAAACATCTGAGTCTGGGATCATCAACACTGAAGAGATATCATCCACAGGAAACAGAAATTTAAGGTTTATGAAAGCACAGCAGTACTTTTCTTGGCAGGTTCTTGGCCCTAAAATCTTCGATAAGGCAAGAGTCCAAATGGGATGGAAGGTGAAGAGTGCTTCAGATGGTGCCAGTGAAAATAAGTCCAAACAGAGGGGATTCCAAGCAGGAATAATTGGAATGCACCTAGCAAAAGTGCCTAGGCTGGAGATCTGCTTGAAAGTGAAGGTGTGACAGTGATAGCTCTCTTCCAGAATAATTGATTGACAAGGGGAACAGCCTATCAATGAGTCCTCTGCCCATGCAGAACATCTCTATTCTGCTCTTCAGCAGTGATGCTTCAAACTGGGGAAATAACCCACCTCCTTTAAGTTCCCAAAGAGAAAATGACAGGAAGAGTTGGAGAGCTTGGAGAGTTGAAGCACTATAGGACAAGTTCTTTGCACTGTTGGAGTTGCCCTAATAAAAGTTATAAGTTTCATATTTTGGCACATAGAAAGCTTTGCCTGTCTCCCTTCACTCCCTCACAATCTGCAGGGTTTTTTCCCATAGAGTTCCTTCTATGGGAAAAGCAGCCCCAGGACGTGTGAATGATTCACAATGCTGGCTGATTGCGCTCAAATGCAGAGCCTGCAGGGGATGATGCCATGCAACTCGCCTGAATATTCAAATCCTGGGGCAGCCCCTCAAGGCCTTCTGGAAATTCCTGCCTCAGACTGTAAAAAGCAAACACTGAAGCCTGTTAACTTCTGTAACTTCTCATTTTTTTATTTGTTACTCAAGCTCTCAATGAATTGTCATGATGTTTCCCTGATGTCTCTGATGATTTCACAGTGTTTCTGTATTGTAATTTTATGTTTCTATTGTTCTTTCATATCGCTCATTCAAGTTTCACATCTATAAGGCTCAAATGGTCAGTTTCCTGCGAGGGCAATTAGGTTTATTTACAATTAAACACATGGATCCATGGGTGCCCAAGACAGGAACACCCAGTGCTACTTCTATTAGGGTTATATAGAATACACAAAAGGGGAGCGAATACAATACACAGGAAGGTGATTGGATACTTTGATATGGATAGGAAAGTGATTGGATAAAGGTCACAGCACCCTATAGAAAAGTTACATTTCACTCTAATTAGATGTCTTTGACAGGCCTTCTAAATTAAAGTGACTTTGAACAGGCTGGCCAAGTTAAGTAAACAAAAAGGTTACATGTGTGAACTTTACAGGGTTAGGGAGGCACTCTGGCAAGCCTATAAAACACAGAGATTACACTTTGACAGTTACCCACTAATGGAATGGGGTCACCACCAAGGCATCTTTTGATATGTTTATGGCAAGGCAGAGGGGCAGGATGGTAACATTTGTTTTTCTGAGTACACAAGGTCTCCTTCCCCCTCCTGGTAAAGCATATGTGACCTCAATAAACACCCAGTTTACCAGGTAACAGGACATGTACAGTCTTATACTGACTACCCCTTGGCACTGTTGTAATTTAGGCATTTGTTTGCTGTTAATAAACTATTGAGTACTTGATTGTATGCTTCCACTGAACACAGGTATTCATTCCAATCCTGACAGTACCAGACTAATTTCCAGTCGGCTCTCACTGGAAGCCCAGTTGTGATACTGCAATGGAGCAGACAGCTTGCAATGTTGCTCTTACTACACGCTGTCAGACTTATGGTGACCCTACACACGAGTGTCCTCCAAAATGTCCCCTCCTTCATTCCCCTGCTCAGCTCTTCTAAAGCCAACTTCTCAGCCCATCAGCGTCTCCATCCTCCTGATCTAGGACAATACCCAGCCATCCCTTGTGGCGCAGACTTTTATCCTGCTACACTAACTCCTCTTTCCAGGTAAACATGATCCTAACTATCAGCTGGTTGTCAGCTGTACCTGCTTCACCTGAACAAACTAGGAGGGATGAGAATAAATGGCCATCTGACCTCTTTTACAAAGCACAGTTCTCCAGTTGATGGTGTCCTCTGTTTGAAAGGCTGTCCTGTTCAATTCCAGTTTAAAGATAAAGAACCACAAGAACTGTCACCAGTCAACAGTGAGCAGCAGGCAGAACAGAGCTAGTATCAGTCTCTTGCACTGTGGTGAGAAACACTGTGTTTCTGTTTAAATTATAATAAGTCATTGCAAATTCACATCTATACATATCAATTAGCAAATGCAATTTTATGCAAATCTGTGTTTGACTTGCCTGATTGATTGATTGATTGATTAAAGCAAAGGCCTGAGCAAGGCCTCCTGAAATATCATTGGGGCTGGCAGAAAACCATGGATGCCTCTGAGAAGGGATGAAGGATGGGCTATAACTGCATGCTTGTGCATGGGAGGAGAAGGGAGTCAGGTAGTGGCACTATTGTGGGGTATGTTGTGGGATATGCCTTCCATGCAAGGCAAATGTGGTCCTGTGATTCCGTGAGCAGCATGATTTATGGCTGCTGGCACCGTCTGCAGGGGCATTGCAGGAGGGCTGCTGGTGCCGCTTCACTGCTGCTTGTTTCCACTGTAATTTTCTGCTTTCTACTTCCCTCCTCCAGTGTTATCTTTCCCTTTACTTTTTTCTTTAAAAAATAACACCAAGATGTCAGGACAGAGCAAACTCCTCACTCTTATCTCCTGGAGTCTCAGAAGTAAATAGATCTCCAGATGTTCATGGAAAGCCACAACATTTTAGTGAACCTTGGCTAATGAATGCAGAAAGAAGTTGGGAAAAGTTTGAAAAAAAGGACTTGGAGTGCGAGGTTTTCCTTCTGCCAGTCTTTAGCCTGCACTTTACACAGCCTTTTTGTCATTAAAATACTCTTATGTAAGCCTAATTGACACAGTTAAAAGAGCTATTACTCACAAATGTCTGTTGCTATAGTAATGGGGAAGAAAGGCAGAATGCTCCTCAGCCTTAGCAAAATAATACACATTATCATATGTAAAGGCATTGTGTCTTTTGTGTGTATGTAAGGCTCCTCTTCAGAAATCAGGCACTCTATACATGTTGTAACAAGGATGAACCCTCATTAAAGAGTTCATATAATTTTTAACACATGCCAAAGTGATGGAGAGGTGTTGCAGAATGAATTCAAATGCAAGTCATAATGTTCTTGGGTATGTCCTCATAGGCAGTGATCTCAGCCTTAAAAAATAATGTTTATGGGATTTCAGGAAGTGGGTAAATGTTCCCATGGAACTGAGATTAGTATCAAGCTCTCCAGACAGTAGCAGAGGGAACATTAACATTGTCTTAATTGTTATTGCTCTTTTCCAGATATTCAGAGTATCATATATGGCATAGCTGGGATTCTGGTTTGGGGCCAAGTAATCTTGCATCTATCTGTAAGCATACTACACAAAATGCACATTTATTCTTAAATATGTAACCTGACCATCTGCCAAAAATGGCACTCACAGGGCCATTCCTGAATGCTAGTTAGTCTGGACAGGGCCAGCCCAAGATGTTTTGCTTCCTGAGGAAGATGACAATGACATGGTGCTTTCCCATTCCAGCACAGAAGCTGACCAGACTCTAGGGTACACTGGTAATCCTCTCAGTTTAGAGATCTACAGGGATCTCCATTGGCTTGTGCCCTCCTTGAGCCTTCCCTGATCTGGTGCTCCCCCGGGCTGGCAATTCCCATCCTTCTGCTGGGAATGATAGGAATTGCGGACAAACACATCCGGAGGGTACTCTGTGGGGAAGGCTGTTTTATGAGGGCTTCAGAGCTTTGCATTAAAATCATGTAATTATGTAGACCTTGTCTGGTCTTTCACTTTATTCTGAGAAACTCCACAGATACATCGCCTTTTGTTTATTACTCAGATATCTAGAAAGCAATAGCTTTGTTCTAGCTCAGGTACCATATGTTCATGTTAAGTCTACACAGTGG
This sequence comes from Varanus komodoensis, assembly GCF_004798865.1. Taxonomy (NCBI): domain Eukaryota; kingdom Metazoa; phylum Chordata; class Lepidosauria; order Squamata; family Varanidae; genus Varanus; species Varanus komodoensis. The sequence goes on from NW_025335438.1 coordinate 1,710,550, forward strand.
CTCTCTAATATGCACGTGCTGGTGTCTTTTGACCTGGCAGGCATCCTTCATGGTTCAGTTTGTACTGATAGCAAGACAACATTTACTGTCCTTGCAGATCTGGCAGTTACATTTTGTTACATCATGTTGGTCTGATATTAACTGTTTTTTCAGTGCTCCTGCTTTAAATTAAGCACAAGAGAAGATTTCACAGTGAAGCGCTGCTGAAAGGCACCCAGGGAAATTTTGCTATTGGGCTGAATATAAATTAAAGTACGGTTTACATAAGACCTTAGAGATCACTTCTCTCTTAAAATGCATGTGTGGCTTTGCCATAGCTGTAATTGTGCCATTTGATTTTTACACACACACCCCTTCGCTGAAAGTGGGAGAGCATGTTTTGATTGATATGTCCATCTGGTAAAACATTGGCTTAAGCCCTGAGGTCCCACATTGACATCTCTACCTACTAGGGCTGGGGAAGCAAATTAATCTGAAAGCCAGTCCATGCTGCCAATACTAAGCTGCATATCCTCCTTCCCAACCAAAATGGTGCTGAGGGCAGCCAAGGATATTACGCTGAATCCCTATTTATGCTGGATCAGCAGTGCAAGTGGGAGAGAATCCCTCACCCCCTCTTCCCTGAAAATGCTGCACGGGGAGTCACAGGTGACTGAATGGGCTGAGCTGCAGTGGGTGGGGGTAGGGACCCCCAAAATCAGGCAGAGGGGACCTGGGCAAACCAAGCCCTTCCTTTCATGGATTGGAAAGGTTTGAGCAAGGATCTTATACTGAAGCCAATAAAAACAAGTATTTTTAAAAAATGCAAAGATAACAGGAAAGCAAGGGAATTAAAAATTTGATTTAAAATGCAATAATAACAGAATAAAAATGACAGTTGACCCAACAGAGTACTTTACATGTCAAAGACCTGCCTGAATAAAAACTGCTGGACAGGAGGACATCCATCCAAGTTTGTAGCTAAAACTACATCTTTTAAAATGGACCTGTACACATAGAAAGAGAGTGAGTCAGAAGCGGCCTCCTGGGCTATCTAGTCTGGCCCCCAGCTCTAGCCGGCTCTGCTCATGACATGCCTACCGTGTGCATGTTTAGCCTGTCCTTGAACACCTTCACCAATGGGGCCTCAACCACCTCCCGTGGAAGCCCATTCCATACCTTTGGGGTCCTAACTGTCAGGAAGTACTTCTTGGCATCCAAATTGAACCCTGGTTCCATTCCAGAACTCTTAGGAAAACATACCTGACCATGCAGAAATTATCAGTCACATTTAATAAGCGATGGCTGTAATAGTAAGATGGCTATGCTGAAAAAGTCTGTAATAAACACATTTGGCAGTAAGCATGGCACAATGGTTAGAGTGCTGGATTGTGTCAGGGCATCTCCATAGCAGCCATGAGAATGAATAAACGGATTCAATGGGGGAGACTCCGTGCACTTTGAACCTCAGCCGTTTATTGAAAGATCACTCAGGCATCCTCTGCAGAGAACCCATACTTACAACAGTGCTGTTGGGTAGAGGCCAGACCAGCTACAAGCTCCCAGAACATGTACAGAGTGTTTTATAGGTTCTGAGTTGTATGTCATAGGTAAATGATGACAAAATAAGGGGAACACAGTCAAGAGAATGTGAATGCTTTGAAGAGAGGGTTCAATACATTACCACTGATGACAGGAGATAGATTTAACAATCAGGAGTTGTTGCTGGTCTTCACTGTGAGTTGGATCATATAGGATGGGGATGGTGAAACTTTTAGAGACCGAGTGCCCAAACTGCAACCCAAAGCCCACCTATTTATTGCAAAGTGCCAATATTACAATAAAACCTGAAAACTGAGGTTTTAGTTGAGAAAAAACAACTCACAGCCAGTCCAAGCAAATATATATATATATCCTTGGAAGTGCACTGACTGGCCAGACAAAAGCTTGGATGAGTGGCAGCTAATGAGTCGTGGCTCGTGATGTAATTGCCTGGCGCCACTACTCCTTTCCGAACATGCACATGGCCCCTATGTGCGCTGTTATCCGATGCTCAGCGGCTGGGGTGATGCTGGAGTGGCTTGACTCGCATTCTGACAGAGAGGGCTCTGTGTGCCCGCTGTAGCACATGTGCCATAGGTTCGCCATCACTGCCCTAACCCTACCCTGGTGTACTCTGCCAAGCCTAATATAGGACTAAAGTTCCATTGAAAAGTGCATAATTTTGGAAAAGCCTTCCTTGCATAGCTTTTTCTGCACAGCTCATCATTTCTGCCCATTGTATACACATTCCAACCATCAAAATCATGCCAGGACACCACGTTTTTCTAACCCTAACCCTGCCCTGGTGCACCCTTAACCCTAATAGAGGGCAAAAGTTCCATTGAAAAGAGGGTGATTTTGAAAAAGCCTTCCTTGAGTAGCTTTTTCTGTACAGCTCATCATTTCTGCCCATTGTAAACACATTCCAACCATCAGAATCATGCCAGGACACCACGTTTTTCTAACCCTAACCCTGCCCTGGTGCACCCTTAACCCTAATAGAGGGCAAAAGTTCCATTGAAAAGAGGGTGATTTTGAACAAGCCTTCCTTGAGTACACCTACAAGAGAGGGAACCAACCTGGCCTCTCTTGGCAGGGAGTTTCAGAGCCTGAGAAAACCCACTGAGAGGGCTTCTCCTGTGTCCTCACTGGATGTGCCTCCAGCGGCCAGTGATGTTAAAACCCAGGTAGGCTCATATGAAAGAATGTGATCTTTCGAACAACTTTGTCTGAGCTAGGTAGACAAATGGGTCAATTTGATATAAAGAAGCTTCCTATGACCAATTTTACACAGTGGTGCTGAGGACCAGCAGCGTATTTGCCATTGAATAATACTTATGATGAATTGTCTGGGTATTCAATGAATTGATACGCACTGGAGATATAATGTAGTGTATTACCTAACTGATGGTGCCCAAGTGTTACTACTTATTGGGCAAGATTTATTCCTAGAGGCATCTGAGATAAGCAAGATACCTTTGAATATATTGATTAATGAGCTCTTATGGAATTTAGATACCTTTATCTGGCCATCTTTAGAGATGATTTTGCAGAGTAAGGTAAGTACACTCCAGATTAATAGTATGTTTCAGATTTTTATGAAGGATTCTTCTGTCCATACCTGGCAAATATTAATGAACTCAGTGCTTTGTTTTGTAAAAGTGTTGGCAGGTAAGGGTACTCCTCCCACCAAATATTTTTGAAAAGATGTATCTTCTGATTAAAGACAGTGAATTGACTTTCTGGAACTCACTTATATCATCAGGACAATTTGTTGACCTGTATTAAATATTGGTCTTTTCCACTTACATCAGATTTTCTACCTTGGTCAGTTCTGGAACCTCTTTCTAAGAGGATGGCATTATGTTCTGAGCACACTAAAGCAAATTGATTCCTCCTACAGTTACACTTGCTGGAGATGTGTGGTATGTTGTCATCTCATTTTGATCCATTTTCTAATCTTAAATTGACTATGGGGAAACCCAGTTTTAAAAATCAATACACAAATGCTTTTGTGACAGAACTGGATGGATAATTTGATTTATACTTTGGACCAGCCAATGGGTACTGATGATGGATGTGTCATTCTTGGCTTGCTGTGTCAAATAATGTGTCTGCTGTGCCTGAATGTCTTGCAGTCACTTCATTTGTTAGAAACTAGGTTTAGCTCTGCCATTTTTATAGCCTCTGGGTCCCCTTTGCTAATAGAAGCACTTATCAGTTATATTGACTCATAACTCATGTTTATCAGTACTTATTATCAGTGAATCAATATAATACATGGGGTCTTCAGCAAGAAGGGAATATGGGTCAGGATTATCTCAGTTTGCCTAAATACTGGATCATTGTTTTAGCATCTGTGATTCTTAGGTTATGCCTTAGTCAGCAAAAACTCTTGGTCCATGTCTGCTGGACAGCACAAAGGCTCTTCAGCAAGGATTTATCTAAGTCACCTAATTGCTGGTGCTGTATTTCAGCAAATGCTTCTTTTAAACATATGTTTTTGCAATGCTCAATAGCTAGGAAGGAGGTCACTACATGGATAAACTGGATGGGTGACTTAAATGTTGTGAACCACCCAGACAGCTTCCACTACACGCAGTTTAGAAATGCATATAATAAACTCTGTACTAGGATATCCTTTAATATTTACTTGTTCATACAGTTTAAATTATTTACCTACATCCTGGAAGTTGATACACTTCCTAATTCTATACATTTTGACAGCTGGAAGACTGACATTTCAACACTGGAAAGGCAAACACTCACCTCTGGTCATGCAATGGCTTGAGGTACTTACACTATCAGCCACTTCCAAATGGGTATTTATTGGATGTTTTTCTGTTTTTGTTGATGCATAATTCTTAGAAAACCATAGTTTCTTCATTTATATGTATAAATATATACGTCAACAAAAACAGAAACTTCATATGCATGCACTAAAGTTAATATATTCAAACCCTTTTATCTTCTTCTGTTTTGATGAAATTTCACAATAAAAATGAATTCAAGGGCAAATTGAAAAACAAACTAAAAATAAAGCACCTGCATGCATGTTTGTAGACTATTTTGTTCTTGGTGTGCCACTGAATTAATACATGAGCAAAACATGAAAATGGTTTTTTTTAATAAGTGTTATTCTTAATATATACCTAACAAAAAAAACTAAAAAGCATCAATCATCGAAAACATCAGACCTACTGGGTCAGTCCCCCACATTTTTTCTTTTTATGTTAAACTATAAACCTATGTAAATCTATGCGTAGTCTCGTTTCTCTAGCCAATGATAAAAAGAGTCCCAGGTTTGATAGAAAACAAGAAAATGTTGGAGATGTCTGTCTGTCTATGGCCAGGTTTAGGGTTATGCAAGGATTATTCAGTTCACATCATCCACGCTGATTGGGCTCACAGGACATGACAACCCCCCAGTGGGGTTTGCTTGTTCAAAATGGCAGCTGCATGCTGCCTACATGCAGCCCATTGCAGGTTAAAGAAGCCATGGTGAGCTGTGGCTCGGCATCTCAAATCAGCCATCACCTCTAGTCTCAGAAGCCACATGCCTCTATATGCCAGTTGCTGGAAACAGAGGGAGAGGGTGCCATTGAGCACTTGTCCTGCTTGTGGGTTTCTAGAAGGCAGCATGCTGGCCACTATGTAAGCAGAAAGCTGGATAAGCCTTTGGTCTGATACAGCCGCACTCTTACTTTCTTTATGTATTTATTTCCATTTGTATGTTGCCTACTACGCAAAGGTTTCAAGGCGGCTTACAGTAAAAAGTGTAAATATGATAACAAACAATAAATGCTTCATAATCAAAATTTGAAACCTTATAATAACAACAACATAACAAACAGTGAAAGGGAGCACAGGATCAGGATGATGTGAGCCGCCCCGAGGCTTCGGCGAATGGGGCGGCATAAAAATGTTTTAATAAATAATAAATAAAATAAATCAGTAGTGAACACAGGTATTAAAAAGGAATGTTCTTGCTTGGTGCCAAAACAATGATAGAGAAGGTGCAGGCAGACATCCCTAGGGAGACTATTCCAAAGGCAGGGAGCAGCCACCAAGGAGGCCCTTCTTCTATTTGCCATCACTCTTACCTCTTTGAAGAATGGCACTTGTAGGAGATCTTAAGGGATGGGCAGGTTCATTATGTCCAACCCACCCCTGCTATGCATCACTTTGGGGATCTTTAGTAGAAGATCGGTATAAAAAATATAGTGCCATTGCCATTTAAAAGCATTTGAGGGTCCCATAAGAGAGCCCCAGTGGGAAAATCAGTCCCTGGACCGGGGACTGAAGAATGATACCTTTCCTAGAGCATTTATTTTATCAGTCAGAAGCCCTGGGAACTTGCTTGTCTGAGAGAGAAAGAAGTAAACACAGGTTCAAGTAAATAAAGGAAATAAACACATGTGGACATTCCAAGGAGGGAAGCAAAACAAATCAGGTAGGGTAGTCAGCCCTGATCAGCCACAGAAACAGTTGTCTGTTCCTAAACTAACAAACTGTATGTACACAATTTAGTATAACAAAGTGTTTGTCCTTCAGGCCAGCTTGCTTCTATTAATGTTGCTTTTATAGAAGTCAGAGAAGTTAACCACAGTGCTCTGGTTGTTGCAGACCCTGCATAGATACACTAAATGAAATGGAAACAGGTGTCCCATGGCAGTGTGGAATAAATTCCACACACAGCTGTTATGGCTTGGAAGAGGAGTTAATCGTTTCATAGAAGGCACTGCTTACTGGGCAGTTGAATAAAGATAGTGATTATTGCTAATGCTTGCTTGATAGGCAAAGAGGCAGCAGCATCTGCTGCTTCTCCCAGGGCTGGCTAAAACCTTTGGTGGCCTGAAACAGAGGCCAAAATGGTGTGTGTCCCCCATTCCAACTACAAAAACTGACCAGAGTAGCAGCTGATTGGGTACCAGTAACAGGACAACATCTTCCACAGAGCCCAAAAGCAACAGGTTAGCTTAGGGGCTGAAGAACAGACTATGCAGTGCGCAGTTCTGTCCTCCAACACCTCCCGCCTCCCTCATTCTGCTCACGGGAGGGCCAGCCCTGGCTTGTCCTAGCCACCACCTCCATGGCTTGGGCCAGAGAGAGAAGCAGACAGGCAAGCACCTTTCAACAGGACACGGGAGCAAGTCTCTTGTCAGTGGAGCTACCAAAACCTCCCTACATGTGATGCAGGCCCATTCTGTGTATATCTACAAATAGGGGGACCATTTATGAATCCCTGGCGGGTCCGGGGCATAGGCAGCAGGTATCTACGGCTAGAATACAAGGATCTGAGATGATGACACTCTTTACAGAATGCAGAAGGACCAAAGACAAGGGCAAAATCAGGAACAATCGAGGCCAGCTACAATCAGGGCAGAGTCAGGAACAAGTGAAGGTCAGATATCCAGCAAGGCATAGCAGGTCCAGAGGTAGAGCCAGGAAAAAGCAAGGACAGATACTGACAAGGAACAGCAGAGGCAAAGGCAAGTACAGGAGCAGACAAGGACCCAGTACTGACAAGAAATCTCAAAACTAGAGATGACAGTAGGGATTATGTACCTGGTAAGGCAGGCGTAAAGGCAAGGCTGAAATCACACTCAGGAACACAAAGACCGTTTTGTAGCCAAACTAAGCTGGGCAAGGGAAGCCTTCTATGAAGCCTTACAGAGCTTGCAGCTGTGCCTCATGCCGCACAATCTCCAACACCTGCAAGTACCTGCCGGCCTGCACCTAGCCCTGCAGGCACTGACCGGGAGAATCATGCTACTCATCACCAGGGGGAGCTGTGCCAAGGCTTCAGACCCTGCCAGTCACCGAGAAAGAGGAAATGCATCACCCAAAAACTGGGTAACAGATGAGCCAAATTGGCATAAAGTGCACACATGTTGGTGTAGATAGGCACACATTTAGACATAATCATTGTAATTGAAATGGGAATGCAGTCCATCTGACCAAGTGCCTGAAGACTGTGAACCTTGCATGCCTCCCTTGTCCAAGTGCTAACTGCTGATGGGCAACAGTTCTCATCAGGGTTATTTATCCTTAATTCTGAATCAGACAGGATAGCCCTGCAAATAGAGAATGCCTTCAAACAGAGGACAGTATTCTATATAAGAGGACAGAAGACCATGTGAATTATGTGCTCTGTTTCTAAATTATGGTCCATCCCCAAAGCAGTTTCTAGAACAACAGAAAATGGGGGACCTCATGTTCTAGGTTGAATTTTTGGAAGAATTCAGAAAGTTCAGAAGAAAGTCACCTGCCCCAATCATTACCCTGTGGTCCTGTTAACTTGGCGATAGGAACCTGCTCAAGCTTTCAGGTTAACCTCAGAGGCATTTTCTTTCACTGAAGTTTGTTGGATGGAAATTTGAGACAGTCTTTGTGTTGTCATCCTTAGGGTGCAAGCCGTGGTGGCTGGGGCATGCTGGGATTGTAGGGCTGCTGCTTTTCTGTCTAAATGTCCATATGATTATGTTCCAAACTCTAGATCACCTTACCAAAGGAGGCCAGCTTGATTTTCTTGTGGTGGTCAATTTTGTGTTATGTGAATCAGAACCATCGGCTAACAATGAGTGACAGTTTGCCCATAAAAAGTAGTGTTTATGGAACCCTGCCAACTGACTAACACAGGTCACAGGTTCATCCAGATGCTGTGTGGCTCTGGAACATAAGTTGCTACAGAAAAAATAAATATATATTTTCTCTCTCTCTCTCTCAGAACATATCAGACAAAAACAAATACTGGCATGTACTTAGCAATATATAAGATATACCACATACACAAATGAAAAGATTGTACAGAGACTCTGCAGATGAAGTCAGTAAAGACAGAAAGACAAGATGTTTACAGAGTCTGTAGCTCCAGATAAGCCCTCTTCTTTCACACACTGATTATGAAGAGGGAGCTGCAGCCCAGCCTGTAAAATTAGGGAGACAGTCTATCAGCTGCAGGCTACAGGCCTTCTCCATTTTGTGGACTCTTTCCTGCTCCTGGACTGACCAAATATCTCCCCCCACCCCCATGAATACATGGAAAGATCTTCAGCAGAGTTACATTTATCTTCTGCAGGTTCAACCTGAATGGTCTCCCTTTCCCTGCCAAAAACAAAACAAAACCAAGCAAGCAAGAAAAAATGCTTCATATCCGCTGAAGGTGTGTTTATTCAGATATCATGAGTGTTGTGGTTAGGTTATTTATGTAGATAGAATTTCTCCCCCTAAAATAGATAGCTTCTTTGCCGTCTTTATTCAGAGTACATGAGCTCAAAGGAGAGGGAACCTGGGATATCTCCTTTCCTCTCCCCTACTCACTTGCAATTCATTTCAGTTGACCTGTTTGGAGGATAGTGGTCTTGTCAAGCCTCTTAGCAGGTTTGCAAGAACAGAACATCTCTCCACCTTCCGATGTAATGTCCACGTGCCTGTGTGTGCGTGCACACAATGACTATTCACACAGTTTGACTTTGGAATCTGTCAAAATTGCTATGCCTTCAATTGTGCAGAATGTATATAAAGCAAGAACAATTCCTGCTAAATTTAAAAGATAAAAAAGTTTCTTCCCCAAAGTATCATTTCTCCTGTCAATTTTTAAACACCTCCAGCCTCTGATCTGTAACTGCCCTAACATTGTGTTGCAAAAGGCATTCTATTTTCTAATTTGAAGGACAGAAGTATCTGGGAATACTAATAATGTTTCTTCTTTATTTTTACCCAAACTCCCAAGGAATAAAGTTAAAACATAAAATCCGTTCACTAGGGAACTGTTTCAAATATGGCATAAATATATGAAATTCTTAGCTCCTGCTCTGTTGCCATTATGTCCCATTTTGGAACACCTCAAATTCCATTTTTAAGCTAAATAAGTTCAACAGAAGCCATAGAAAAAAACAGAGTTTGATAAAATTAGAGATCTATTTGTAAGTAAAAATCCAGTATCTATAAGACAATAAAAAGATAAAACTGTCCAGTTAAGAATTAGCTGGTACTAGTTAATACAATAAATTTTTTGTAACTTCTCTGTATGATACAGGTTCTAGAAGAGTGCTTACAAGACATATTATTGTATTGATGAATCAATTACAAAAAAAAAAAAGATTATTCTCAGTTGTTTGGAAGGCTATTATAGAGGAAGAAAATGGTACTAACAAGGGAGCCAAGGTAATTTGGGAAATGAACCTAAATAGTAGCATATCAGAAGATAGATTAGTATATCATGGGCAAGAATTGATTGATTGATTGATTGATTTATATCCTGCCTTTTTCCTACAAAGGGCTCAAGGCAGCTTACATCTCCTCCTCCATCTTATCCCCACAACAAGAACCCTGTGACGTAGGTTGGGCTGAGAGTCTGTGACTGGCCCAAAGTCACCCAGTTGGCTCCATGGCTGAGCGGGGACTAGAACCCAGATTGTCTGAGTCCCAGTCCCATGCTCTTAACCACTACACCACACTGGCTCTCAAGAATATGACCGATAAGTCTGTATTGGCTAGGTCAAAGGGGATGGTATTAAAAACAGTTCATAGATTGCATTCATGCCCCACAATAGTACATAAAGTTAATGAGTTATCCTCTATATGTTGGAGAAACTGCAGCTTAAAGGAGTCACTTGAACACATGTGGATTTTCTCTCCAAAGAACAAACTATTCTGGCATGAAATACTAGAATGGCTGAATCATGAAACACATCAAAAGGTACCTCCTAATGAAACTTTATTACTGTTTACCAAGGAAAATGAGGGGTTGCATTATACAGAATTGTTGGTGATGCTAGTTTGGGGCTAGAGAACAGATTGTCAGAACTTGGAGAAATGCCGAAGGACTCTCATTTCAGAGATACTTTGGTAGAATATGGGCTATGGCACTGGAAAAAAAAAAAAAAAAACCTAACCAGTTGCTTCCATGCATCAAAGGGGGAATTAAAGAAAGATAATTTTGTAATAACTTGGTACCATTCTTCATGCATTCTCAGAATTGAATGGTGATGATAGACCCCCAATTAATCAGCTTCATTTCTGGAATAGCAAATTATAATTAACCATCCAAATGGACTGATTAATAATAGATATAATATTCTAAATGTATCATTTACAGATTTATGAATAAGATTGTGTATGTGACTGTATTTAACATATTATTACAATGAAGTATTTTAAATATTAAAAAAGAGAGAGCAGAGGGGGAACAGCTCACCAGCACATCATGCCCTTCACCGCAAAAGCAGGATTTGGGAAGGCTTCTGCTTAAAAGCTTGGGGAGTTGCTACCTGTCTGAAAATGTGTACAATGCTTCAAATAAACACATACATAAAGCCTGTGATGAGAATTGTGCTGTTCACAAAAAACCTTTCTTTTTTTTCTTTATAAAATAAATTATATGTAGCATGTAAATACTTGCAGTACACAGTAGAATGAGAAAGATTCCTGAGACAGTTGGTTACTTCTGTTTAGATTTTTCTGCAACAGCCTATCACACCCCTGCAAACTGTTTTCTAAACGTGCAAGAGACCCTAATGTGGTTTGTCTGCTTGACTGGCTGATCAAAATAGCTAGATAGAAACAGAAACATCCATCTGTGCATGCTACAACTTTTAGCATGCACACTACGAGCTGACTGATTCTAAGTCATTTCATTTCATTCTTATTCATTTTTATGTATTTTATTTATATTCAGTCTGGGCTTCCCAAAAAATTTCCTAGAAGCATCTTTGATTGTTTCCCCTTTCTTTTTTATAGCTTCCAAACATTATTGTTAACATTTTTTAAAATCCCACCTGCTTTTCCCAAGAAATTTGATGTATGTGGTTTCTTCCATTCTGCTCTTTTGTCTCACAGCAACCATGTGAGGTAAGTAGGACAGGGTGGTGGTGTTAAGACACAGACATAGTCAAGCAGGAATTTGAATCCGGTTATCCCTTGTTCTTCACTTGCTATTTCACCATCCACACTCTCAAAAATCAGACCCTTTCTAGAATTTGACTCTATGGCCCCAAGGAAGTGAGCTGAGGCAGATGATATTAGCTAAGCCACAAAGGCCGCTAAACACAAACATAAAGTAGTATCAGGCTAGAAGCTGGGCTGCATATAGAGCCAGTGTGTAGTGGTTAAGTCCATAGGTCTGGGACTCAGGCAATCTGGGTTCTAGTCCTTGCTCAGCTACAGAGCGAACTGGGAGACTTTGGGGCCATCACAGATGCTTAGCCCAAGCTACCACACAGGGTTGTTGTTGGGGGGATACGATTGAACACAGGAAGAGGAGAATTAGGTAAGCTGCACTGAGTCCTTTGTAAGAAAGGTATAAATAAATAAATAAATAAATAAATAAATAAGGAGATGGAAACAATGAAAGGAGACCACCTAGCAGTGCTGCTCTCCAACTATAAGAAACATCTGAAACTGCCTTGTTCTGTCAGTGGTTTTAAAGAACTAGAAGGTTGCTATGGAGAGCAAAAGGGGATTTTTTTTTTCAGTACAAGTCTGCTTTACACAAGTCTATATTACTGAAAGCCTTACCCAGGTGCTGTAACACTGAGCACTCTTGTTTGAAATAAAGTTTTGTTGGAGTTTATGATGCCACTTCTGTGAAACTATATAACATTCAATTGCTTTAGTGTTGACACTTACCCAGTTCTGAGATTTTTTTGACACTCTGGGAAGGATTCAACATGTTGTAAAATGTGATTGTAACCAACAACACACAAATACACACAGAGAAGGAAAATATATAGTGCATTGTAGCTATCAGTGCATGCTCCAATCACTTCCCATAATCAACCTGCCCAAGAAGAATTTCTTGGGCCTCACCAAGAAACATATCTTAGGAAAAGTACCCCTTACCAAAACTTCATCCAACGCTTATTCTGAATTAACTGTTTCCTGTTGGGAGGGCTCCTAGAATTAATACTCAAGGGGCTATTCCATCTTTTCTTTAACAGAGTTTTTTTGGTAGGAAAAACAATGGAAGTGATGGAAAAAATGTGAGAGCTACACATTTCAACACAGCCATTAGAGATCAATGGGCCTCCCCTACCCGCCAACACATTTGTCATAGGATTGTTCCACCTGTAGTCAAACTGTAACAAGTGTATATATTTATGAGATGTGAATTTTGTTCGTTCTTAAAATGGCAGCTCCCCGCCTTGAAATCCTGAGGTTGCCACAAGCTGGTAAGTTTGAGTAGCCCATTGATGAAAGAGAGCACTTTGCCCAAGGTTTCCTCAAAGCCAGAGCTGACCCTGAATACATAGTATATTGTTGCCAGTGTTGATTGGCATTAGCTTTAAAGACAGGCTTAGGAGGAAAGGAACCAAAACTTGTGTATGAAAATGCCATAGTCCTAAACATCTGTGTTATTTATACCAAGTCAGAAATTGCTGTCCATATGAGTTCGCTGAATTCTCTGGGTAAAAAGTGCACAACTCAAACAACTGTCTCTACACTCTCTGCTCCCAGGGGAAGATTTGTGGGAGACCATCCTGCAAGATTCCTGGGGCTGCAACATGCTTATCTCATGACATATTATTTCCTATCAATCGTATTGAAAATGCTTCCAGTGAATTAGGACAGGTGCACTGAGGGTAAAAATTGTTTCTCCCAGAATCTCAGTGACAGATTTACAGGTCCAAACCATGAGATGCTTTGCCCACTGATTAATTTTGACAGCTCTACTGTGGCAGGCCATAAGCCATTCCTAGATCAATGGCAATGAATGTTTTGGAAGTAGTCTAGAGTCAAGAAGACTACTTATTTTGGACTGCAGGGAAATAGTCTTGTATGTTCCATATAGTCAAAAAGGCCCTTGTACAAGTGTGTTTCTTAAGGAATTGTCTCAGGGGCTCACCGGATAGCAATATCAAGGGAGTGGGATCCTTGTTTTCCAGCTCTGTTGGAGTCAAGATTGTATATGCACATATCCTTCCATTAAATATTAGGTATCTGAGCCCTGCAGCACTGTCCAAAATTATGCTTGCTCTCATTTAAAGTACATGCCTCAGCTTATGTACTAAGATTTCAAGCACTGCTGAATAGAAACAGAAACACAGTAAGTATGAGGCAAGTACACATGGACTCTTCTGAATTGGCACAGGTCTCCCAGAAGCAGGGCCGTCTTAACAGCATTATGGGCCCCAGGCAAAGCAGTGTACTGGGGCCCCTACAACTACTACAACTACTGTTAATTTTGGAAGTTTTCCAATTTTCCAAGCGTTTACATACACAGATTAGTATGGGGCCCACAGGCACCATCAGGCCCATGTGTTAAGACGGCCCTGCCCAGAAGTCAGTGTTGCAACGGAGGCCCTGACACCTTCTGTGAGGAGGAGGTAGCTCACATGAGTTGCAAAAAGCTATCAAGAGCAAATAGAATCTAGAGGCATCTAAAAGATACTTATTGCTACTACTGCTAAAAGGAGATATTCCTCCTGTTCTAGTACAATGATTATTCAAATCAGATGTTCGCTCAATCCAGTACCTGTGAAGGAAAGCCCAACATGGCTCCTTCAGGCACAACACAAAACTTGTATTTATTTTTCCCAGTTTTTAAAAAACGTGTACATGAATTTTATTTATTTATATAAAACTTTTCTATACTGTCCCATACTTAATTTGTATATATCTGTACCAAGGAATACATATGAAAAGCATATTACTTTGTGGCGATTATATGTAAGTTTCAACAGGAATGGACTATGGACTATGTATCCAGAGAAGTATGCATTTGAAGGTGGTGTCTTTATGCCACCCATTCAAATACTGAAAGCACTGTAAGGGCCATTGCATTATAGAATGTGAGTGTTTATCACTCCAATGTTGTAATATCGGTCTTTGGACTGTCAAAAGAACATTGGAAAATCCAATTATGACCATTTGTTAATATCCATGAATAAATAATTTTGAAACGTGTACCTCAGTAAAAATATTAAAGGGATTATCTGTGTAGGAATCTCCCCTCCTGATGAATCAACTGCTGGGCACTGCCAAAGCATATGTTTAAAAGAAGCATTAGTTACATTGCACTGCCAGCAATTAGCTGAATTAGCCAATTCCCTATTAAAGGGATGCTGTGATGAGCAAATGGCACAAAACAAAGGTTTTTGCTGAGTAAGATGTAGCCTAAGAGCCATAGACGCAATAGGTAGATGCCAAAATGGTGATCTGCTGATTAGGCATGTTGTGGTGGGGGCCCACAGCCATTTCTCAAATTCCAGATGTGCCCAGAGCCCCTAATGGGCTGGGGACTCTGATTTAAATACTTTCCAGCCAAACAACATTCGCTCTGTTTTTTATGTTCAGGCTTATGTTGAACATAAAAAACAGAGGTGGACATGTCGTGAGCGGAGCCGGCTGGTGCTGGAGGTCAGACTAGATGCCCCAGGAGACCCCTTCTGACTCACTTTGTTTCTATGTTTATATGTTATGTGCCGATGCTACTGGCACCACCCAAATGGATGAGGAATGTTAGCAGACTTGGAGAAGTGCAAAACAAACAAACAGACAGGACAAAACCATAAAGAGTGAGACCTTTGAAACAGCCAAGTTGGATAGAAAAAAACCAGAACTGTTGGGAAGGAAATAGGGTCTCATGGAGGAGGGCATGTGACTGACTGGGATTGGATACAAAAGCACTCCACACTGCACCAATTTGTTGCTGGCCCCACCGGTTGTGAATGTCCAAATGACTATGTTAATAGGTCAAATGCCAACCTTAAAACAGTTTGTGTGTGAGAGACCCAGACAGACAGGGTGTGTGTACATTTAAAGCCAGTTAGGAGTACAAGGTTCATTCTAACCTAAAGGTCAAGGCCCACTGGTCAAGGCTGCCAAGGTGTTTGATAAGTTCCGTGTTTGTTCAGCCTTAGGGAGTCCCAGAGAGGACGGCTAGGTCGCAGACAGATCGCTGGTCCACTGGCAAGTGAACAGGTATTAATAAACCTCTCTTTGCTACCTGCTTTAGACTACAAAAATAGGGTTGCATTCAAGATTGGGTCATCAAGATGGTATTCTGGGAAACCATACCAAATCAACTTTCATGTAGCAATTTTTTTAAACAATTGGCACAGTACTGGAATCTATATGAAATTACGTAAATACAAAATGACCCATTGTTTTATATTGGAATAGAATTTTAAATCACCAGAAGGCAAAAAGAACATAAATAGCTAGTTGGTGTAACATTGCTTTCACCTGGCTCTTCATTTTAGTACATTAAAATGTGACTCAGATGTCTGGATAAACATATTGACAGCCCAGTCTGATGCCTGCGTTTTCAAAGTAAGTTCCATTGAGGTCAAAGAGGTTAAATATTGCCAAGTAAAAACAATGCAACATTCTTTGACAAATGCAGATCTGGTACTATCAGACCTAAACTGCTGAACTCCATTTTGGATAATCTGAGGGAAGGGGCACCTTAGTGGTGGGTGATTTTGATGGTCAAAAGAGCGGGGTCAAAAATTCTGGCACATTCTAGCTTCAAACACTTACTGACAGTATTTATTTATTTCCGCTTCTATACCATTCCATAACCTGAAGCTTCTCTGAGTGGCTTACAAATGCTAGAACAGCACACAATACAGTTGATAAAACAATTAATAAAACAGATAAAATAGAAAAAAAACAAGAAAATAGCAGATAAAAACATAGCATGATAAAATATAAACCACATGATAAATGCAACCAATTAACAAATCAAAAATTAAATAATCCATAACAAAATATAAAAGTATAAATTAAATAAATTATGTTAACCAAAAGCTTGTTTGAACAAAAACAATTTCAGACGGCATCTAAAAGAAAGATTTGGCAGCAGCTGTATGTCTGTGGGGACTGAGTTCCATAGTGTCAATGTTACTGCCTCATAGCCCTTTCCCCCTTGATCTCACTGGGGGTGGGTATCAGAGGAGGAGTTCCATGGAAGATCGAAGTGGGCAGGTAGGCATATCTGGAGAGAGGCACTCCCTCAGGTACCCCGGTCCCAAGCCATTTAATTAAGCCATAGGAAAATAATTTAAATCTGTTGGAATGGGTGAAAACAGTCTAAAAACCAGGCAAGCATCAAAGATTGGTTGTTGGAGGAAAAGGATTGGCTCACTTCAGCATCCCAGAGGGCTGGATTGGGGTCTTAGCCAGGCCAGATTTCACTCGTGGACTTGAGGTTCAACACCCCTGCTAGTGAAGCCCATAGCTCCTCTTCAGCTCTGTATGTTCATCAGTTATTTTCCGTTTTGCCAAATACCTTTCTCATGGAGAAGTTTTGAAAGAAAATAAAAAAGGAAGTGGATCCTGTCATTCTGGAAGTGCAAGTTATGACCTTTCAAGGAGTGTGCCCTCAAATACCAATCATCCGGTTTGCACAAACCAACTACAGACCAAAGCTGTGAAGCACAAGTCCACCAAACAAACCTTATCAGCCATGAGATTTTCCTTATCTCAGTAAAATAACCCATTCCCACATACCTTTAGTCCCTCAATTTTTTTCTTTTCCTTTTCTTTAGAAGGCAGCATTCACAAAGGGTGGAGCTCAGGGACAGAACTCATGCTTTGCATGCAAAAGATCCCTGGTTCTACCCAGGTATCTCGGGGCAAGATTGGAAAGTCCCACCTGAACTCTTGGAAGATCACTGCCAGAGAAGGTAGCACAGGGGAGGACAGAATGAGGCCAGAGCCCCACCTGACCTCCAGTACAGCTACCCACCAACTCCCAGTGTCCCTGGCAGCAATTACAACTCCCATCCAATGCTATAGAACAGTAAATAAAGCAACCATTTCGCTCTCTGTAGCACTAAATGTAGCTTTTACATTTGGTGGCAGGCATTTGGCCTATGGCCTATGGGGAAGGGAGGCCAACTGAGCTAAAATGGAGCTCTGGACACCCCCCAAAATTTCCAGCCCTGCTTATAGCATCTGCATTGTAGTCAGTACTGAGCTAGAGGGAGGATGATCTGACTTGGTATAAGCAGCTTCCCATGTTCCTAAACCCTATTAGGAACTTGGAAGCTGTAGAAGGGAAGGGGTATCACCTGGACAAAATTATCAGAGACAAAAGAAATGTGATGGGCCAGCATTCACATGCACACTTATCAAGTTGGAAGATCTTTATCAGGAAAAAGGAGGAGTTCTGAACCCTTCCCTCTCCTTTGTCATGCCTCCTAGATAAAATACAGAAATGTTGTATATGTGCTTCTTACCTGTTCACAGTCCATTTGTTTGCTGATACTATAGCTGGCCCAATCCCGTTCTGCTAGACACATTTGTTCTTAGAGAACAATCTACCATTTTGTGTCATACACTTAGTCCTGCCTGGCATGTTCCCAGCTAGCCCCTGCTGAGGTAATTTCAAATGATTCAGATATTTGCTCCAGGGTCCGCTGATGTAATTCTGGCAATGGTGGGGTGGATCATTAAAATGTGTTAAGAACTCTAACAATCTCTGCATGTTGATGATTTCACACTCCATTCATGGGGCCACTTCTAACAGGAATGAAACCACAAAACTGGAACTGCCTTCCCTCTATCCAGTAGTGAAACAAGTGGATGACAAACTAGACCCTTTTCCCTGAGCACACTGGGACATCAATCTGCCATGACCATAAGGAAAATGTCTCAGCACTGACATCCTGGCTTCCAAATTAGCTCTTTGATCATTGCAGGATCTATCCGACATGATGGGTAACATACAAATATCACTGTAACCAAAAGCTTTAGCTGATGTAATGTACACAGTGGAAAGTTTAGATCATTGTTTCCCTTATTTGCTAATTTATGATGAAATAAAAAGAAATATATGCTTTGGCTGTGAATACATAGTCATAAGGAAGATAGGCCAATAAAGTGTAAATTTATTAAGTATGACTTTAGTAATGTAGGGATCTGTGTGATAGCAAGTCATCCAGGCCAGTACTGCTGATATTGACTTGCTATGGCTCTCCATAGGCTGCTATTATGGCTGGCCAGTATGTATAGTCTTGTCTACCCTCAGTCTACACTATGAGTTTGTACTGACACTGTAGACATGACCTGACCTGACCTGACCTGACCTAGTGCAGGTCTAGTCCATGATACTCATCCCAAACCATCTTCTTCAAGCTATTTCTTCCATTATATCCTGGATTTCTTCAGGCCAGTTATATTGCAACTTTTTAATATGTCACCATTTTTCCTTGGTATGTATAACAATGCAGGCTAAACTTGTGGTACTGTTGTGGGGCCAGGAGGCATGGCTTTAATGCTGGTGGGCTTGCATGGGAAAGAGGAAGTGACCTCTAAGGACTTTGGCAAAAGAGTGGCAAGTCCAAGAAGGAGATCCTTCATTCCCTCCCTCCCTCCTTCCCTCAACCCCATGACTTTTTTCTCAGGGTCCACAGCAGCAATGAGAAGCCTGTGGCCCTCCAGATGTTGTTGAACTACATATCCATGAGTCTCTGCTTTTAGTCCAGGGGAAGGCCCACAAGTCAATACCAGCAAGGAAGTGCTATATGCCAATCACAGTGACCATACATGTGGATTGCCAACAAGAGGATATGCATTACCAAAAGAAGAGAACATCTGTTTGCATAAACTGTGCATATGCTAATTTATATGTACAGATGCAAATGGAGAAATGTTTGTTGTAATTTAAATGGAAATACAGTACATCTCACCATAGTGTGAAGGTCTGTGACCAGATGATCTATGGACCTTGTTCAGTCTGCTGTCCAGGCACTGTTGATAGACAACTTCAAGGTCTAACTCTGCCTTCTGATGACTCTTTAGCTATTAACGGACTTAGACCAGACAACCTTTCAAACAGAAGATGCCTTCAAAATGGAGGACAGTCCTCTGGCAGTTCTCAAGTGGAGAACTGTCTTGTATAAAAGAGGACACATGGCTACCCTATGAAGAGAACAATCACCTAACAAAATGGCTGAAAATGGCCCTTATTTCCCCACACTTGAAGTAAGAAAGAAATATATCTCCAGACTGTTACTAAGAAAATATGAGGAAAGTTCTGCAACTCTAGGACAGGTAGGATATCTGCATGCTAAATCTCAAAGATATAGATAGAATCATGTCATATATGTAAATTTTATGAAAAAAATTTGAAGTTTAGTTCTAGTCTGTTCTTGCCTGCAATACAGCAAGAGCTCCTAATTGCTTTCTCCACCTTTGTTCCACTCTTTTTAGATAATACTTAAAAGATTCTCCAGTAAAGCATTCAGATAGGTCAGTGTGACATTGGTAAAGTTCAAGATAACATTTGCTTAAAAGAAATCAGGTACATCCAAACAGAAATGTCGAATTAGCCTTAGTGATATGGCACTTATCCCTGGAGGCATTTAAGAAGCTATTGCTTTTGCTACAGCCAAGTTAGGGTTGCAATCCTAGCCACAGTTACTTGGAAGTAAATCCTTAGCAATAGTGGTGTTAGGCACCAAAAAGTTCAGGGGCTCAGACCCACAGGGCCACGCCCCCCCCCCCAAAAGGCACAAAAATGCATATGCTAAATCACATGCTCTAAAGTCTGTATATCTTTGTATTTTTAAAGAATCTGTGCAGCAGAGATAATCAAGGTTTCATACCTATATTCCAGCAAGTGCCTAAGGACAGTAAATAGCCTTCAAGAGATTTGGGGCTACAAATAAAGATTTGTAGCCTAACCCTAACCCTAAACCCTAGTGGGCTGTTGCTTAATGCAATCTCTGACCCTACTGAATTTATACCTGAATAAAACATGCTGCCCATGTGCTCTTTTCATATTGAGAACTAGGTCAGGCTCTGCCATTAGGCAATCCAAGATTCAGAGTTTCCATTAAAGGATAGCAGATTGTTAAACATTTTCTTTGTTATTGCAGTTTTTGCTACCCTGGCATGAATCTTCTGGATTTTCTGTTATAGACAAGTACACTGAACAGTCTTCACTAGGAAAACTATTGCTATGATAGTGAGCAGAGAATTATTACTTTATACCACTTTTGTTCCATAAAGTGTTCTACAATACTTACTTATAACAGCCCTGAGAGGTAGGTGAGGCTGACAGATGGTGTTTTAATGATGTTTCTGCCAGACCAAGGATTTGTGATGTTGGGAAAATTTGGATAAATCCTGTCTGAAAAGCATTACTTCTGTGCTTTTTTGCATTGTGGGATCAAATCCTGTACTCTTTGCTGTCACTGTTTAAAATGGCATTCATTCCCCCACTCCTTTCTCTCACCTTTAGCTGTAAGCTACAGTACACAGGCCATTTAGTCCAAATTTACATTGTATACCTTCACAATGATTAAATAATCGTTGTTGGAATTCAAGGAAGTATCTTCCTAGCCCAGAGGCTCCATGTGCCCTGGCCAATTCAGAATGTCTAGAGTCTAGATAAGAGTCTTGAGCTCATGCTTAGTTTGAATATACATGTCTAGGCAGACCTGGAGATGGGTTCAAGCTACTGAACTAAAGTGTCAATACAGGCAATTAGAAATATTGTAATCTCATTGTTACTGTGTGATTGACTGACATTTCTTTATCTGTTCTGTATGTGATGACCTCAGAATCTTATTATAATCTCTGCATTCTGTCATCAATTGCCCTGCACCTGTGTACCTATAAATGCCCTGTAATGGAATTGAAGCTTTGCAGTAGAGTTCACCTCTACCGGCCCAGTAATGCATGCATTATCGTGACTACCATGGGAATCTTGGGGTAAATACAGTAAAGCCTCAGATGGTCTGAACGCTTGATCTTTCCAACGAACCCAAGTTTTATTCCCTCTTCTCAAATTGAGATTCTGGGATTCTGACAGTGGCCAAATCTCTATGGCCCAGCATCTTTTCTGCTGCCTCACAACCACCCTCAGGGAGCAAGGAGGAGCTCACTCATTGATTAGAAGCAATTTGATCTAATTAAGTTGCTATGCCACCTCATACACAGCACCCACTAAACCTGTTTCTCTGGCCAGTCAAAGAACACTCACAAAGAACACCTTAACAAGAAGAAGATAGGTAGTAGAAATGCATGAACCTAGAACATTTAGGATACCCCCACCTCTAGCCAGCTCAACTGCAGATGATGGGGTTCATAGACCAACAGAGCTGGAAGGCACCTTCCAGAAAAGCTGGAAGCTATTCTAAAAGCTGTGCTGTTGTAACTGAAGGGGCCTGTGGTTAGGAAAGACTGCAGTAGTGAGGAGGGCAGCGGAAGGCAGCTGCAGGGCTGCTACAATTTCGCCCCACTGTCTTCAAAGGATTTCAAAGAGGCCTTTAAAAATAGGAGTGCCCTTTTTAAAGAAGGAACCATGGCCATACAAAGCAACCTGCTTCATGCCACACTATGAAGTGAGGCACATGAAGAAAGTAACTGATAATCTGAACGTTGCAGTAAGGCATTTTAATTGTCGCCATTTGACCTCTGCTTCAGGTGGTAAAATGTCTTGGACGGCTCTGAAATGCAACCAATTTTCCCCAGGCAGCAAGAGGCATTTCTGTAGGAGGAAGCAGCCAGAGCCCTGCTGGTGTTTGTCACTTGAAAGCAAACAAGCCAGCAAGTTAGCAGGATGCCAGCCTGGCACAAGTCTTCAGTGGGTAGTCTGGTGATGGCAGCGGAGGATTTAGTCTTGGGACATCACTCAGCTTTGGTCAAAGGGAAGAACTGCATGACAGAAAACCAGGTAAAGAAGTCTCCACACAACAACCTTCCCTAGCATGCCCTCTCCCGAGGTTTTGCCTTTCAGCTCTCATGAGTCTCCGCCTGCATAGCTAGCGGTTGGGAATGCTGGGAATTGTAGTCTAAAACATATGGAATGCATCAGGTGGGAAGACTGCAACATATCTGGGCTTAAAGCATTTACTGCCAGTAACTAAGTCTTAGGAGAGTCATCTCAACCTCTTAGAAATGGCAAAATACAAATGACTGGGGGAAAGGGTATTGCATTGGGATGGGGGTTGCACTGGGATGCTAGTAACTACTACCGTGCTTACATCCCCAATAAATCTAATCACTGAAAACTCTCTCTAAACAACAGTATTTGCTTATGTATTTGCTTCCTTCTCCACACACCAATAAAGACCAATAACTCTGGGGTCTCCAACATGGCCCATGTGTCTGAGATACCTCCCTTGGTGCTCACCAGGCTCCCTGCCCCTTCTGAACATTTAAAGGTTTTTTTTTCCTTTCAAAATGCCTCTTGGCCCCATGTATGCTTCAATGAGAGTTCTAGAAAATAAAATGATGGGTGGCAGCAGCCTCCTGGGAAATGGGTGCTTTGTGACTGGCTGCAATCACTGAAGTAGCCATTTTGTGGAAAGGAAAACTTCTCTTATGACAGCCATTTTATGAGAGTACCCACATGCTCTCAAAACTCCAAATGTGCTCACTTGCTCCAATACCTTGGGGACTATTCTGTTTAAGAGATACAGAATCCGTATCTCCATCATGTAGCAGAGAGAGTTTGAGAGTGTTCTTTGAGCATCAGGGCATGTTTGCTGGTGCTTTCCATGCGGGACTAATGTAAGGCAAGTGGCAGCAGATTTTCAGAGCTGTCAGTTTCAGAATGCTGACTCTTAAGAAGTTACCTTAAATGGAGTCAAAATCTTCGGTCCACCAAACTCAATATTACATACACTGACTGACAGTTTCTCCAGTGTTTCCAATGTGAACCGTTCTCAGCCTTGACAAGGTAGCTGGACTGGCTGCCTATTTGCTACCAGGCCTGCTTAATGGTGTGTAAATCCAGATGGTTCCAGGTGTATAAATCCCTAAAAAACTTGGATGAGGGTAGTTCAGAGAGCATCCTCTCCCTTACCAGCCTGCCCAGTCATCAGATGAGGCACTGCTGGTGATTACACATGGACTTGTGGTCTTCTTGGAGTCCAGTCAGAGTAGAGCTTTTAATGTACTGGGCCCTACCCTGGAATTCTCTCCCAGCTTGTATATGGCAGTTGCTAAGGACATTTTTATATACACAAGTTTCCCCTGAACCAATCATGCTTTGATTAGTATAACACAAATATTAAATATTGTGATTTTATACTTTCTTTTTTCTTTACTGACCTTTTGCATGCAAAGTATGTGCTCTGCCACTGAGCTGCCATGCTTTACCTTGCTTCAGCGATTACTGGGCATTTCAGTTTTGCTGTTTGGCATATGTAGCATTCCACAGGCAGCCCAAGCCTATAGCCATTAGACAGCATATAGATGGACCACAGGATTTTTCCAGTTCCCAGCTAGGAGCTTGGAAATTGCACTAACCTCATGACTGGTCATCCAGGCTTGAATCCTCTTCCTCCCACTTGCGGCTGACACAGAAAGAACTCTGCTGGCTGCTTCTCTGAGGTCGTATGTGTGACCTTGGAAGGAGACTTTTGGGGATGTTCTGGGGTGGCAAGGGTAGACCAGCACTATGAAGCTATGATGCATCCTGGTGGCACCTCAGCTTTCTTCCCTCCCACTGCAAGGCATTCCCCTTAGGCAGCCAAAATCAGATAACGGTTTTGCAGATAGGAGTGCACAGAAGCAATCCTAGAGAGCCACAGGATTCCTGATTGGATTGTGCCCTTACAGAATTGTGTTTATTAACAGCCATAGCCAACCCTTCCTCCACTGATGTCAGAGCAACACATGTGGGTGCAAGTTTGCCATACTCTATCCCCACAACACCCGTGTGGTACACTGAGAGGTCCAGGGTCATGCAGTGAACTTTGTACTGAATAAGAAATTGAACTCTTATTTTGGTAAAGTGCAAGTACTGTAGCCGCTGCACCATACGGGCTTTCACACTGGCTGGTTCCATGGCTTGCTAGAAGAGAGGATCTGTATTTTTCCTGGAAACACAGGAAACTAAACCATTATCAGAAGCCTCTGGCAAACCTCATGTGGCATGCAGTTCATTGGTTCAGAGTGTTTGACTAAACAAACAAGAACCATGAATGTGCTGGCACATAAATAGGCCCCAGACAAAATTAAGCATGAATGCAGAAACCAGTATTTTTCCTAGGTTTCTGTGACCATCTCTTTTGAGCCCAGATGCTTTAAGGTTGCAATATGCTACAGAAAATGAATTGGAGGAAGTGGGTGAGAAACAGCAGTGCAGAGGTGCCTACTGCCTGCACACACGAGTGCACACTGCCCTACTTCTACAGTTCTTATAGCCCCAGTAGCTATTAAACCTCTTCTTTTTGACATCATGTCTAAGGATACGCATATCATTTCTTCCAGTACCAAGTTTGGGTGACAGAGTGTCTAACAGTTTAGAAACAAACAGAAATGCAAACAAAATTGTGTTCTCCGGATAACCTGTGAAACTCTCAAAACAATTTATAAATAAAAAGAAAATAAATATTTTTTAAAAGAAATAACCTTGCTGTTTCTGAACCTTGTGAGTTTCCAGGACCTAGGGATGGTTGAAGGGGTCTGCTGAAGAAAAAAAGGAAGTTGTGGGGAGACAGGCAGGAAACTGGCCTCCTCAAGGCCCTAACAGTTTATAATCATGTACTACATTGGAAGGTTTCCCTTCCCATATGGTACACAGAGAGTATTCAGAGGCGAAAACAGGAAAAAAGACACCTTTAACCTTTTTCACTCTCTAGAACAGCTCTACCCCTACTATATAGCAATAAAGGCTCAGGTTTAGACTGGAAGTCAGCTCCAAATTGGAGCTCTTTAAAGCTTTATATTACAGTAAGTGGAAAAGATAACATACATTTTCTTTCCACTCCTAAAACCTCCCTCCTGTCTGCAAGTAGTAAGGTATACCAGGAGGAACATTCGTGTTAGGATATTTACTTAAAATTCAGGTTGCAAAAAGGGTTTTAGGCTTATCGGGTCCTCAAGAGCACACAGCAGCTGTGTGCTGCAAAAATAGGTAGCTTCCAGACACCCTCCCTGACACGAAACAGAACCAAACCCAAACAGCCTAGGTCAACTCAAACTAGAAGGAAACAAAAACTATTTCATTTTTTGATCACAGCTTTCCTAGTTTATAATAGTTTTGAAACACTAATAATATGATTGTTGTGGGAGAGTAGTGGACAATAATAAAACATGTACACACATAAGATCTTTGTATTTAATTTCTGTGGGGAATGTAGACTTGGAGTTTAGGATATTCTTTAACAGGGGTGTGCCAGCAAGTTCAGGGCCAGTATTAGGTTGCAATAAAGGAGTAATGGGGGTGGTGGGGGAGATGTCCTATTAAAAGATCTAAACTGGACTTATTTGTAATGTGATCCTATGCATGTTAGACCGACAAATCCTACAGCACAACTGGCTGGAGGATATTTGGAGCTGTAGGACTTTCTTCCTGTCTAAACCTGCATAGGATTGCATTAGACATGCACTGTTTTCGTACCACCCACAGAGGGTACCACTTGAATGTTTTGTCTTCGGCACCAACATCATGAGACGTAGCTCTGCTTGAACTCCATAGACCTCAACTGTGAGGGATCTAAGGGAAATATGCATAGGAATGCTTCAGGGAATATGGCAGACCATGTCATCAGCCTCCTTGTTCGCTTAATTCATGGCTCAAACATAAAGTTATGGTACAGTTAGGTCCAAGAGATCCAGGGGAATCTCCACCCTGGCTGCAACCCATTAGTATGGCAAAAAGTGAAGGTTAAATTGTAAATCATACTGGAGGATATTTATAAACACTTACTTCCCAGTATCTGTGTGCCTGTCATCCAGATCTTGTGAGATTTGCTGGAGCAAAACATGCAGCATTGGAACAGTGAACTGCTGATTGAGGCCCTTCTTCAGAAGAGTGAGTTTATGCTGGTGCAGTTAAACTACAACTTGCAGGTTGAGAGAGAAATATTTTTGTTTCCTTATGTGACATGTTTTTTCAAGAACTGCTGGGCTTGGTGCTTTGTTCCTCCTTTCTGTTTATGCACATCAGGACATTGATCCCAAGGCCAGTGGGGCAGAATGATGCTTGTAGTTGTTTCTCATCACACCCCATCCCATCCTGTCTAGCTATAAATACAAATATAGCTATGTACCTCTGTACGGAAAGGGAGAGGGCCTTTGCTGCAAGTTTTTACTGGGGACACCTGATGGTTTCTGACCTCTACTTAACTCCACCCAGAGAGTCTGTTATTTTCCTTGCTCAGGTATTGGAAGCTTCCAGAAAACAGTGGAGCTCTGAAGTTGTGGGAAAGTTGTGCGGGAGCCGGTAAGATAACGCCCTCTCCGTCTCTGGATGTTTACTGATCACCGGGATGAGAATGTATCATCTCTGAGCAGTAAGGAGTGTGGAAATAAACAAGGAGAGAGCATTTCCTGGCTTTTCCCCAAGCCTCCTTCCGCCCTTTCTCCGCTGATCTTGTTTTTTTCCACTTTGCCATCCCTCTCTTAGCCTCTCTGTTCACCCCCCTCCCCGCCTGCTTCCTTCCCCCCGTGCTTTCTCGTTCTCCCTGTCTTTTCTTCCTCCCCCCCCCCCCAGCTCCCTTCTTCCTCCTCCCCCCTTTTGTTGCCCGGGCTTGCTCCCGGCTGCAGACTTGTCTTGCTCTGTAGTTCAGGGACGCGTCACGTGCGTTAGTGACAGCCTGTCCCGGCGCGGCCCCGAGCGCGGAGCGGCTCACATTGGTGCAGTCGGAGCTGGAGTCCACCCTCCGCCCCGCGCGCACTCCCCGCACAGCCTCCACAGCATGGGAAGGGAGCGGGGGAGGGCGGCGGGGCGGGGCCAGGGGCGGCCTCTGCTGATCAGCTGTTCGCAGGGTTCTATAACAACAAAAGATTCTGCGGGGAGCTGAGACGGCCGATGCAACAGGGCTCGGGAGCCCAGGAAGAGCCGAACGGGACCGCCGCTGCCTCCCCGCCATCTACCTCTATAGCTGCCGTCCAAGCTTTCTTTTGTGCCACCGGGGTTTGCGGACGGTGAGTGAGGGCACCTCTGTCTGCCTTTCGTCCCGGGCTGGGTTTCCACAGTGACCGTTCTTACACGCTCCGCGATAGATGCACGGTAGCGCTGCCCGGGCATGTTCTGCTCAGATGCGCTTCCGAACGGGCGAGTCTCTTTCGACCACTTTTCGAGCCGGGACTGTTTTAAGAATGTAGACGGGGAAGGCCACGAAATTCTTCCTCGTCGCTGTCTCTGAACGTTCGTGTGTATGATGGTGCGTGTATTAAATATCTGTGGGCAGAAGAAGCAGACAAGGCAGCGCTTTGGAAGAAATCTGTCCCGCCTCCGTAAAGTTGGGTGCCCAAAACGGATTCATGCGGGGAGGGCTGACTCCTCTAGAATAATAGTTTCCCCCTCCCTCCTCCCCACTTCTTCCTCAAAGGTATATTTATAGGGAGATGTCCCTCGGAGCTTTGTCGTGACTGCACCCCACAAGCCACTTGTGGCGTAGTTTTGTTAGCGGCAGTTTCCTCGAGAGCAAGCGCGCCACTAAATTCGATGAGGCTCACTTTCTGATAAGTATACAGCCTAGGACTGCGTCTATGAAGCTGCGAGCGTAAAGGTACGATCTATTCAGTTACTCCCGAGTAGCCCCATTAACGTAATTAGGACTCCACCAAAAGAGGGCAGATCTCTCTCTCTCTCTCTCTCTCACACACACACTCACACGAGAACCGCAAATTTAACCCGATTTTCGGAAGAGTCAACCGTTTTAACCGGCAACCCCATCAGCTCTTAATATTAAGATTCAAAAACACACAAACCCTCAATCGTAAACGCGTTTAAACTTCCTAGGAAAGCCGGGTTGATTTGCTTTCAGTGGAACTCCGATTCAAATAGAGGGCTTTGAAGAGGAAGCTCGGCGGGAAATCCCACGGGAATTTACTCCCTTGCAGTTGTGCATAGGATTGCAGCCACCAAATCGGTTTAAGCTGACTGCGGATCCGTGGCGCTTGGAATCCTGTTTCGGTAGCTAGAGAAGCGGCTCGTGGACAGTAGCACCTGGGTCGTGCGCAGTCCTGCCGCGAAGTAACTCCCGTGGGAACAAACTTTACGTAACAGAAGCAAGGAGGAAGCGAGTGCCTGATGTGCGCACTCGGGCCGCCGAGTCGGCATTCAACGGTGGCGGGTGACGGACGAGGTTAGCCCTACGCTGGCTGCAGGAGAAGGGGCTCCTTCCTCGCAGAGCTACGGGCCAAAGGCGGTCAGCCGGCCAGAGCCCTGGCGTGGACAAAGGGACCTCTCCGGCCTTGGAGATGCCCTTTCCAAGCTTGCGGCTCTCCGGGGGCGCGGAGGATGTGTGCCGGAGTTGCAACGGAAGCCGGGCGGCGCGGCCGTGGCGTGCAGCGGCCCCGCGCGGCAACCCGCGTGCTCTGCCGACGGGCGCCACTTCCTCTGCCCCTTTCGCGAGCGGGCGCGGTAGCTGCGTCCGCAGTTTGTCCGCCCGCCCACTTGTCTCTGCCCACCCCCTGGGGTGGGGGTACTTGATCCGCCCAAGGGGGTGGAAGAGATCGGGTTGCCTTTCTTCCTTCGCATATCCTGTTGTGTTGACAGGATCGAGGGACTGCCCTGTATTCTTTTTTAAGCCTTCCTCTTCCTCCGGGCGGGCCTTGGACTCTTTCTCTGAGCGGCGCTCAGGTGTGACTAAGCTTAGCGGAGCAGCCGGCGCCGTCGCCGAGGGAGAGGTCAGCCTGCGATCAAAACAAATTTCTGACTTGTATTATTTCTGACTTGTATTACTCCAGACTCCTCCAAACCAGCTATTTTCAAATAACTCCCATTGCACCTCTTCAGCCGGGAATGATGGGAGCTGTAGTTCAGCACATCTGGAATTCAGTGGTGTGGGGAAGCCTGCATTACCCTTTTCTAGGGAGCTATCACGCACCTGGAAAGGGATCATTTTCTCTTATAGGAAGGTTTATATAACCTTATAAGGTTTATAATTCTTATTTCAGGTTTCCTTAATTTGGTGAGCTCCAGATGTTTTGGACTTTGACTCCCATCAATGCCAGGCAGCATGGCTAGTGGTCAGAAATTATGAAGGTTGTAGTTCAAAACACCTGGAAGATGTGAGGTTAAGGAAGGCTAGCTCAGATATGGAATCAGCGAGAACAGCAAACTGCATACTCTGAGAATAAAACGCATCCTTGCCCACAAAGAATGACCAGTTGTGCAGCCTGGTCCTAGCCATATCTGCACAGAAGTAAGACTAAATGAAGGGGTGTATGACCACCTCTCCATGCATTGAATTCCTTGACCCTTTGAGGAAGGAGAGTATATCTTTTTCAAGTTCCATAAGTGTTTATTTTTACCCAAAGTAGCCAGGATTGAGCAACTGTTCTGGTGTGTTTGTTTTCCTTTGCAAGAACATTTCACATCGTTTTCTGTAAGTCTGAGTCACTTAAATCTGGTGCAATCTCAAAGCATTGTTACAAATGTGTGCCTTTTTAACAAGGCTGTGGACAGAGGAAAAAAAACCTTAGCACTGCATCTAGTTTATAACTAGAAGACCTTTGCAGGATTTTTTTAAAAAAGCCATGTAAGTAGATCCATCCATATTTACATTTTCCACTAGAAACTATTTTCTATCTTCTTTCTACAGTCAATAACTATGCAACCTGTTTAAATAATGGCTTTTCTTTAAAGCATGGGGTAAGCAGAATAAGGTGGCAGAGTCCTATTGTACTACAGGCTGTATCATGTAAACCACATTGCCTTCCCACAAGGAAAACTACGGTAGGGTATGGATATGGAATTGGTTAAAGCATTCCCCCAGCCACTTTCTCCACCATTTGGTAACCTTTTACAGAACTGACAGTGTAGTGGTTAAGAGACTGCACATTGGATTTTTTTGTTTTTGTTTTGGTCTTTCAACACCTCTCTTGTTTATTGGCATATGTCTGAATTTTAGTAGTAATTGTTAAAAAGAATGGAATTTTTTTTGTAAATGACACTCTTTTACTGCAGCCTGAATGGGTGCAGTACATTCTTGCATTTCATTCTTTTTCATATGCAGATCAGAACCAAATCTACCAGATTAGAACTAGTTGGGCACTGTTTGCACTACTATAACTTCTAGGGTACAGATGCAGGCCTGCAGACCACATCCAACCCTCTGGGTTTTCCCAGAAAGCCCTGCCTTTTTTTCTTGATGAAAAAGAGCCCCTCACACTGAAAATTAGCATGCAGAATCAGATTGTGCTGGGTGCAGAACAATGACTGACTGGGAAAGAATGGGTGGTTTTAAAATTCTCCAATCAATGCATATTGGTGGGGGCAGGGGTGGAATCACAGCTCTTTAGGGAAGCGTGCCCAAAGTTTCATTGTTTGCTAGTAGTGTTTCCTTGGATTTTCAAACCCATGTCAACAAGGCCTTGTTGAACCAGCCTTGTGTACATGTGCAACAGAGGGTGTAGAACAGCAATTGCAAAGCACCCATCCATGGGGTGTGTACATCACTGCAAGCTGGCAAGACCAGAACACTGGAGAAACATATAACCAGAGCTGTTGGTCTCTCTTGGGGGTGGGTCATTCTGTTGTGGTTCTTCATTGGATGCAATTTCATCAGGCAATCACTCCTGATGGAGAGACCCAGTCAGGAAGTACATTCAGAACAGTGACTCATGCAGATGATGTCAGGTGGACTCTGGACAATGGGTGGTTCTTCAGCACACTCATCAGTTGGAGCCTTTTGGATCAGACCAAAGGCCCAGCTAGTCCAGCCTTCCATTCCTGCTGTGACCAGTCAGATGCCCACAAATTGGACAGGAGCGAAACTACAACCCTCAGCAATTGGTGTACGTGGATATACTGCTTCTGATCTTAGAAGTGGCATATGACCACCATGCCTGCTAGCCTTAATCCTCACAAGTTTGTCTAATACCCTTTTAAAACTATTCAGGTTGCTGGCCATCACTACATGTTAAAGCAGCAAATTCAATAGTTTATCTATGCACTGTGGGAAGAAGTACTTTGTTTTGTCTGTCCTGAACCTCCTCCTACCACCATCCTTACTTGCCTTTTTTTTTTTCCTCAAGTTTGAAAACTCCAAACATGAAAACTTTGCCTTTTGGGAGAGTTCCTTCAGCCTCCTTTTCAGATGTTTAGGTCTAGAAAAGCATAGACCTGGCCTATGAGAGTATGTTATTCCTGGCATATGTATTGACTGCTGGGTGCTGTTAAGTCAACCCCCTGGTGCCTGAGTACACAGGCTATTCAAATAGGCAGGTGGCACTCACTTAAAGCAGGTTATCTGCAGCTGGAATCTGGCTGCTGGAAGGTGCTGGGATTAATGAAAAGACAGAAGCAGTCCTGTGGCACTTACTTCTGGATTTAACTCCTGCACTTCTGGGCCCCCTGCTGGAAGCTGTTATATTGCTGCTCCTGAAATAGCAAAGTTAGCAAGGCCCTGGGGCAGTCATGTTTTTGGAAGGGAGGGGAAGCCCAAGGCTCAGCTTGCCTTTGCTGGGAGGCAGCAACATTTTTTATGATTTTATGATTCAATAAAACACCCTGAAAAAACTCCATTTTTTAAAAAAGTAGCTTAAAGTGCTGGAGTTTACGAAGTGGAGCTTCCATGGAGCACAGCCTGAGCACATCACTTTTTGGAAGCTAGCTGTGGCTTGAGATATGGTCAAGGAGATAATGGTCAGGATCTAACCTGGTTGGGGGCTAGTGCAAATGAGAGTTTTTTCTCCCCTTCCCATAATACTATAACCCAAGGTCACACCATGAAGCTGATTGGCAAGAGGTTCAGGACAAAGGAAATACTTTTCACACAGTGCAGAGTCAAACTGGAATTTACTTCCATGAGATGTAGTGAGGGCTAGCTTTAAGCTGAACGGCTTTAAAAGGGGATTGGGCACATTTTCAGAGGAAAAGGCATATCAGTGGCTCCTAGTCCATTGATGTAGGCTATCCGTGGTATCAAAGATAGTATGACTGTGTGTACTAGCTGCTGGGAAACTTGGGCAGGAGGCTGCTGTTGCACTCAATTCTGACCTGTGGGATCCCATGGACAACCATTAGCTCACTGTGAACCAAATGCTGGACTAGATGGACCCTTGATCTGATCCCCACGTTCTTAAGTTCTGAACCAGTTCCAGCAAGATACCCATAGTGACTGCTGGGGTGTGTACGTATGCTATCTCTCTCTCTGCTACACAGCTCAATAGCTGAAGCTCACTGGATGGTTGCTTAGAGGTAAGACCAAAATATTGGTCTTGTGCTACTATTTATTTATGCTTGCACCATGTCATTTGCACTAGTGCCTGAGCACCACTGGATCCTGCCCTATGTTTCCCTTTGCAAAATGTTGTCTCCTTCCTTGAGTCCTACATGGTGACCTCCTCTTCACTACCCTAGAATTGGCCCTGCTTTGAAGGCTCAAGGTGACTTCCAATTCCTTTGTGCACACTTAAGTACCTTGGCTTACCCTGCTGAGGTGCACACATCAGTAACCAACGACCAGAAGATCTGAGGTTCTGAGTTTGGTAAGAATTGGGGAACAAAGTGAACCACCAGCAGCCATGGTGCATCTAGGGCTGGCCCTTGAGGCCAAAGTGCAGGGCCCTGCAGCTGAGTCCCCTCCCTCCAAATGACCACCAAGAGAGCAGCATGTGATGAAAATATCAGGGCAGCAGAAGTAAATGCCATTTTATTCCTGTAGTCATGGTGGTACTATGATTTAAATGAACTTAAAATGCAAAGCTGTACATATGCTCAGCGTTATTTTTCACATCAGAGTTGGCAAATATTCTAACTAATCAGACATGCAGAAGACGTTTTTAAGCTTGGAGTAGCAGTTGTAGGAGCAGGGGAAGAAAAAGTTATTTGATGTGCTGCACAACTGAAGTATTATGCAAGGCTCTCAAATGGTTCCTCACCACAAGACCATTAAGTCCAGGATATAAGGTAACTGAACCACTGGGTCACACACAAAGCTTTTAGCATGTGGCAGCTTCATCTCCCCTTCTTCATCACAGAATTTGAGGGAAAGGGGGAATCAAGAAACTACCGTGCAATGTGGAAATGAGAACAACTTATCATACAGGTACACTAATCAGAGATTTTCTGTAACTCCTTGTAAGTAAGTGGGAAACCTGTTTATTCTGCCATGAAATGTGTGAAAGCCTCTTGGACAGTAAAGGTTTTATGCATGCCTATAGTATTAAGATTTCTTCTCCCCTCTTGTTCTTTGCAGGATCTTGTAGCACCTGCTTATAAGTCATGCCTCCCCATATTCTGTGCCTAAGCTGATAGTCTTTATGCACTTTAATCTTCTACCTGCACCCTTGGCTAGTACATTGTGGCACTGTACCTTAACTCTTGGAGACCGAGAAGTACTAGCTGCAGTCCTGCGATTGCCTTAGTAATGTTCCAGAGGCTGAATAATATGTTTGTGAGAGAAATCAATAACTTACCCAGTCAAGAGCCTGAGTTCAGCGAGAAAGAGGAGGAGGAGTGGATTCTGGTGGACTTCATAGGTATGATACCTGTTGAATAAACACTGTGCAGAGGGAGAAAACTTTAAGGCAGGAAAGGTTTCAGACTAAGCATGACTATATAAAAGAAAGAAGGAAAATCATTCAGACAAGTTTGTTTAGACTGGGAGGTGTCTTTTTTTAGAGTGTTTCCTGGGTCATTCAAGCTTTACCATATTTGCTTCTGTGAGTTAAATCCAACACAATATTCTCAGAAGTAAACTTGCATAAAGAGAATTTCCAAGATTGGGATGGCTTAGAGCAGGGGTGAGGAACATTCTTCAGCCTGGGCCTTCAGAATTTTAATTTGGGAAAGGACTTGGACCAAGATCCATCTGTGGGTGTGGCCAAAATCAGCCTGGGTGGAACCCAGAATGAGATTACTATCAATTCTAAGCCTACTCACACAAGTAGGCAGTGTAAACATCTAGCTGTCTGCTCAGAAAGAAGCAGAACTGAATCACTCAACAGCATTTTCCAGTAGTGTTCCAAGTATCAAGCCCTCTGCATGTCAGTTCAGGAATTCTCTATGCTGCCAGGAAACCTACTCCAGAGGGTTTCCCAGCACTCCAGAGCAGATTTTGAGGGGGAGCAATAAGTTGTAGGTCACACTTTTACCCTTTTACACATCACAGTATAAAATTGTGCATTTTTGTTTTCATCTGATCTCTGGCTGCTTCCATCAACTTTTTCCATCTGAATGGTTATTGTCACTCCCAATAGACACCTGTAGTAACTTTTCAATGGTTGAAGAAGAAGAGGAGGAGGAGGAAGATGATGCCATCTGTGAAGCATCACCTGTTGACCATTCGCCTGTCTTCTCCTGTCTGCCTTCTACCTTGGAATGTTTGGCTGATGCTAGCGAATCCTGCTTTATCCAGTTTGACTCATGTCCCATGGAGGAGAGCTGGTTTATTACGCCACCCCCGTGTTTCACAGCAGGTGGCTTGACCGCCCTCAAAGTGGAAACAAGCCCCTTGGAAAACCTTTTGATCGAGCATCCCAGCATGTCTGTATATGCGGTCCACAATGCCTGCCATAGCCTCAACAAGACCAGTTGTGGTGATGAGGAGGAGGAAGGGCCAGAGCCTCATGAAGCAAGCAGTTCTCGGTAAGTTCTGTGCTCCTTGATTCAGACACAGTCAGTGTTGTTAATTATTGAAAGAGTATAAAATAAGCATAGGTAAGAAGATTCTATGCAGGCTCTAGGATTTTGGGAGGTGAACAGTGCCCTTAGTGCCACCACCTCCTTGTGAGGGTCCACCTTTTCTTCACCACACTCTCCTCACCTGTCTTCAGTATCCCTACCCAATCCATGCAGCTGCCAAAAAGAAGGTGGAGAAGTGAGAGGGGTTGCTGCCCAATCTGCTCACTCCTATTGCTGCTTGCTTACAATTAGAAAACAAAGGCAAGGAGCAAGAATAGTTAGGCCAGGGGACTTCAGTTGTCAAAGGTGAGCCACCTGCCAAGTTGTGGGACTTGGCAAGTGCCCAACATTGCTGATGTCTAATGCAGGCTCTGCTTGGCTTCACTGACTTGCCAGCATCCCTGTAACACAGACAGATACAATGAAGTCAACCCAGATGCCTTCCATAAATAAAGAGATGGACAAATGTGACGCTCCACATTGCAGTGTCCTCCAAAGTCAGGGAGAAACTATCCAGGGGACTAACATTTCTGCCTGGAAAGGCCAGTGTGGAGAAGGCCAGGCATGCTGCAGTGGCGTATTGCTCCTGTTTTTGCTATTGCTAACATGAACCAGAATGTACTGTTAGAGTGAGAAAGAAAACAGCAATATTCCTTGCACTTTCTGTAGTGGGAATGGTGAACATCCAGTAATGAAAACTGCTTCATTCAGCACCATGGCAGGATATACACATTGTTGCGAAGGCCATAAGTTGTGCTGCAAACCTAGTTATCTAGAAAACTATTTTTCATCAGTATTTCTTTATCAGCCCTCGCACACAGAGTTCACCATTACCCACAGGATAGCAGCTTATAAAAAGGCAATGGGTTCAAGCAATGTATACAGATGCTATTTTTAAGACTTTCCACTTTCTTCAGAGACTTTCTGCTGATGGAGTCTTGCAGGATTTTCTGTCTCGTGGGACTACTGGTCATAACCATAGCCCAAAGAGCCGCCTTCATGGCAGCTATAGCAGGACACACGGGCTACTCCAGCATCCAGGCGAATCATCTGCCTTGTGTCTTCCACTCGGAGAATGTCTTCGCCTGCCCCCAGGAGTCCTATCCTGCAGGCAGTCAAAAGTTGCACTGTAACTTCAGTACCTTTGCTTTGAATTTTAGATCAGAAGCCCAGAATGAAATGGGCCAACACATCCGATGCTACATTGCCGCAGTTACTGCTCATTCAACCTTTCTTGAACAGACCCATAGCTTTCGTCCTCCCAGGTGGACAAAAGAACACAATGCAAGACAATATCTGAACAGAAACTGCCTCCGTCGCCAAAACCTTACCAGGGATTGCTACTCTCGGCAACTCAAGAACAACGGATTTTTTGTTCACCAGCCGTGCCAGCGTCAGTATAATTACTGAGGGTGTTTTACATTATTATTATTGTTTTTTTCAAAAATAATATTGGTTAACTATTGCTCGTTTGTGTTGGTGTGTGTATGTGGATAAGGAAGGCGAGATCTATCTATCTTAGACTGAATGTCAGTTGTTTCTACACAATCACTTAAGTGTTACAGTTAGGTTGTAAACCACATTGACGTGAATGCTGTACCGAAGGATGCCTTTACAATATTTTATTTGTGGCTCAGAAACATATCAGTTTAGTGGTGTTTGTGTGAATGGGCTTTTTTGTTCTTTGTGTGTGTGTGAAATTTTATGATGTACGGATGGGTTTGTTTTTATATTTGTATTTTTAACCAAGACATAGCAGGCAATTTTCCATCATATTGCGGTTACAGAATTTCTCAGGGTCAGCCATACACTTACAAAGATCTGTGTATACTGTATATCCTCTTAATATTCTAATACAGCCGTTAAAATGTGATGGACTGAATGGCATTAGACTCCTAATGAGGAGTGAATAATGTATGTAGAGCGGGGAGGGAGAAAATGGATTGTGTGACCCAATTTCCTCCTATCGACTTGTCTTTATCCTCCATGGTTTAATGCAGTTTACTCAGTTTCCTACACAAAGGAGGTACCTCACAGGAAGTATGAAGCAGCCCTAGAAATGAGATTTAGTGTAGCTAGATAGTACTCTTTCAATGCCTCATGTTTTGAAATATTACCATTTGGGTACTTCTTAAGAAGTGTCCCATGCAAACATCTCTAACTGTAAGAGGAAGCATTCAATTGAAAGACTCTGAAAACAAACCTTTATGTGTGGCTATCATTAGGAATGGAATGGATAAGCTTTGGGCCTCCACTTAGTTAGAATGACTACAATAAGTGGGCATCTATTTCTTTTTCCATTCCCTCTTTACATTTCAGTGCATAAGACACAAAACCTCTTGTTCAGTCCTGTTATCTCAGTATGTTGTTGGCCTGCACCAGGCCTTAAGCTTATAGTCATAACGCTGAAATGACTTGGACCTTTTTCTTAAATCAGCACCATGTAAATGAAAGTTATAATATTTGATTTTTAAATGAACTGAAATTCATAGTGGCCTTCTCAAAATGCCCTACTGAAATATACTTTGTAAAAGGAACAGGGTGTTTACCTCAGTAGGAATCCGTTGAGGCTCCAAACTGTGCAGATGCTGGTTTTATAGACAATCCAGTGTAGTGGCAACATCCAATTTCCTCACAACCCCATTTTACTTGACATACTACCAGCTTAACTAATTTAATGGATGTTCAAAGGAAAAATAAGAGGAGTTTATGCTTTTATGGAATTTATACAATCCTACGTGGAAAGTCCTGGCTGGCCTTTGTAGTTGCCCGATGCCAGACTTCACATTCTACTAGTTAATATTGAATCATCTGTTACTCAGTTTCTGAAACTCATCAGAACCATTTCTCTGTTGAATTTGGTTGTCCTGGATCTAGTCAGTTCATTAATGTTTTATTATATACAGAACCATATCTATATAATATGGTTTTATTATATACAGAACCATTTTTTTCATTCTTACTCCAGTAGCCATCCAATATTCTTGCTTTCATGAACAAACACCACAAATGCATTTTTAAACTCAGGAATCTTTCAACGTTTGGCACATACCTAAATATTTTTACCTGGAGGTTTTACTGATTGAAGCCAAATGCCAGCAAGTATAGTTCTGCAAGTTCATAGCCTTCACCTTTATTACTATAACTCATTCAATGTTTAACTTGCATTTTCAGGACTCTTAAAATGAGGATCACTTTTCCTACTCTTACCTTCTTTGTCCCTGTTACTGGTTTAGCAGGTATTTGAAGGAAGATCTTTTGCTAGCTGAGAGATACTAGTTTTCTCTTACTGTACTGGATAACACACTAGTGATGGAAGCTTATGTTTTAAAAGATAAACACAGGCATTGCACAAACATGCGCTTTTCAGTTCTTAATGTTGGAAATAATGCTGTTCTGGGAGGAATGGTGGCATATACAACATTGCATCAGACTCTTAATTACCTTACATATTTATGTTCTTAACTCTGTAATGTGCCTGAACGTCTTGGATTATTAGATTTGTGTGCTTTGTGGATAGGTATGACTTTTTATATAGTTTTTCTCCCTTCAAAAATGTATTAACTTGTAAAAGTGCAGGACTTGTACTGTATTGAATGGTGTTTCATAATTTTGCTGAAACTGAAACTGGTTTTTCATTTGTATTGTAAACAAACTGTGCCTTTTCAAGTGACTTGTACACAGCAGACTTGAAGACTACAAAAAGGGACAATTCTGTTGAGATAATTACTGTACATCAGTCTATGCATTATCAATGATAGCTTCTTTGTGGAGCAATTTTTTTCCTTGTAGCTGTAGCAGTTCTTTACATATTCACAATTCCGTTACCCTGATACTATGAGATCCATGTAGCTGTAATAACTCAGAGTAGCTTGTACTTCAGTAGCTACTTCTACAACCTTCTGAGCAAGGACAAAGAAGGCTTCAAGCCCTGTTAACACTGCCTGTTCACTGCAACCATCTTACAAAAGGTTAATGCAGTATATCAGGTGCATAACTTAGAGCCAGTATAGCTGGTTCCATATACCATTTATCTAGCTGAACAGCCTACACATTTTGGGCAGAGAGCCTCCTCTTTGGGTGTCGTCATCGTAAGCAGGCCTGGTCTATACCGGTAGCAGATCGCCTGATAAAAGTGGTTCCCAGTGCATTCTGAAGCATGCAGGAGGAAAAAAAAGTTCTTCCAAATTTTCATATCTAAACTTTCATTTTTCATTCATCCAAACGATTTGTTTTTCCATTATCAGTTTATTCTTTTTGTCTGTTTCTCCTTTGATTTCAGTAGAAGACAGAGCTGGTCTTCTACCGCCTCTACCTTTAATGACTTGCCGTCCAAGAGGAAGAAATTAGCAGGCATTCTGATATACACATAACATTAAACCTGCCAAATTCACTTAGATAGGACAAGTGGTTCCTCTTTCACAGGCAACTTTAAAAGGTGCACAGAAGCAATCTTAACTGCTGCTTAATACTAGATAGAGATTTCCAGCCTGCCAATTTCATATGGCTGTACCCAGTGTTCATCCTGCTTTGAGTAAACGTGTGCTTTAAATTGGACTCACATGGAAGACAGTCCATTGTGATCTGTCTTAGTCCTGTGCGCACTTCCACCACCACTCGCCCTTTTTTTTGTAACCAATATACTGTTCCAAACTAAGACTCCATCATAAAGTACATTAATGGCAACTCCTTAGATTTCATCTGTGTTTGTTTTCTCATTTAATTTTGTTATAAAATTGAATAGGGCTTGTTCAATGTCATTGTTTTTAAATAAACAAAATCATGTTCTTATGAGTGTGTCACTACAGCTAGGTAATTGACATGTCTGAATGCAGATGTGCATGTATAGGGGGAAAAAATGTCCCCGCGCCTAGAAAACTAGATAGCTGAGAGATATTTTCTAATAAGGACCTTCTAGAGATGCTTGTTTTCTAGATGTGGAGGCTTCTATTCCATTAAGTGTTGTTTGTGTAGACTGAGCTGTAGATCAATTCAACAGCACTTTCTTGATAGCATCATCCATGCACCTTGTACATACAGAAAAGTAGTGTTCTTACTGGAGAGGGGGGTGTCTGCCCCCACCTGGGGAACTTGCTCCTTTTGGAAACCTATTTAAAGGTGTAATCCTCAGCATTTCCTCAGACGTTGTGCAAACCCTTGTGTTTGCTAGATTTTGGAGTACGCAATTGTGTTTCATGTCCTATGGGCTTCCCATAGGCCTCTGATTGTCCCGCTGTGGGATCAGAATACTGGACTACATAGGCTTTGGTTACATCTAGCACTTCCCTAATGTTTAGTGGCCACAGTTTTTTAGTGGTCTTAAGATTTCATTGTATTAAACAACCAATATTTGCCTGTAACATAGGTAGGTGAACATAGGCATATTTTCAGCTTTTGCTCACTCCAAAGCCCAGTGGATGGAGCAGGTGGACATTTCAATTAATGCGTTGCACCCAGTCATGGCCCTGTTCTGCCTGCTCCTCCGCTATCTTAGGGCAGCAGATGGTACAATGAAACAGCTGGCCCGCCATGGCCTTATGTGCCTGTTGCAGCCATGCTGGCCGACCCTGCAGTTTCTTTTTTGTATCCGACACTGCTGTGTATGCAGTGAGGTGTCCCAGGAGTTTATCACACCTCATTCTCAATGTTGCTGATTTGTAGCATAGCAGACTTGCAAGGTCCCGCTTCATTAAGAGCCTCCAGAAAAAGAGGAAGAACAAATCAATGCAGCATCCCTAAAAGCAACAGGAAACATAAGGAAAAGCAATATTGGTTTATAGCTAATCTGTAATGATTGACAGTTTCTGTATTTCATGGTGCAAGCTGGAACTCTGGAGGAGCAGAATCAATAAAAGGGTCTACTGTGACAACGAGAACTCAATCTGGTCTTTGTTCTCTGCTTCCATTAATACCATTCTACAATACAAGGGAATATTTTGAGAATGCGCACATACTAACTACAATTGTGTATTTGCTGTTGCATCTCAAAACGCACTGTCTGGGTTCACAAGACACAGCAAAGAATCCTGTGCCGTTCAAATGGCACATGGATTTTTGCCTGAGCTTATCGGTCAGATGATCTCAGTTTCCTAGACAGTACAGTTCCTGCACTCCCAATGCCACCTTCCCAGCCTCACAAGCAAACTTCCTTGTCCCTTCTCCATTCTTGCTTTTGAACCACAACTTTTCCCCCCGTGATTGGTTTGCTACAGATCACCCCCCTCCCCAGTGTGCCTGCATGTCTGTGGTACTTTACGGCTGCTCCAGTCCCCGCAGAGATGTTATTAAATAAAAAAAAAGTTTTGCTGGGAGTGCCCCCATGTATTTTCATGCTGCCTCTCAATTTCCAAAAGTAAACAGGGAGATGGACACATCACAGGACCAGTGGGGATGAAGCAAGTGATGTAACTGTTAGGGAGCAGAAGGCAGTAGGGATCAAGAGCTAGAAGTGGCAACTTCTGTGGCCACTTTTGCCAGAAGACTCTGATGTTTCCATACCAGCAATGGTGAAACGCCAATCCTGACTGGAAACCTTAGAACAAACTGTTGATTCTCTCTCCCTGTGGAAACTGGACAACCATCTGCCACAGCAGGGGGCTGGACCCAATGGCCTTCATGGCCCCTTCCAACTATAGTCTATGATTCTATGAACTAATCCTTTTGTTCAGGAACTCTGAAACTGGGTGGTTGAGGTGGAAAATATCATAAACATCTTTTGATTTAGCACAATAGCTTTTTTTTTTTTTGGAGGGGTGAGTGTACAGCCACTGCAAAAGTATCAAAATCAGCATCAGAATCAACTGTAATGGTAACCCGGCTCTCCTTTTACACCTTCCACAATGCAAGCAGTCAGGGAGAGTATTGTAAACAGCTCCAGGAAAGAAGTGGAGCTAGTGCTGTGCCCAAATCTATCTGCTAATTTATATTCACTTATAACTTACTTGGATGTCAGTATTGGATTGTATCCATCAGCAGTGAAGTGCAGCCAAAGTAAACCATAGATCTGCAGTCATTTCATGTTTTTATACAACAGGTTTGTTTACTACAGCTACATCAATGTTACACCAGCATTTCTTACTGTAGTATTTCTTACTATTGTAAACTTAAAGGTGAAGGGCAAATGCACTTCATTTTTCTTGCCCCAACTCCTTTTGCTTGTCTATATGAGTATGAT
Source organism: Varanus komodoensis (assembly GCF_004798865.1). NCBI lineage: Eukaryota > Metazoa > Chordata > Lepidosauria > Squamata > Varanidae > Varanus > Varanus komodoensis. Next base: position 1,752,741 of record NW_025335438.1, read on the forward strand.
TTTCCGAATCCATCTTTATCCTTCATCATTTCTACAAGGCTATTACTGGAACACTGCCACACAAAAACAAATAACAAAAGACCTATTTTGATCCTCATGCTGTACTTCCTTAATATTGCCTGTTGCTTTGTCCATGGTGCCTATTTCTTTATTGCTGAGAGAGAGCAATGGCTGCACACCACTGATTTTAAAGGTAGGGTTAATAAACAAAGAGATTGTTATATATTTCAGGGCTTGGTCTATCATGCCCTTAGTATTGCCATGACCGGATGGCATGTAACAACAAAACATAATGCTTCCCATGGCAACACCACTCTATTCAAATACACTTCCCAAATCTATTTTGTAATAGTCTGTTTATGTTATGGACAAATGGCCAGCATGCATTTTAAACCTGAGGAGGGGACACATGTTGAATGCATGCAGGGGCAAGTATCATGGGAAGGCTGATAATTCAGTGGTAGACCACTTACTTTGCATGCAGAAGGTCCAAGCCTCAATCCCCAGTATCTCCAGGCAGAGCTAGGAGTCTGGTTATTAGCCACTGCAGTCTTTCATGATCTGGTCTCTCCTTGTGATATTACTCACAAAGAGGAAGGTCAAAATCTCTTCTTACTGATACCAGAAATGTAGGACAGGAAATAAACAAGTCAACTTGCAATAACCCAGGTTCAGGCTAGATAAGTTCAGGAAGTTTTCTCATTGTCAGAACAATACGACAGTAGAACCAGCTGCCTAGAGAGGTTATGGGCTCTTCCACGCTAGAGAAATGTAAAAAAGAAACTGGACAGCCATCTGAGTGGAATGGTGTAAATTGGTGTCCTACAACAGCAGGGGGTTCGACCCGATGGCCTTCATGGCCCCTCCCAACTCTACTAATCTTTGACTCTATGATCGTATCGTATTGCAGACCTTCAGCCCTGAAAGAAGGACCACATTCCCTGATCACACATTCCCTGTTTTATTTACTTGTTACTTTTATGCCCCACCTTTTCCCTCTCGCAAAGAACCTATGGCAGCTTCCTTTCCACTTCGTGAAGCCACGACTGCATTCAAATCCTTAGTTTAAAAAAAGATAAAGCACCCGTCCCGCCCGCTCCGATTGACCTCCCTCATCTGTCAGCCTTCAAGCAGGCTTTGTTTACATTTTGCGGACAGCTCCACGTTGCCGAGCCGTTCCTCCTCCTCATTGGCTGCGGCGCGCTCCGAGGCTCTGCCCAGGGGCGGAGCTCAGCGCTCGAAACTGTCTACGGCTGGTTGCAAGGGCGAGGGAAGCGAGCGCAGCATTCTGCCGCGGGCCTGACGACCTTAAAGGAAGGCGTGGGAGAGAGCAACTGGTGGCCGCCGCGAAAATATACCGGGAGTGGGCCGTGTCCTATGTGGAAAGGGACTCTGTGTCGGAGAGGTCCAGTTCTTTATCGATGAACGAGTGCCCTTTCCCCACAGTTTCCACGTGTGCCCAGCGCCTCCTTCCAGAGACTGGCTCCTGCCAAACTTCCTTCGTGCTTAGCCGTTCCAGAGCGGGTGTGGGTTTTAATGGCATAATACGGCGAGGTGTCCCGCCACCGTCTGCAACGATGGTGTTTGAGCGAAGTGCATTAGGCGGGACCGGGAAGGGGAAGCAGGACGTCCTTCTGGCGCGCCAAGACTGAGCACTACGATTACGCTGTGCTTAAGGGTGTGGGGGTCGGGAGGAGAATTAAGCGTGCGCAAGCTGTCCAGCGGTGCTTCCCTGCGTTGCACCGAAGAATGCGTGGGGGGCTACATTCGCCATTGCGTGCTCGATAAAACCGAGACAGCCTTGTATTTGCATTCGGATTTTAAATGGCGTTTCCATCCGCCACTGCCGCCGCCTCTTCCCCCTCCTTTTTCTGGGAAATGACAGCGGAAACCAGGCCAGGGTTATAGAGAGCGCGTGTTGGGGGAGACGGAAAGATTATTTCCCTGGTCGATGGCTGCACTGAGTATTAGGGTTCCTGGGGAGGTAGGTAAGTAGGTAGCAGGGCCGGCGGGCGGGAGAATAGGCAGCCTGGGAACTGAAGGCGGTGACGGGAGGACTGAAACCCACGCTGACGCATGCGCAGCGGTGCTCTATATAGCGCCTTGGCGCCGGCGCCAGCTGAGAGCAGTTCAGGTCTGGGCGCCAGGAGCCGCGGCAGCTGAGGTGCAGTACTGGGGGGGCCCCAGGAGGGAGTGACAGTACCTGGGGAAGGGCGGGGGGGTCGCGTCGCCTGCGCGCCCCGGGAATTAGGGCTGCCCCGGTGGCGGGCTGGAAAGGCGAGTGCCTGCCTTCGCGGGCTGGTGGTCGTGGGTGGGTCGGTGCGTGGATGGGTGTCCCCCCTAAATTTTGAGGGGGTCTTCATCGAAGTAGGCATAAGGGGTACAGGTTCGCGTGGGCTGGGGTGGCGAAGGTCCGCCGCAGGGGCTTGTTCGGAGAAGGAAGCGAGAAAGCAGCAGCGGCAGAAGGCGGGATGCCCGCCCTCCCGCTTGCCGGCTTGGTTTTTTGGAGGGAGAATGAGGCGCGGAGGGGGAAATAGCGGGGATCCCCGGCCCATCCGACCTCGGGGCCGCTCCGCGGGGCCTCGGTGGGGGGTGTCGGGGATGGGAAGCGGAGTGTCCATTTCCTTGGGACATTGCCCCGATTTGATTGCTCCCTCCAACCTTTTCCTTCTCAGTGGAGCCCTGGGCGTGATGGGAGGCTCTTCTTTTGGGAGGGGGGATTTCGGCGCCCCCCACCTTCTGCCCCCGGGGGGGGGAGGCCTGCAGACCTCCTGCATGCGCGCCCGAGCGGGGTGCCTACGAGCGGGTTGATCGGCCTGCCCTTGCTGGTTGCGCGTGAGTTTTGGAGGGAGAGTCCGCGAAAGTTTCTCCTTCGGGGCAAAGGAGGGAAAAGGGGTGAGATCCCGCCTGGCCGCCTCCCGGGCTGCCCCGTGCGCTTTACCTCTCTTTCACCCCATATTGTATGTGGGGCTCTGGAAGAAAAGCGCGGCATGTGTGTACGTGACGGGAAGAATCGCCCGTTCCCCCACTTAGAGTGAGAGGACGGGAAGGCGGGAGAGAGAGGCAGGTTGGGGAGCGTCCTCTGCCCTGCCCGGTCGCCCGCTTGGGTCATGGATTTGCCGCCTGGGGTAGCGCGGTGGAGGGGTGCAATCGGTGGTGCCTTTTGGGGGGTGGGGCGGGGCGGGAAGGTGCGTGTCTCTGTGCTTGCCCTCCTTGGAGGGAAGTTGCCTTACTGCAGCACGGGGGGAGGGAATCGGAGCTTATAACTCCCCCTTCTCAGTATTTCATTTTCCTGCATTGGTTGCGAATATATGGCTTCACTTCTCAGGATGGCTTAAACGGAGGCGGGAAAAGAGATGTGTGTGTAATGGGCGCTTTTCCCCCCACCTGAAATCACTCTCGCGTGGGTCTCCTCTCCGCCCGGCCTTGGGCCAGACTTTTAAATCTTTTTTTGGTCTGCGCCGTCCTCTATTTGCACCGACCCTTCGGGGGCGACGGCAGCTTCACTCGCGCGGTGGGTGGAAGGCGGCGGCGGCGGCGGCGGCAAGCGGGGAGGGCAGCCCGAGAGAGTCCAGCCTGCTGTCGCCGCCTCCTCCACTTACGCGGGTTTTGCAAATTGGCGCGGGGACGGAGAGTCCCGAAGAGCCGGCTCGGCTGCTTGAAGGAGGGGTGGCTTCAGGGGCTGCCCCCCCGCCCCCCGCCACCAGCTTGGCAGGGAGGTAGAGCAAATGGCAACCCCAGGCAGAAAGAAGGGAGGAACTCAAGCTGGTTTTTTGGGGTGGCTGGTCGGTGGAGTGATTAAGAACCGCAGAGGGCCCCTTTGCAGCAATAACCATTATAATAGAGTGCTGGGAAAAGCAGAAATTAGAGATTTTTTTGCATGTGTGATTTATGTGCACAAAATATTTTCCTGTACACAATTAGCTATTTATACACACACAAGTTATCCCAGTTCTCAAGCATGTTATGAGGGTGGTTTTTTAGGTCTTAGTAGATGGTTTCTGTTTGTAAAGTAAACAAAGCAGTATATTTATTGCAGTACAAAACTTGCCTGAATAATGCTTAGAGCAAGGCATTAAAATTGGGAACAAAATGGCTACTGGCAGATATTGAGAGGCAACAGATGGAAGCTGGCTGAACCTGAAATTGACTGCTATGCACACAGATGATGGGAAGGACGACCTTCACGTTTATGTTTATAAACAAAATGTTGCCTTGAGAGTTCATGTGGAGGGCCCTAGTCTGGGTGACTGGTGCATCGTTCTGCCATCTCGACCCCAATAATTCAGGTGCACAGAACTTTTTCAGTTTGGGCAATTTGCCCAGATGACTTCCTTTTCTAAGCGCAGCGTTGTCGCGAGGCAACAGGTGCTTGCTTCACTCTGGAGCCCTTGTGTGCTTCTGGCCGTGCATTGCTGTGCTTTGCTGGGACTTAGGGTGTGCCCTCAAGTTCACACATCAGCCTTTTGTTCTTGCTCTCAGAGATTGCTGCAACAGTAATATGGCTAGTAGTAGTGTGCTGGTGAGCTTAATTGTGCTAAATAGTGTTTTATTTATGCCTTGAGTCAACATATGTTCTCTCATTTGCAGGCAATTATCTGGATTTTTAATAAGATGTCAAGGCGCAGGTAACTTGTCACATTTTTGATAAGCTACAATGTATGCTTACCACTGCCTTCCTGCTGTTTTGATGAAAGAAATGTCTTTGTCTTTCCACAGTAGTCGTTTGCAAGCTAAACTGCATCAGCCTTGCCAAGATACATCTCCACAAGAACTGCAGGCACCAGTGTCTCTTCAGAGCAGAAAAAGAAAAGCAATGCAGGTGGGTAGGAGTTCTAAGAGTTCTCAGAATTGGGTGTAGAGTAATGGATAAGAATCTGAGCTGGGACAGCCCGATTCAAGTCCTGGGCAAGAATTCACTAGGTAGCCTTTGGAAAGCCATGATCTCTTGGCCTGACCTGAATATAGAGGTATATTTATCTACAGAGCTGTTATCAGCACCAGGCATCCCTGAGCACTTTCCAAGGCCCATAGATGCCACCTGTTGCTGTCTTTACCTGCTCACCTCCCCCCCAGCCCTATTGCAGTTTGCAGTGAGTTGCATATGGTTTAAATTTTCCTCAGTGCCCTAGAGTGGTTCATTGTGATGAAATTAAAAATGGCTCCCAGCCACTCTTCCAGTTGCGGCTTTGTTGCCACTGTCACCACTAGAAGGCTTACTGGAGTGTTGACTTGGAGCATGCCACACCAGGCAGCACCCCTCATGCCTAGTGCCAGTTTTGTTTGTATACCACTCTGTATGAATACAGACAGTGCCTTGTGTGGAAGTTAAATCAGCAAAAACACTGAATTAAGTATTATAGGAGAGTGGATACTGCTAAGGGAATTCTGCTTCTTGTTTCTCATAGGCTTGAGGTATCCCCTTCTCAGGGATAATCTTTATCTTACAGTTTTTAACAGCTGTGGTCCTTGGTCATATGGATATACGTTATCAGGAATTTAACATATATGACTTTCAAAGGCAAGTAGTGCATTGAAAACCTGTGCTTGAGGGAGGCTGTGAGAGTTTTTAATAGAAGTGGTGAGCTGAACATTTGTTGGTTACTGGTTTATATTAAGCAGTTTACATCCTTGTTTGCTTTCCAAAGGACCCAGAAAGAAAGGAAGAAAGCAATATGAAACATCAGTATGAAATTAAGGTAATAATGACTTGTGTAAACTTCACTTTGCAACTGAGATAGTCTAAGTCCATTGTGATATTCTAAAATTGTTAAAATTTAGGGTGTTCACATGATAATCAGCTTGAGTAGGAGGTTTTTATTTTATTGTTGAGAAAAGCTGTACTGTTTTACTTAGGGGGACTGCCCATCCCTAGTGGCTTTTATTATTTATGCCATTGAAAAGGTAGTAGGTATTGGGTGTTAGTATGTAATGGAATGATGCTGCAGTTTCTTTATAGTGACGGTGTATTCTAGCAAGGTAAAAATTTTGTTTGCCTTCTCAACAGTGTAATGTAAAAAATGGTTATTTACTACAATGAACACAAAATATATTGCTTTCATGGTTTGGGTAAAATATTCTGGGATGCTTTTCCGAGTAAATTTATTAGAAACAAGTGGAAGGTTTCTAAAAGGTGAAATAGGGACACTTGCAGTTTTTCAGTGAGATATCTTGCTCAAAATTATTGTTCAAAACTAATTCTTAATATCTCATTTGTAGAGCTGTTGGCCATCCACAATATCAGGTGGCATTTCCCCTTGTATAATAATAGAAACTCCTCACAAAGAAACAGGAACCACTGATTTCTCTAGATTCAAACAATACAGGTTCAGAAACCTCTTCATAAATCCATCACCTTTACCGGAACTTAGGTAAGATAACTATAACTAAAAACAGTTGTGATGTTGCTGCATTTTGATATATTAGCAGAAATAATGTTTGAAAATGTATTGAGTTTGAAAATTCAAAGCACCAAAGTAATGAGTAAGGAAGGTAATGGTTAGATTTAATGATATTTGCAAATTTGGCAGCTTATTTTCCCTCTGCCTGCATGCCAGTCACAGCCAAATAACTTTCACTGGGTATGGGTTGTTATGACTGGCTGGAGTGGTCGACCTGGTGGCTTGCAAACCATTCCGGCCACCCAGCCTCATTGCGTTTAGAAATCACAACAGCCTCTGCCCTCTGATAGTTATGCTAATTTTTCAGGAATGAAAAATAAGCCCCAGTGGATTATTTTCCTACAGTGATTTTGCAGTGCTTTGGGGCACTTGCTTTTAGTTCTTCGCCTAAACACTTTGCATATTTTCAAGAAAAATGCTGACAAATAAGTTGTAAGGGCCTAATGAATCAGTTGCATCTTAGAAAAACTGTCATGATATAAGGCACAAATGGTTTGTAACTTAAAGATCACAGCTGCAATTCATCAAGTGTTGTGGCTATGAAGGCCGTCTTATACTGGTAATTTTTAATTGCATGAGTAGAAGGTGGTGAGATTTTGGATTAACATGTATACAGCAGATTAAATATGTTTTCTGCATCTAGTTTTCTGTCCTTTCTCCCTTCTTCCCTTCAAGGGCAAACATTGGCATTATATTTAAAGTTCTTTTGGTGCTAAGTTTAAAAAAAAACTGTCAGCATTTTTGTGCAGCTGTTTGTTAAAACTAACTGAAGCAATTGATAACATTTGGTCACTTGAAGAGCAGTGAGTCTCACATTGGAGTGGCTGCAATCCAGAGAGCAAACATCCTACTTTTTAAAAACTGCAACAAATCTTACAGGTTTTAGGAAGACCAATTGCTTAGAAAGTGAGTGATTTGAGCAGTGGCTTTACATATGAAATGGTTAGATTTCCTAACTTAAAAACAGCCCCAATGACCCCTTAATTGGGACAGTAATGCTGAGAAAAGATTGGTTTTCCCCTAGTTTAAGGTTAAGGCAGGCATTCTTATAATGTCTCGAGGGGCTTGGTAATTTGATAATGAAAATAGTATATAGTGTAAAATTAAGAGCACCATCCAATGTGGCAGCCTGAAATCTTCTGAACTTGGAAAAGTACAGGCATTCAATTGAGTATAACAGGAAGCAAAGATTGCCTCTGCACTTCTCTTATCCTACCATCTGTGTCTCTTGCCCTGGTCACAAAGAGGAGGTGCTCGGGCATTGCTGGGATTCCACATACCCTGGAAGAGCCGCACCCCTCCTAGCCCCCTCCAATGCCTCTCCCGCAGCTCCAAAGCCACACATGCTGTGTTGGAGCTGCAGAGAGCCTGGAAAGAAACTTGCAAGCTCTGAGGGCAGAGTGGGGATGCCCCACGGACTAAGTTTCAGCTTCAGCCTTGAAACACATTTCCACACTATCTAGTTAGTATCTAGGATTGCAGTCTAAGATGCTTTGACTTAGTAACTAGAAATAGTAGATTCACCAAATCAAGCATCTTGTTTCAACCCACCAAAGTCAATGTCTTTACCCGAGACAACCCATTATTGTTATACTGGAATATCTGTTTCTTTTTCTAATCTGAAACTGAAATGCCTGCCTTGGTTTTAGTTGGGGAAGTTCTAAAGATGTATGGTTCAACATCCTCAAGAAAGAAAACAAATATTCTCACTGCAAGCATTTCACATCTCTGCATTCAAACCTACAGCCACATATGCGATCAATCCTATTGGATTGGCTTTTGGAGGTGAGTATTAAAGCATGAATTTAGTAAGCATTATACAGAGGCAGTACTGAAAATTGTAAACTGCTTAAAGGCTTGGACTATGTCCTATTATATTCAAAGGAAAGTAGGATGTGGGTTCCAGTCACTCTGGAAGAGTGGTCATATTTTGGGAGAAAAGCGAATATATATTCCACTGCCTTTGTGTTATATGAAACTTGTCTTTAGGTTGACAGTGGACTGGTACCAAATATCACTTCAAATAATCGAAAATAAGCAGTCAAAAACCTGTTGAAAATGTGGATGAATCAAAAGTAATACCTCTCCACTGTTGATCTTGCTGGGATGCCGGAGCATATTGGCAGCATAACATCAAGTGTGTAATGATAGTATAAAGGAAATCTGATCAATAAATCAAAATCATGTTAACTTTTCTTAAAAAATAAAAATCAAACCCCTATTTTCACCTGTTTATGACTACCAGGGTTGTGTGTATCAAATATTAGAAGCACCCTCAAATTCCGAGGATTGATATAGGGTTTAGCTGTACATATTAAATTTACAGGATCATTGTTGGTATGATAGGAGGAACAGAGATCCAGTCTTTAGAAATACTGGTTTTAGTGCTTTTTAATCATGATTCAGTGTTTCAGTTAAATAGTTTTATATTGTTTGTATCCTTATTTTAATTGTGCATTTATGTGAATTGAATTGGTGACATTGGTGGAAAGGCAGTATATAAATAAATAACAAACTCTTAACTTTTTGCCTTTACTACAAAGAAGTTTCACAAATTATGTCAGGTGTTGGCAGAATACTGTATTTGTTTTGCTTTAATATCCTAAATATTATGAGTTCGTGAATTATAAAGGGGAAAAACATATTTGGTTTGTATTCAGACTATTGTTTGCAGTTCAAGTGACCCTGAGTAAACAAAGTTCATTCCGTAATAGGTATGTGAAGTATACACACTCCATAGAGAAACATTCTACTTGGCACAAGACTTCTTTGATAGATTTATGTTGACTCAAAAGAACATAAACAAAACCATGCTTCAGCTCATTGGAATTACAGCATTGTTTATTGCTTCTAAGCTTGAGGTAAGTAGCTCTAAGCCCATAATTGTAGAACATCTTCTGATTTTTAGTTTTTAAAAATTATAAAATAATATATACAAAAATCCAATAGTATGGATCTGGATATAGGTACATGTAGCTGGGCTACCAGAACTTGCTGTCCCCTGTCCTCTTCCTCACAGCATGCCCTGAAAACACTGCACCATAGTTAGAGAGGTTGCTGAATGCAGTGAGCTGGGATGCAGTAGTGGAACAAGGGAGGATACCCGAATTTGGGTGGGGCCCTCTCTTCATGCAGCTCTCTTATCCCCAGGCATCAGATTCAGGATTGAATTTTATGTATTGACTGATTTATTTGATACAATTTCTATTTCACCCCTTAACTGACATTAATAACTAGCTAACAACATAAAGATAAAATTGATATACATAGTGTGCAAATGCCCATCCCAGTATAGTTGGTAACAGAGAAATTGTTAGGTTAGCTTGGTTTATTATGAGTAGAAGGGTTCTCTGAACTCTTAACCCAAGTTCATTATTAATGTTATTAATTTTATTTCCAACTGGCCAATAGTTGATGCTCTCTGGTTACAGCAGCACATAAAATACAATATACAATATACAACTGTAGATAACCAAAAATTGCAAAAATTTAAAACCAAATTTAAAACCCTAAAATAGGTAACACAAATTAATTGAAGACCTGTTAGCAGCTGACATAATATATATACTTAATATACTAAATATATACTATATATATTATTATTAGAACATTTCTATGCCACCTCTTGCTGAAGCCTCAGGGCGGCTTACAAACACAATAAAATACAATAAAATACAAAAATAACAATATAAAATTAAAATTAACAATATAAAATAAATAAAAATATAATATATGATAGTTTTAATATACTAGTAAAGAGCAGTCTTAACCTGGTGCCAAATTTTTTTTGAACTTGCCACTAGGCAAGCTTTTCACCATACTTTGAGTCATAGTGAAATGCATCCCTCAAAAACTAAAGGCAGGAAGTAGTATGATTCTTGCTGAGCCAAAACACTTTAGTTTTATTTGGAGTCCAGCCTTTCCTTCATGTTGCTGAGCGGGGACTTGGATCTGGGTCGTCTTTCTCCTAGTCTAGAGGCTCTAAGTACTGTACCAAACTGGGTCTTGCTGACATCTATTGAAAGAGAAGGCCTTTCAGGTGCCTGTGCCTAACATTATGGGGACATCGCAAAACATGGATTGCTGGAGCGCCCTTCAGATGTTTTTAACTGTAACTCCTATCAGACCCAGTTAGCATGGCTGGTGGTCAGGTTTTGTGCAAGTTGTCGTCCAGAGCATCTGATTGACAAACTCAGCATGTTTTATAACAAACCTGAGTCATTCTGTCAAATGGAAATTATAAGGAAGTCTGAACAGGTTTGCAGTTAATAGTACCATGTGATTTTTTCTTAGACTGTTTTATTTTCCTTTCTCTTTACAAGGAGATATATGCTCCCAAACTGCAGGAGTTTGCCTATGTCACTGATGGTGCATGTAGTGAAGAAGATATTTTAAGGATGGAGCTCATTATATTGAAGGTAACAAAAGGAAGATGCTAACCGCTTTAGCATATATCTAGAGCTGGTAGTTTATGAATTGCTGTACTGGCTTTTTCATAGAATCAGGAACATTGCTTAAAAATATCAAGTGTTGAATCATAGTTGTAGTGTGTGCTATAAAAGCTGCTGAAATACATCCTGTATGAAGGAAGGATGGATCATTTTAAGTGTAACATTTGTTGGAGAGTTCTGACTACTTTACCTTCGGTAGAAGAGTTGGAGCATGGAGCTAATTAGTTCATGCAGTGAAAAGCTTCAGAGAAACTATAATTTTCTCTGAGAAGCTAGTGATATAGTACAAACATTGGTATGCCTATTTGCGAGACCTGAGCCAGTGCTCAATAGCGATAAATGAATGAAAGCTTACTTTCTAAGATTGAAGATTTAGATACCATGCAGCCCAATAGCTAAACAATGGCACTTGTCTGTTCTAAAACTTTTGCTATTATGTTTGATCATCTATAGGCTTTAAAGTGGGAACTATGCCCAGTAACAGTAATCTCTTGGCTGAACCTTTACCTGCAAGTGGATGCTCTGAAAGATATCCCAAAGGTGCTGCTACCTCAGTATTCTCAGGAAAAGTTTATTGAAATAGCACAGGTGAGTTATTACTCTAGTACATGTATATAATAGCATTAGGTAAGCAGTGAATCTAGAGAGGAGACTATGTGGTTCTGGTTGATGCACTGCCAGGTGGGAGTAAATTTCAAACATGGATAAATGATTATAAGAGAGATGGCTTTGGGATTCAGAATAAGAAGCCATATGAAGCACCTTGACCGTTTCCCCTTATCGCTGTCCGTCTTCCTTTATACATACCCCACCCCCTCAATGTTACAGTCTCAATGAGAATGTAATTGTGTATGAGAGCACTCTGTAAGAGAGCATTGTTCCGAAGCACATATACTATAATACCAAGCATTTGGCGGGAACTAACTCTTCCAAGAATACTTGGAGTTGCTCAATATTGCTTTTTCCCATCAGGGTAGAAGTGGGGAAAATCTTTGATTTCTGGGACTCTAATTTGTTTTCTCAAAAGAATCTTAGTGGCAAGAGAATTAAATATAAAGTGTGCATAAAAATAAAGCATTCAGTGTACTAAGCTCTTGGAAGTTAAAAAAAGAATAAGTTTTGACTCTCCTTGGAGCTTGATGGGATGGAGGGATTCTTTGAGCTAGAATCAGTACAATGGTGATCTCAGGAAATTAAAGAAATTAAGATGACAGCTTGCAACTTTGTTTCACCTGTTCCACCTGAATCCAGTAGATTAAAGTGATCAGAAGTAGCAATCCTGTTCAAAGGCCAAGATTATAAGTGTTGAAGGAAAGCTAATTTGTATTAGCAACAGTGACATTAGCGCGGTGGATCTGGTGTATACATCAGGATAGATGGTGTATGTACCATTACTTTAGTGAGCACCTAAGTAAGTAACGTAATTTGACAATCTTGCTTAGATCATAGCAGTACAATAATTAACATTGCTATTCCTTGTTGTAGAATATCTGTCTTGGATATAATGACATTTTCCTAACAGTATGTATGTTTTCTTCAGCTTTTAGATCTCTGTATTCTAGACGTTAATTCTTTGGACTTCCAGTACAGGGTATTGGTAGCGGCTGCACTCTGCTGTTATACCTCAGTACTAGTAGTTAAGAGAGTATCAGGTATGGTAAACCATTATGTGCCTTGTTTGCTGTACATTTGTCCTTGGTTTTGTTACATAGCACTGCGATACATATTCAGGACACCAATTGCCACTTGAAAGTGCCAAGTATAAACCAAGAGATACAGTACATTATTTTGTGGTGGGGTCTCCAGTGTATTTCCATAGTCTGTATGTTATTCAGAGCTGTGACTGAGGGGACCATTGCCTCAGGATTTAAAGGTAGTTCTCTCTCTGAAGGAATGGCACCAGAGGGTCTTGCCTTTTCTGTTGCTGATCCAGCCTTTTTCTTCCTTTCCACCTTTGCTCTTAGTTTCTCTCCTTGTAACTTTTTGCTTCCTTGGAGCCTTGCCTTATCTATTCATAGCACAATCACAGCTATGTTAAAATCTTGGTTCTCTCCACTGATTTTTCTGGAGGGCCCTCATGTCTGCTTACTCTCATGTAACCTCTACTGCTCTGTGATTTTTAGCCGCCTTCTTTAATTTACTCTTCCCCCAGTCATCTTTTCCAACAGATTCTCTGTTCCATGACTACTGAACATGCTCAGTCTATACTGTGCTGTGGCAGGGAGGCAAGGAAAGGTGGGGTGGGGTGAGACACACTATTTTTGATATTCCCAAGCACTGAAATAATCAGAACTGAGTGGGGCCTTGGGGTTCATCTGGTCCAACCCCCTTCTCAGTGCAGGTTTTGCAATACAGCTAGAACATCCCTGACAGATGACTGCCCATTGCTTAAATGCATTCAGTGACTGAGAACCCACTACCATTGACTTAGCCTTGTTCCACTGCTGAACAGTTTTCACCATTAAGAAGTTTTTCTTATTGCTTAGCCAAAATCCGTTTCCCTGTAATTTCCACTTGCTCTCTGGAGCAATGTACAACTTGGCCCCATCTTCTCCATGACTGCTTTTCAGGTAAAGATTGTTTCCCTTTAATATATTTTTTTTCCTGCTGGAGTATCATCCTAAGCATACTACCAATCCCTTTCAGCCTTTCCTTGGTTTCCAGCGTTGTCACCATCCTCACTGCTCTCCTTTGGAAGCCCTTCTCCAGTTTGACAATATCATCCTTAAAAAGAGGTGGTCAGGACCACTGCACTGTAAAATTGTACTGCTGCTTCATATTCAGCTTGTGATTCATTAAGCCACTGATTTCCTGCCAGATCAGATCTTTGCTATCCTATACTCATGCCTTTGCTTTTTGTTGTATCTAAATGTAACAGTTTGTGTTTATCACTGAAGTGCAGTTTGTTTTGGCCTATATTCTAGCAGGTCAGGATCCTTTCAAATCTTTATCTTCTGTTGTGTTGGTTATCCTTCGTCTTCTGCAAATTTGATAACTCTCATCCAGGTTATTTATAAAAACACTGAATGCAACAGACCTAGGGCAAAACCCTAGATCTTAGGAATGCTGCTTGAGCCTTCCTACCAGCTTGATGCAGAAGCATTAATAAGGATTTCTTGAATATAATTGCTTAATATGCCACTGATTGATTCATTGGATGTATCCAACCCACCTTTTCAACAAGGATATTGTGGAAAATCCTGTCAGATGCTTTGCTGAAGTCAATATATGCTATGGTAATAGCATTTCAAATTAGTGCCTTTTTCAAAATAAGGAAATGTGATGAGCTTTTCAAGACCAATTCCTGACAAACCCATGGTGGCTTCTAAAAATCAATGCAGTGTATTCTATATACTTGTAGACTGAAACGTTCTCTTCTAGAACATAATGAGTTAGACCTACTTCTTTGTTAGCTTCCTGGATTCCCCTTCTTGAAAATAAGGACTTTTGCCCATCCCCAATCCTGCTGTATTTACTATTAGATATTGAGTGCTAATGGAGTTTAATTTCAGCAAAGCATTTGGCAGAACAGAATGTAAGCCAGAAAGCTCCCAATTGTATTTTGCTGACCTACTTCTACACACCATGGCTTATTACTTAAACATCTAAACTGCATACCTTATTTGCAGGGCAGGTTGCTATTTTGTGCACACAAACACTATTTCATTTTTCTACTGCCCATTAGCCAAAGGCTGGGCTGTTAACAAAGTTAAAATACTACGATGAAACATTCATGCTGATTTTCTACATTGCAGAGATAAACATGCAATTCCAGTAGCTGAAGCCAGGTGGTCTTTTTTGTTGTCTTTAGGCTTAGATTGGGACAATATTGCAGAATGTGTGGAGTGGATGGAACCATTTGTTAAGATAGCAAAAAAATCCCCAGTGAAATTGAAGAATTTTAAGAAAATTCCAGCAGAAGACAGACATAATATACAAACCCACACAAACTACTTGGACATGTTGGTAAGAGTTTTTCCTCTTCTCTTTGAATGAGCTTGGTCTTTATGGTGATGGCAGGCACACTTCACATGAATGGGTCTTTAGCCCACTTAGAATGTAACAAGTTACTAGTAACGTGCATATCTTTAGGAGTTCTGAGATGACAAAGCCGTATTTGTTTAGTACAACAGACATGTATAAAATAACTTGCTATGGGCCAGTAGCTGGTACAGTTGGGGCCAAATCTGCTTTCATTCTTCTCCACCTGAAGCACACGGTATTGTGGAGAACCTAGCCTACGTTCAAGAACATTGTTAAATACTAATACATTAGTATTAGTAATAGCATTAGAAACTAAAACTTTTGGGGCAACCTGAATGAATGATCCTACATTAAGTGGCATGATTTATTGGTCCTAGTGGAGGTAGCACTGTTGTTATTGGATGGTGCATTAATAGTGTTTAATTGTGTTCATTACTATATTAAGTATGTTTATGTAAATTTGATAAACATTAAAATAAATTAAAATAAAGGTTACCATGATATAAAAAACAAACTAAAACCAACAGATGCATACAGGATCTGCCCTCTGTGGAGAGAAGGCCCCTCTATATGGAAGGTTAGGATCTCTTAAGCAGTTAGCAATGGAGAGAGGACAACATACATTAGACTTGCCAAATGTGTATTGTAGCACTCTGTATTTTAAAGTGTACCATTAGTTAGCAAGGTTAGAAGAGAGATTGCATGCAGACAGCACAGAGGTAGGAAGACAACAGGGCAACGTAGAAAGAACTAAACAAAAAAATGTAGATACCTAGTTATTCCAGATGAACCGTGTACAGACAGCTTAGTGCAGGTGTGTCCATGTTACTTCATCAAGTTTAAGGAGGAATGTGTGGAACCACCTGCACTGAGGCAATATATGTATTAGAGGCTTAGAGCCTTCTGCTTCGCTTTTGATTATCGTGGCAGCTCTTAATACATGCCACCTTAGTTCCACAGGCATGTTCTTCAGACTAGGAAAAAGGGAAACACTTGTCCCCTTAAGGATTGTACGTTAGTATGTTGTATAGTGGCTTCTGTGTTTAATTTCTATAACAACTTGGACAGCATTAACAGGACTCTGAATTTCTGGAAGAATAAAAGTGGGGTAGTTCCACAGGTATGGATTGTTTTTTTCCAGCTAATAATGTTTTTACTGCTGACTGGGAGGATGGGAAGATTTTTTAATTCAAGCTTATGCAAAGGCCTCTTCCCCAAAAGCTGCAGAGACAATGAACTCCTGTACCCTAGAGATTAAACTAACTCAGAAAGAATGGAAGAGTATTATAAAACATACTATTTTTGTTTTTGGAGCTAGTGGAAGCTGTGCCTATTTCTCCACTTCAGATAGACCAATTGCTTTCACTCCTCTAGAAATGGTTCTTCAGTCATACTTTTCCTATTCCAGAGCTGGAATATCCTTTTAGCTATGAGCTGAGATGGTAATGCGGAGGTAACTGGTCTTCAGCTTTCTAATTACCGTTCTTTTTATTAAATAGGAGGAAGTTAACTATGAAGTAACTGTTGCTGTACCAGGCCAGCTATCACCAGTGTCTACAGGAGGAATAATTACACCCCCAAAGAGTTCTGAAAAGTGAAAGCCTTGTATCTATGAAGGTGTGTCAAGTCCAGGAACTATGAGTGGCTGAGAAGACTATCAATAAGAAACCTTAAAGCAACTGCTCTGAACTTTTAAATTTGCAGGCTAACCACTTCTACTGCTGAACAGAAACCGGATGTTTCCTGAGCAATTAAATTCCTAACAAGGGATTTTAATCAGCTTAAGAAGCTTTCAATTTTTATTATGGACTCGGGCATCTCTCTCAGTGGTTTAGCTGTGTTATGAACTTACAAACCGTCCATGCAGACTACCTGAAGCACATGCCCGTTCTGGGAGAAATGAGACACAATCCTGACTTGTGGTAAATGACTAGTTTTTGCAGTCTGAAACTGCACTCATTAGTTCTTATCAGACTTCAGCCTAACAGCACAGCCACCCCTGCTGTAAAAAAACAATCTTTCTACCTTTATACACTTACTAGTGTAGCTATGGAATGAGGTAGAATTGACTTAATCTTTGGTTTAAGTAACAAGGGGTGAAAAGACTTTGACTGTCTATTCCTTGTGAAAAGACAAGAACCTGATGCACATAACTGGAAAACACCTTCAGTTGATATATACTACCTCTTTCTTCATGAGGTGCTACCGTAACTTCTATACAAGCTGCCACAAACCAAGAGAAAACAGCAGTTTAAACTACTAGGGGGGTTAGTAGTTCACTGTTGAGGCTGCCTCTCTCCATTCCAGCTTGCATCTTTGTAATGCATTACAAAATCTAACCTACTTCTGTATAGTCTTGTAAAAATGAAAAGAATTTAAGTTTTCTAAATAGGAAAATACCACACAGTATGTTTATAAATATGTATTGTAAAAATGTCATGAGTTAAATAAACTATTGGAGTATCTTACAGCTGCTATATTTTGTCCCACTATATTAAAAAGTGGTCTTTAAAAGTAAAGTTTTGCCATTGCTTGCAGAAACTTCTTTTTTCGCCTTTGAGCAGCAAGCTGTAGTACTTCCTCTGGATTACTAGAATTCAGTTCTGTCTGTCCAATAGCTTTAATCTGTGTAAAAAAACAACAGGCAATAAGTAGGTTCAAGATTCATCTTTAGAACATTTTATACTTTCGGGAGGGGGTAGTCAGAATTCAGATTGGTTGCATCTCTATTTAATGGCTGCACATAACAGTAGAAAAGGGTAAGTGTTCAAACAGTAACTTACAGCTATTTGTCTCTTGTCTGTCTCTCCTCGCTTATGATGAAGATCTGAAATAACATTAAGGAGATCTAGGAGTATGATGAGCAAAACTTTAGTTTTAGATTCAGATGACACGTGTGCCAATTATTTTCAGGTTCTTTATCCTCATACAATGACATAGATCCTAACTTTTTGCTCCCTGAACAGAACAAGTATTATAATCCTTCTAAAGGCATAATTTGCCTTTTTGGGTTATAAAGTTCAATATTCAAGCAGATACCTTTGGCACATGTCCACTGTTTTACACAGAATGTTGGACTTAACCTGTATACAAGTCCTACCCATTGGGCTATACTAAATGCAGCCATCAACAAGCGAGGTGGGATAAGTACGCTTCACTTTTCGTTTTCCCACCATGAAGAATATATTTGTATTGTTCTTCCCGCCTACTTCAGTAGGATGTGAAAAGGGCTTATATATTATCCATTTAGCATGAGTGAAAAGCCCCACATTAGTTTCCTTTGTTTTCTTCTCTGTTTGTGGTATTTGGGAACTCTACTTTTTTGAAAATGTAGCCACTGCTATCAGCCTATTTAGTATAAATTGAGGATTTGATACTGCTTAAGATACTGGTCTTCAAAACAAATCAGTTCTTTATTTTAAAGAAATAAAAGGATACATGTCAAATATTCCAAGATGGTAATATCCCAGATATAGTCATAATAGGAGTCCATCGCATCATGACTGAAAAAGAAAGCTTTAGTTAATCCATGTCAATCTATTATACAATATGTAAACATCTGAAAATCAAACAATTTGTTTACCTGTTTTGCTCCTGAAGTGCTTTAAATGCAGTTTTATAATCTACTTCTCGAAGAAATTGGCATAAAATTGCTACCTTGACGGGAAAAAAAAGATGAGCCATCACACCATGCACTACTTATACAAGTACCATATTTTCATAGGAGCGTATTTTACCATTTATATTACACTTCAAAGGCATGTGTAGGCCTGCCAGTTTATTCTGGTAATCTTGTTTGAGGAGGACATTATATAGTTAACAGCTGGATACATATTCTTACCTGTGTATGGCAATTAAGCAGAGAACAGCATTTTATCATTCGTTTTATCACCTAGAGAAAAATACATGTAACATTTTAAGCTAGCCTATAAATGCATCCACACAATTACATGAGATAGCTATGCAATACTTGGGGTATACCATTCAGCTCCCATAAAGAAACACTATTTTGCTTCTGCCCAAAAAAGCACCACAGCAAAATAACCATAAATTATTCTTCATTCCCCAGGGATATACTCTCACTATTCAAGCTTCTGCTTTGCCTAGGATTAGAGTTCTTTGGCTGTGAGGATGCCAAAAGTAGAAAAAGCTATTCGTGTTGTAATCAGTAAGGTATTCTAGTTAGCTGTTGCTACCGGAAATGAAAGAAACAAAAATGCCTCTGAGTAACTAGCCAGGGTGGGTTGCTGTGATGTTCAAACCCGGACTGCAATAAGCCATACTGACAACCCATGGCTTGCTCTAAAGATTGTGGGACCCAGAACAAAAACCCTGTTGTAGGAATCAGTGAGCAAGCTGCTTTGCAAGATCTGTGGTAATCTTGCTATTTGTCACAGGAGAGCTGCTGCCACCTTGTATAATCAGTCCTGGATAGTGGATTGTTCATAGGTTAAACTCCAAGTTAACCTGTGATTGATTTTCAGATTAAAGTGCTTAATCCATACTTATCCAGGTTCATATTTCACACAATCTTCCAACTGGAAAACTGGAGGTTAATTATGCCAAGCAGAAAAAACTCACACGTGAAACATTACCAAAAAAATTGTGGACTGATTAATTAACAATGATTTGTCGCCACCACATGCAAGCAAAGTCAACATATAACATTCCCGCGCAGCTTAACACAGGTTTTTCTGCTAGGTGGGCTTGAACTGGCAGCACATGTATTTCCTTTATATGGAGATGTTCCCAAGAAGAAATTGTTGCAAACAGTATGAATTATGTATGGGACCAATTCAGGTAGCAGTGGCAAATTTCCAGACTGCAAGAACCTACCATAACAAAAGCATTCTTGTCTCCATAGTGGGACATGGTAGGGGAGAGGTTTTTCAACTGATAATTTAGTTGGAATGTTATTTGTTTAAAAACTTCTATAATATCTGACTCCTTCATGGATCACTGCCTTGTTGTGGCGAAGGGACTTGCATAGCTCAATGAAGCTATGAGCTATGCCATGCCGGGGCACCCAAGACATACAGGTCATAGCAGAGAGCTCTGACAAAACGTGATCCACTGGAGAAGGAAATGGCAACCCACTCCAGTATCTTTGCCATGAAAACCCCATGGACCGTACCAAAAGGCAAAAAGATATGATGCCAGAAGATGAGCCCCTCAGGTCAGAAGGTGTCCAATATGCTACTCGGGAAGAGCAGAGGGCTAGTACTAGTAGCGCCAGAAAGAATGAAGCAACTGGGTCAAAGCTGAAAGGACACTCAGTTGCTGATGTATCTGGTGGTGAAAGGAGAGTCCGATGCTGCAAAGATCTATACTCCATAGGAACCTGGAATGTAAGATCCGTGAATCAAGGCAAGCTGGATGTGGTCAAACAAGAGATGACAAGACTGAACACCGACATCTTAGGAATCAGTGAACTAAAATGGACAGGAATGGGTGAATTTAATTCAGATGACCATCAGGTATATTACTGTGGGCAAGAATCCCTCAGAAGAAATGGAGTAGCCTTCATAGTCAATAAAAGATAGGAAAAGCAGTACTGGGATACAATCTCCAAAATGACAGAATGATCCCAGTTCGAATCCAAGGCAAACCATTCAACATCACAACAGTCCAGGTCTATGCCCCAGCCACTGGTGCTGAAGAGGCTGAAGTTGACCGGTTCTATGAAGGCCTAAAACACCTTCTAGAATTAACTCCAAAAAATGATGTCCTTATCATCATGGGGGATTGGAATGCTAAAGTAGGAAGCCAAAAGATAACCGGAATAACAGGCAAGTTTGGCCTTGGAGTACAAATGAAGCAGGGCACAGGCTGGTAGAATTCTGTCAAGAGAACACGATGGTCATAGCAAACACTCTTCCAACAACCTGAGAGACGACTCTACACATGGACAACACCAGATGGTCAACACAGAAATCAGATTGACTATGTGCTCTGCAGCCAAAGATGGAGCAGCTCTATACAGTCAGTAAAAACTAGACCAGGAGCTGACTGTGGTTCAGATCATGAGCTTCTGGTTGCAAAATTTAGGCTTAAGTTGAAGAAAGTAGGGAAAAGCACTAGGCCACTCAGGTATGACCTAAATCATATCCCTGATGAATATACAGTAGAGGTGACAAATAGATTGAAGGAATGAGATCTGATAGGCAGAGTGCCTGAAGAACTACGGACGAAGGTTTGCAACATTGTACAAGAGGTAACAACTAAAGCCATCCCAAAGAAAAAGAAATGCAAGAAAGCAAAATGGCTGTCTGAGGAAGCATTACAAATAGCTGAGGAAAGAAGGGGAGCAAAAGGCAAGGGAGAAAGAGAAAGATACACCCAGTTGAATGCAGAATTCCAGAGAATAGCTAGAAGAGATAAGAATGCCTTCTTAAATGAACAGTGCAAAGAAATAGAAGAAAACACTAGAATAGGGAGACCAGAGATCTCTTCAAGAAAATTGGAGATGTGAAGGAAACGTTTCATGCAAAGATGGGCATGATAAAGGACCAAAATGGCAGGGACCTAACAGAGGCAGAAAAGATTAAGAAGAGGTGGCAAGATTACACAGAAGAACTATACAAAAAAGAGCTTAATGT
Organism: Varanus komodoensis; assembly: GCF_004798865.1. Classification (NCBI taxonomy): domain Eukaryota; kingdom Metazoa; phylum Chordata; class Lepidosauria; order Squamata; family Varanidae; genus Varanus; species Varanus komodoensis. The sequence continues at coordinate 1,774,176 of NW_025335438.1, forward strand.
CCCTGATAACCACGATGGAGTGGTCACCGACCTTGAGCCAGACATCCTGGAATGTGAAGTCAAAGGGGCCTTAGGAAGTCTAAGCAAAAACAAAGCTAGTGGAGGCGACAGTATTCCAGCTGAGCTATTCAAAAACTTAAAAGACGATGCAGTAAAAGTGCTACACTCAATATGCCAACAAATTTGGAAAACTCAACAGGGGCCACAGGATTGGAAAAGGTCAGTTTACATTCCGATCCCAAAGAAGGGCAATGCCAGAGAATGTTCAAACTACTGTACCACTGCACTCATTTCACATGCTAGCAAAGTGATGCTCAAAATCCTACAAGCTAGGCTCCAGCAGTATGTGGACCGAGAACTACCAGAAGTACAGGCAGGATTTCGAAGAGGGAGAGGAACTAGAGATCAAATTGCCAACATATGCTGGATCACGGAGAAAGCTAGGGAGTTCCAGAAAAACATCTACTTCTGCTTCATTGACTATGCTAAAGCCTTTGATTGTGTGGATCATGACAAATTGTGGCAAGTTCTTAAAGAGATGGGAGTACCAGACTATCTTATTTGTCTCTTGAGAAACCTATGTGCGAGTCAAGAAGCAATAGTGAGAGCTGGACACGGAACCACTGACTGGTTCAAAATTGAGAAAGGAGTTTGGTAAGGCTGTATACTGTCACCCTGCCTATTTAACTTGCGTGCAGAGCACATCATGAGAAAGGCGGGGCGAGATGAATCACCAGTTAGACTTAAGATTGCTGGGAGAAATATCAACAACCTCAGATATGCAGATGATACCACTCTCATGGCAGAAAGTGAAGAGGAACTAAGAGCCTCTTGATGCAGGTGAAGGAGGAGAGTGAAAAAGTTGGCTTGAAACTCAACATTAAGAAAACTAAGATCATGGCATCCGGTCCTCTCACTTCCTGGCAAATAGATGGAGAAGAAATGGAGGTAGTGCCAGATTTTATTTTTCTGGGCTCACTGCAGATGGGGATTGCAGCCAAGAAATTAAAAAACGCTTGCTCCTGGGAAGGAAAGCTATGGCAAATCTAGACAACATACTAAAAAGCAGAGACGTCACCCTGCCAACAAAAGTGCGTATAGTCAAGGCTATGGTTTTCCCAGTTGCAATGTATGGCTGTGAAAGCTGGACCATAAGGAAGGCTGAGCGCAAAAGGATTGAGGCCTTTGAATTGTGGTGCTGGAGGAGACTCCTGCGAGTCCCTTGGACCGCAAGGCGATAAAACCGGTCAGTCCTAGAGGAGATCAACTCTGACTGCTCTTTAGAAGGCCAGATCCTGAAGATGAAACTCAAATACTTTGGCCACCTAATGAGAAGGAAGGACGCCATGCAGAAGAGCCTAATGCTGGGAACAATTGATGGCAGAAGAAGAAGGGGACGGCAGAGGATAAGGTGGCTAGATGGAGTCACTGAAGTAGGCGGTGAGCTTTGGTGGACTCTGGGGGATGGTGGAGGACAGGAAGGCCTGGAGGAGTGTTGTCCATGGGGTCGCGATGGGTCGGACACGACTTCACGACTAACAACAATAATATCTGATTTATAGCCTGCCCCATTTTAAGGGCTTTGGCTAGCTCACAAGGCACTAACAATTCTATCCCACTCCTGGTCAGTAACAGCCAATTTGAATATAGACTTTATACTACTTCTAAAGATACCCAAGTTTGGAAAGCCCTCGAAAGATAAAGTTGGGAGAAAGCCATAAACAATGCTTTTTTGTGTGCTCTTGCAGATCTGATTTACATAGGTGACACTTAATGAGAGTGTTCCGGGGTAATCTTAAAGGTTCCTGGCAGCACTTCTAAGCATTCAATCCATTCTACAGAGGGTCTGCAGCACTTGAGTAGCTGAGGAAAGCATGAGAGGAAATGGATTCAGTAAGTCTGGAATCTTGAACTTTAACCAATGGGTCATCATTATTAAACTTGTGTTATCAAGCTCTCAGAACACAACTTCTATTTTACATTTGTAAAGTATAACAAACCTATACAGCTGTTTTACTTGTTCACTGCCACATAACTCACCTGATCAGTATAGACATCAGGTGGGACCATTTTAGTAAAGAAATCTGAGCACACAGCTCCTGCCTGAAGATAGTAGTGAAGGGCAGCAGAGTACTGATTCGTTGCTGAATTGGAGACAGACAAAAAAAGAAGTAAATGCCAAGTTAACACAATTATTTACTCAGTTCAGTTTCTATCCCGCATTTTTAAAAAAAAGCTTGCAATGAGTAAGAATAATCTTGAGTGAGTAGGCAAAGCTGTCAACTTCAACATGTCCTTATAGTTAATCTAAGGAAAACTGAAAAGGAAAATGTGGCAGCAATGGAGACCAGCAAGCAGTATATGAAAGGCAACTATATTACTTTAGGATGTATTTTTAAATTACCAACAAGAGCCAGTGGCTCATCGAAGAGAAGAGAAGCATTTGAACTGAAAAAGAAGTTGGACAGTGGGGTGGGGCCTGAATTGGCAGCTCTTGATAAAGATGTGCCAGTTATCAAATAGAAATTGAGGTGTCTTCAGACTCTGAAAGTTTACTCATGGAAAATACAAATCCAATTAAAGTACAATGAGAATGTATGCTTGTGATAATCTGCCTGCTTGCAATATCAGACATTCCTGTTATAGAAATCTCAAAAGCTGCACTGTGCTGGGTCTAGTAAACCTGTCCTCATACCCTGCATATAAAGGAAAACATCTGAAATCAGCCAGCAAGATAACCACAGAACTGACAGAAAGGGGTGCATTCGACTTACCAAAATATATATCGGCCTGAATGATTAACCAGAAGTGATTGTTTGAATTGATAGTCAGTGTGTAACTGACAAGCTCTTTGATACTAACAGCTACTGCTTCAAAATCCACAGACTGTAAGCTAAAATGATAAAAGTTTTATGACATTAGGAATGGTAAATATAGCTAAACCTTGAAGTAATCATACACAATTTAAATCATTTTTCCTGAAATACTCCCTTACTTGGGGATTTTAGGAGAAACTAGCAAGAAGCAAGAGTGCAAAAGCTAGACTGTACTACGGGTAAAAACTGCACTACTTCATTTTTGCCTTATGCCTTATCTATAGTAAGAAAGTACTGCAATCTTTAAAAAAAAAGTGTCTATCTACAGTGGCCTACACAAGCTGAAAAAGGCTCTCAGCTTGTCTGAAATACTCTGCTTTTCAGACAGATCTCTTGTACTTCCTTACCAATATCATCAGCTATGTTTGTGGAACCAACCCCCACCTGCCCCACCTGCCCAGACTGTGTTACATAGCCATTCTAACAAAACAAAGCAATATGTACACCAGAAAAGGGTTTAATCCTTGGTAGTATGTTGGGCCCAGCTTTAAGACTGTTGCTATATAATGTGTAATTGAAAATGGTCTAGCTCAATCAACTACCAGTTTAAACCACCCTAGGGAAAACATGGAATCGCCTAGTAGTGTTCTCATGCATCCCTTTGCCATAATCCCTCCATGCCTGTAAGTACTGTATCTACTTCCAAAACATCTTGTTCTAGTCTCCAAAAATAATATAAACTAAAACAATAAAACTTATACGTTACTGCGGTCTTCCCCAATTTGGTGTCTTCCAGATGTTTTAAACTGTAACTTCCACCAATTTTAACCAATGGCCATGCTGGCTGAAGCTGAAGGGAACCGAAGTTAGGAAATGCTGCCTTAGGTCACAATCTTATGGTTACCAGAGGCTGTCTAAATGGCCACAGGATAGGTCAGAGTCCCAGCTCTGGCATTAGAAGCCACAACTAGGATTCAGATTGTAGAATCCTCTCCCTCTGTCTTGCAGTCTGCTCCCCCTCGCCCCGCACTGGCTCTAACCCCAAATCTTCAAGTGCAACTTCAGAGTCAGCAGAGAGTTGGGCTGCACCAGGATACAAGGCATCCCAGCAGTTTCAGCCCTTCCCTGTGCAACTATGGGAAAAAGATACAGATGGTTGAATTAAGCTATCTTTGCCTTTTGCAGGGCCAGAGAAGCACAGAATCTATCCTTTCTTTCACACTCCTTCTGTGCTTGATTGGATGCCTGTAATCCTCCAAGTTCAAAGAGTTACAAGAAGCCACAATGGGATGGCGCCCTTACTGTATTACCTCTAAGGCTTCACTCATATCCTACTACAAAGCACACATACTTATCTCCTCCAGTTTGGAGGGCTAAGGACGTTAAAAAAAAACTGATCCACTGAAGATGGTAATTTTACAGCTTTCTTGATACCCAGCTGGTAAGTTCACAGTTCTGTGTGCTTCTCAGCTGTTCCCAGCACCAAAAAAAGACAGTCTTGAGGTGAGGGATCCAGGCCCAAGAAAGCATAGAATTATCTGCATAGAATTGGAGGTACATTTATTTCATAGAGTTGAAATACAGTTTTCTTACTTTGGAATAGATGATGGCCAAATTGAAATATGTTCTGCTGTGATATCATTCACAATGTCTTCCTAGAAGAGGAAAATATTATGTATGAACTAGGTCAGAAAAGACAAAGTCAAAGGTTTAGGCAAGGTAAGTACTGCACTGACCCGAACATTATGCAGCTTTACAAACAAGGATAATATTGTCGTCAACACGAGAGGTTCCTACAAGAATAGTGAGAAAATATAAAAGTTTACAATTGTTTTTGGTGTCAATGAAGTCTAGTTTTCCTGAACATACTTTCACTATGTTTATGCAAACTTACACTGATCCTGTATTCACAATTTTTAGGTTACGGAGTGATAATAATTTTCTGCAAAACATGCAATATTCTAATGATTATGAGGGTCACAGTTTAATAAGGCCCCTTCCAACTGCCCAAGTCTGTCAATGAAGTTTAAAAGCTAGACTGATTATCATGTACACTTTTAAAATCACTCTCTTACTAAATATCCTTTACAATACAAATATGAACTATTAACCACAAGAAAAGTCAGTTTGAGTGTTTTAATTTTTCACACCAAACTCACCCGCAGTTTTTTGACAAAAGAGATCAGTTCACTCCTAAAGAAAAGAATGTCTTATTTAGTGTATTATTAGTATACTGGCAGCATTTATTCAATTGCTTTCTTTGCCTGGAGGCATGAAGCAACAAATAAAGGTTTAAACAGAAATTTTTAACCCAGGAATTGAGGGGCATAAGCCACATGCTGTTTTTTTCACGTTTAAGTAACACTGCAGGAACACTCCATTTCTGGGTGTTTTATTACAATATGTGAAAACCAAAACTGTGAGTTGCATATCAGTAAAACACCCCAGAGTAAATCCATTAACAAAGCATGACTTAACTCTGGACTATTTAATCCCTAATCTACCCAGAGGTTTTGGATTTAATCATCATGAAATCAACCCAGGAATGGGGAAATGAAGCTGAAAGCAGAAATGATGAGTGCACAGAGACAGCATGCTTATCACTTAGCTTGTCTCCAGAAACCTTTTGGTTGAACAATTCAGGAATTGCCAGGATTCCATGCAAACCATTAACATAATGATCCTTCCTTTTTTTTAAGGTATTACTGGTACACCACCTAGTCCATATATAGTAATTAGCAGTTTAATAAAGTTAGGATTGCAGCATTGTTATGGATACTTTTTATTATTTTAATAAAATTAATAAAAATTATGGCTAATTGCTTATTTTGGCTTTATAGCAACTTACCTGTACAAAATGCCTAATGTTGATTCTCTCTGTTTTATTAAACTCACTCTGCCATCATTCCCTCTTTTGTGCTGACTGGATACACTGCAGATTTGTACAACAACCTCCCAGAGGTCTTTAGCTGCCCGTCTACTTTCTTTTGGTCCAGGAAGATCTTTACATGTGGCAGCCAAAAGCTGTCCTAACTAAGCAGAAGACACCACTGAGAATAAGGAACAGGCAAGCCTCTGCGGTGTTTCAAAGGACAATGTGTTTCTGTCTCTAACAATTTATAGGTGGATAGAATTAGGAAAAACAAACTGGGTAACGAAATCCTTGACTACAATAAAGAAAACTACTTTAAGCAAACCCTAGAAGCTTGCACTTGCCCAAGATTTTTTTTCTTTACCTTTCTCTGGACACAGCAAATGAACTACACACCTTGTATAACACTCCACTTTTGACATTCAGAATTTGAAATGCTGAATGATGTGCAATGTAGGAGCATTTACTCTTTAAAATAACTAATTGCGCCACCTCTAAACCCATTGTCCACTCACACAGAAATAGTCATAGTCTCTGGCCTATGCTTTTCTAACCATAGACTTGAACTATATTTTACTTATATAAGAGTTATAAGAGCAAATGTGAGCAGTAACTGTAAAGATTATCAGGAGGAATTTACTTATAAATCCAAGTGTTTCATTATTCAAGTATAAGGGATAGAAACTGACATTTCTAAAACATACACATGATAAAAGCAAAGGACAGTGCAGATAAGTCTTAAGTCCACTGGAGAACCATACAATTTCAAATATATTTTGAAATATACATTACCTTCACGTAAGGATTGGCCTGAACAAGAGGGAGAGGAACTTGCATAGTTAAGTACTCATTCTCCCGCCAGTTTAACAGAAAGGCAACACATTCTTCTGCTACAACTTGCCGAAGAGGAATATCTAAAAGAATTTTAAAGAGCAACTGGTAAGATATTTTGACACAAAATTAAAAGGTTTAGGGCAGAGTTCAGGTTTGTGAAATCTATTTTTTACTACAAGACCAAAGTTTACAAATTAGTACAAGCAGTGGCTAAGTCCACATACCATAGTGACCTATTCTGTGAACAAACAAGGGTGGGTTATTCACTAAACGACCTAAGGTGCTCCTGAAAGATCCGCAGGCTCACTCACCATTCTCCCTCTGTCTTCTCCATAGGTCCTCCAGAAAGGATCCCAGGGGATTTGGCAGCTAAAGCTGCTTGTCGCTTTTCTCTTCTCTGAGGTTGGGCCCTGTTCTACTCACTGCTGCTTTTTTCATCCTTTCCCTTTTTCAAAGATTGCTGAAAGCAGCACATTGGAGGAGTTTTCAGAGGTTTGCTATTTTTTTCCTGCAAAACTGAATGTGAACAAGTATGTTTGTGGGGGGGTGGAGGGGTGGGTAGAAAGATGAAAGACCCACAATTGTGCAGGTATATATATGTGCACATGTATATGTGCCTGCATACATCTCCCCACCCCAAATAATACGTGTGTATGATGCGCATGTGTGTACAGCTGGTTTTCTGGAGTTCTGCAATTGTACAACTCTGAATAGCCAAAATGGTAAGGTTTCCCTGAGCAATATCCTGCTAAGTGCCTTCTGTCAAAGTATAGCAGCTACCAACCACAGACATGTACAAGAGCTGGCAAACAGGTTATTTCATTATGTTGCATTCACTTGGCAGCTGGCAAAGGGTCTTTGCTTGCAAAACAGGGCAGCAACTTTTACATGCAAAGGCTTTTCTTTTTAAAACTTTCCAGAAAATCTCCACATTTGTTTTGTTTTTTTTAATAGAGAAATATGCAGCCATGAATCTGCATGTATTTCCCTAGCAAACCTTCCAATTTCAGCTATTTGGAGTTGCACAACTCTGGAAAACCACCAAAATACATATATTTACAAAAATATTTGCTCATGTTCAGTTATGCAGGAAAAATAGTGGGCCGTGCTTGGGAACTCTGGAAGGGCTCTCAGTGATTATCTCTTCAGAAATCACAAATAGGGGCTTCTGGAAAAAGGGAAAAGGCAGAAAAGCTGCAGTTAGAAAAAAGGGCTTATGACTGTACTCTCACTGGGCCTGTGTCTACTCCCACATCACCATCATCAATAGTTGCTGCTGCACCTTCTCACTTCTACCACCTGCTTGCTTGCTTGCTCACTCACTGGTTCTCTGTGTGGCAAGAAGACAGCAACAGCTACTGTACTTCCTTGCATTCTGGTTGTTTGCCTGTTTGTTCTCATTCCTTTGGTCACGGTGTCAGCTGGATGAACAAGCATGTTCCAAAGGTGAAGGGGAGAAGTAAGTCAAGGGGGCTCTTGTCAGAGACCCTGTGGAGGTGTGGTCCCTCAGCAGGTGCTCCTTGATGCAGCCATGGGATCCAGATACAAAATATTCCAGGATGGAGGAGGCCAGATTACCTAGATGAAAACTAATGGTTCAGGCAGAAATGTCAATTATCTGGGGCTTATGTCTGCAGTAGACTGCGATAGCCGGAATACACAAAACTGCAACTGAGTTATTATGGAGGTGGGATTGTAACATAGCACTAAATTTGTCTAACACAACTGCACAAATACCTGGTCAAAGGCAACCAGCTGGTCAGCAGGGCTACATGAATACCTGGACAGCTACTTGACAGGTGAGGAATACTGAGGCTCAGAAATAAGCAACTGGCACAACTGTGGCAGGGAACTGCTCTTACTTTAAAAAAAAACACTATTGTTAAACAACTGGAAATCAAACCCATGGCAATCACTGCAAATCAACTAGGTATTTACCAGTAGATTCAGATCGACCATTTGCCAGCTTTCAGTTTAGGGTAAAAAAAAAATCAATCTGGAAACATTCACAGCTGTGTAAGTTATCTTCTAACTTCATACAATTTTTAACAAGAATCCTAATCCAATATCATGTCTGAGAACTCCTGATTTTTGCTAGAGTTACAATGAAAAAAGATTCCTGCTGTGTATATATGTCATGCATTCTTACCAGGTAACCTCATTTCTAAGTATCCTCGAACTCTGCTGATCAGGTCTGAGGGAGGACGTTCTCCTGAAAGCCCTGCTCCTGCTTCATGGGTATAAATATCCAGAAGAAGCATCTCATTCAGCATGACTTGGCGAAGCTTTGGAGAAAACTCTGTTACAAGCTCCAGGCAAGCAGCAAAAAGCTGTTTTGCATGGATAAAATCCTGTAATAAGAGCAACTGTGAGCAGTTGGTCTATTTCACAGTTACAAATATAATTCTTAAAACAAATCATTTTAATAGTGTACAACAGCCTGGTCCAAACTGGAACTCTCCACAGGTTTCTAATTACAACTCTTAGTTGTAATCTCTAATTACAGGATGATTGGTGTGATAGGAATTACAAACTAACATGCCTGTTGGGCACCAGGCAAGGTAAGGGTGATGTTGTACAACAAAAAGACTGAGTCCCATGATACCTTAAAACCAACACATTTACCCTATGCAAGCTCATCCAATAGCAGCTTTCACAGACATTGAGGGAAAGATGACTACTACTACATGGCATTTATATACTGCCTGAAGCCAAAGGTCTCCGGGCAGTTCACAACATTTTAAGTTACCCATCCAGATTTCAATCAAGGCAGACCCCACTTAGCTTTCAAGATTAGGCAGGCTCAGGCATTCCAGGCTATATGGAAGCTATATGAAAGTATTTATTAATATATATCATTTATTTGAAGTATTTTAATGCCACTCAGCCAAAAATGCTCCCAAAGCAACTTACATATAACCAATTAAGCCATACAGTCTGTCCACAGGCTTACAATCTAAAATGATGCTATAAGGAAAAAGGGATGCAGAGGGGAAATGGTCGGACACGGACACATCCCATGTACATTCTTACATAGTAGATCATAATATTTTAAAAGTACAAAAGATTTTCTAAACTATAGTTTTATTTGGAAGCTGTTTTTCTTTGCTGTATCTAAGAATGTTAATAAGCAACCTTTATAAAGAAAGATAAAGGCTTCCTCACCTTGATTGTACTGCAATGTAGCCCTTTGGCCATCAGGATGTAGACCAAATCTCTTGTCAAATTATCTTTAATTCCTAGAATAACGCTACCATAAACATTTGGTACTTCCCACTAAAAAGAGAAAAATATACTAAGTCACCAATTGTGACTTATTATACATTTAAATAATTTAAAGGAAAATAAAAGTACCTTGTTAGAAACTGTCCAGAACTGACGTTCTGATGTCATGCCATGCAACTCAATTAAAATCTGACGAATTCTCCAGGGATCTACTGATAATATTAGTTGGTGTTCCAGCTGGCCAATGTTCACACTGGCTGAGGCTGGAAGAAAAATGGTAACATAGGTCACTAAGCAAAAATGTAAGGATTCTCCTCAGACTAACAACAACTTGAGGCAATAGATAAGTAAAAAATTAAAAATAACAGAAGTGGGATAAATCAAAGATGTATTATTTTAGCCAAATAAAATTATAATGACGTTTGCTATCACATAAACCCTTGAAAGCACAGTACGAGTTGCAGTCAGTTGCTAACACACACACACACACACCCTTCTTGACACATTAGGTTTTGGCTTCCCAGAAGGGTTACACCTAAAAGACTTTCCGCATTGTTTTGTCATTCTTTTCAGAATCACATAAGCCAATTTCTGCACCATGGCTCGGTAAAACAGTCCCAAAAAATTGAACAGGACAGCATGACAAAACAATGCAACTTCCCATTGTTTCAGACACAGTATAAAAGCAGCCTTTGCCCTAGCTGGTGTCACTGGTTATGCTGGCTGGGAATGATGAACGTTGTAAAGCAACACATCTGGAACATACTAGTTAGGAAAGGCTATTCAAAAGAATGCCTCCTGTTCTCTCCAATCTAAAAACTGGCCATCACAGCAGCATCTTGGAAAGACATGTGAAAAAACCCAATTCTTTTCCTGCACACCCAAATCCAAGCTGATCTGTTCACTAGCTCTCCAGACTGCAGTTGGGAAGACCAGCACAGAGCTGCTTTGCACTTCTCATGTGCATCTCATACTGTCACCTTGGTAAGTTGCATACTTGATTCTATGATTTTTGTTCCCACCTAGAGTTCCAGTAGTATAGTGTCAATAAAACAAAAGGCAAAGCCACCTTCTTAACTTCAAATGATAGTGGGCTGCCACAGCTCTCACTCAGATCAGCAGTGCAGGTAGCACTTCTACACGTGCAGCCTGAATGTTTCATTCAGATGCTTTCCAGAGAAGCAATTCCTACTCACCCCAGTAAAGCAGGCTGAGTAGTGAACTGGGGTATTTGATATTCCAACTGAGCTGTAAGCCCCTGTACCTGGTAGTCAGAAATATGAAGAGCAGCTGTAGTAATTACTATCACATATGCTTCACATAAGCACAATTACTTCTTTGCACCATGCATACCTATTCTTAAAGAAAATGGCAGGACCATAACATCAAATGTTTGTGAATATTTTAAAAAGAAGTAGAAGAAATAACCTGGAATATCATAAAACGAAGTTATAGGCTTAGTGCCTAGGTTGACTCGAGGTGACCTTTTCCTCATTTGGTCAATGAGAAGCTTTCGTTCATCATCTTTTAATAATGCTATGAAGAGCTCATGGGAGGAAATCATGAAGACAAACTGAAGATCTTCCAAACCCAAACACAGATTCCTGCATAAAATCAAAGGTCACTCATTGAGCAAATACTGACATAAAGAATATTTGCTTTTGGGGAGCAGTTTTTCTGTAGCAATGACATTTGGAAAATGTACTAGAGGCCGGAGAGGGGAACTTCTGGCCCTTGGGCCTTATTGGCCCTATGGAGTTTTCCTTGGATTCTTTTCTGGAGGATTCCCAACTGTTATCTCTGCTCTACGACTGGATATAAAAGTGGGGAAATCACTGCCTCTGAGTACTGTGCAAAAGAACCGTCACTGCTACCTCCAGCCACAAATAACAGCAGAGGGTGTGGGCAAAGCTTCCCTGGTGGAGCAGGTGATTACAGTGCTCCTGCAGCTGCTGGCTCTGACACAATGTTTTTGCTGTGCTTTACCTATCTTAAAGATTGAACAAGATGTTAGCTACTGGTTGCTGCACTTACTTCAGGATTTCAGAGAATCCAATGGACTGGGTGGCTGTTGGGATGCAATATTATTGTCTTCTGCACAGCAGAGGCTAAAGAGAGCAGAAAGCCTTAACTGCCTTTTATACCATGCAACTAGAGAGCATCATTACACTGGACAATGTGTAATTTGGTGTTGGCTTGGCCATGAATTATGTCAGACGACAGTGACCTCAGCGACTACTGCAAACTTTCAAAGTCGTGCAAGCAGTGGTCCTATTCAGAGCAACAGAACAGAGTAGTGGACTGAAATTTCAGGAATACTTAACTTAGATTCATTCTTTCATAAGTCTCTTTTTCCTGATACCTGTGGTAACTCATCTCTTAACATAGCTGGCCCTAGTTATACTTCTGAAAGACAAGTTTGACGAGCAAGCAATCCACTGTCGCACATACTCACTTCAGAAAATAGGCTATTTTCCTTTTTGAAGATTCTGAAGCACTTTCCACATGTATTGATTTTGAACATACCTAGGAAATTTAAATATTGAACAATTAGGTTTTTGTGGAAAACCCAGTATACTTTTCCATACTTTCATTACAAAGTACATCCAATTCCATCTTGTAGAGTTTAAAATTTTGCCATATATTGCCTATAGCAACCAGTGAAATTAAACTGCTCTACTTTGAGAGAACAGCATTTTACATAGTCCCCAAGAGAAAGGGGGGGGGGGGAGGCACAATAAAGGACTAAGGGAGCGACAAAGAGGAAAAATAACCAATTGTAACAGCTTCATAGTCAGAACCAGGAATTACCAGATCATGAGAAAAGCACCTCTGTGCAAGGGTAGACATAGAACATTAGTAAAAATCATATTTGAAAAGCATTCATTTGTTGAAGAGAATTGGGGAAAGAAAATGTAAATGCTTCTACACAGTCCGAAGTGCCTGATCCTGCCTGATCTTGGAAACTAAGCAGCATCAGACCTGGTTGAAATCTGGATGGGTGACTTAAATGTGAACCGCCCAGAGAGCTTCAGCTATGGGCAGTACAGAAAATGTAATTAATACTGATGATCATGAAATCACAAGCTAGTGCTTGCGTCTGATCACCTTATCACTCCAGCAATAATTAGTAACATGCAGATGCATCAAGTCAACTAAGAAGCCACCTGGTAACCTACTTGAACAAATTAATGATTCATCAACATAGGTGTTTTCAGACTAGAACCTTTTAGCTCCAATATAATATGTAAAGATATATGATTTAAAGGGAGCATTAAATTGAATACTTTTATGAAATAAATATAGTGGTTATGCCTAAAACTGGTTAGGTCTAAAACTGGGAACAATTCTTTACCTCAAGGAGAAAGTCTATTTTTTCTTTAGTGGGTCTAAGAAACAATTGGTTAAACTGGATTCCAACTGGTCGACCCTGCATCACATCACAAACAGTGTTGCATGCACACACCTTGAAACATATTTCATCCAGGACACTTTCCCTACATAAAAATAAGAACAGTTTTAAAAAGATATCCTTAGCAACAGGGAATATAAAAATCAAGTAAGGCGTTATCTATACCTCTGTAAAACAAATTGACCATGTAAGGCTGGAGCAGGTGCACCTAGTACCTTGGCAATGTTGCTGAAAGAGTGACCCAGACACTAGCCCTCTTGGTTATGAACATAATCTTGAAAAACAAAAGTCATTATCTGCTGCAAGTCTGAGATCAGAAGTCGTATGGAAAGTCTTCCAGTGACCAAAGCAATAATTTAACATCACTAAAAATGCTATGGTTTCATCTTATGTTCATCAGTATCATATTAACATACTGCCTCATTGAAATATGTTTCAGAACACATATTAGTAAACCATTTTTCAGCACTTTTCAGTATCTGAAGTTACAGTTATAAACCTAGTTTGGGACCCTACCATTCTGAACTTTTGTGGCCTCTGAGTTTGCATATTTTCAAGTCTGAAACTTGCAGATTTTAACATTTTAGCAATCCTTCCACATACATATTGCATACTTTCAATTATACTGTTAATAAAAATTCTGAAATTATTTCTCCTCTTGTTTTCACTTTGACTGAACAAATGGGATCACTGCAGAAGTAAGCTTTGGAAATCTATTGATTATTTACTCCCTTAAATTCAGGGATATATTAGAATATCTTGGGGCAACTGATATTCTCAACTTCTTTTAGCCATTATTTAATGCCTGTTTATCAATATAAGAGATGGCAAAAATAATGAATGCTACAGGGATGCGTCTATACACACTCTAAAACTTTACTGTCAGAAATTCTTCATTTGAAAGAAGACTCTCTTCCAAGTATGCTAAATTAAATGTCTCACAGTTGGTGACTGTGAACATTCAGATGTCAACACATCTTTGCTTGATATTTGTGCTAATATTCGTGACAGATGAAGTTTTGTGAGTGTCCAGAAAAACTCAAGAGATATATTCAGGAATGCTGACGGTTGCCTAAATAATCATTGATCAGGCATGCACAAAATTCATCCAAGATTGTCAATATGCACATTTTGGGTTTTGACTGTAACATCTATGTTGTTGTACACTGTGCGCAGAACTGAATCTTTCATAAGTGAACAAGACTTTTTCCAGTCCTCCTCCTCTCAAGACCTGCTCAGCTGGGCTTCCCAGCCCTTCAGAGCAGATGTTAAAGGCATAGGGGAGATGCAGAGGGAGGAAGAATCACCCTATTTCTGTTGTGCTGACAAACACCAACTAGAGTCCAGCCTGTGAATTTTTATTTTAAATAGTGTTATTTGCAAAATAAAACTAAGTTCATGGTCCAGGCATTAGAACTGAATGCTTATTAGCGAGCTCTGTACTGAACTGGCAACATTTACATTGTTCACAGCACATTAGTCTTGGTGAGCTGGCACCAAGAATTATTCTATTTCTGCCTGAACTATTACAACGAAGAGCAAATACTTCAGAACTTTAGAATATTGCTATTCAGGCAGTTATTAGTAAGTTCTGTGCGACTAATGACCACTTGAAGGTTTGACAAAAAAGTCCAAAGGAATGTACCATACAGAAATCCATACAATTCTGCCTAGCATTAACTATTATGTAATAGATAACATGCTTCTGAATGATTTCTCATGCAAGAGAATCTCACCCTTGTTGAGCTTTCTGGGAGAGCTCCCTTAGCACTGATTGCCTGAACTGAATAGGTAAACTGGGTGTTTGGTTATCTTCAAGGAAAATCTTCACTAGTTCCTAGAATCCAAACACAAGGAAAACATGGCAGTTTTATGACAATAAAGATAAAAGGACTTCAGTTTAATATTGTGTTGCTGCACGTGGACAACTGAGCTTGAGCATGGAAGCCACAGGTTAGCATCCTGGCTCATCCAATGCAGTTTATTTGGTGACTTCGACGAGTCATTACCTTTCCACCTAACCAGCCTCGCAGGGTTATTGTGAGATTAAATCTCAGTACTCTGAGCTCCTTGCAAAAGGATAAGGTACAAATTTAACAAACAATACAGAGAAACTAACATGTAAACTGACCAAAGAAAGCAGTAAGTACAGCTGTAATATTAAACCACAGTTAGAGTTAAAAGTCCAATCTGTCTTCTTTTAAGAGCTTAGGTAAATGGCAAAAGATCTTACTTGTTTTATTTGTTTATTGTTCAGAAAATCTAAGAATGAAGATAAAAAATCCTTTGGGAATTTTGACTACACAAACACTCTGTATACTGCAAAACTATACTGCTAAGCAAATGCCATATGACACCTAGGTTTATATTTCAGATTCAATACAGTTTTTATGTTATGTCTCTGAAAGTAACTTTAATAGTAAACTAAATAAAACATCTATGTACAACAAGCTACTTCAAATAGTAACATATTGAAGTTACTACTTCCAGTGGCAATATATTTGAGGGATGAAGTAAATAATAGAAATGATCTAATTAACAACTAATAGCAGCGCATGCTTTGCAATAGTTTACCTGATAATTGCCAGATCTTAGACAGCTATGAATTTGACTGTAGGGAGTTGATGGTTGCGTGGCAGTATCTGAAGGTGCAAGAACTCCACATGCTTGACAGTAACCAGCTAACCTCTTTTCATCAATGATACAATGAAGTGATGAGCCAATCTGTAAGATAACAATGTGTCAAATTTGTTTGGTGACTTGAAACAGACACCTGCAAAGAAGATATTTAGTAGTTTAAGTTCAAAATTAGTATGTGTGCACATTTTAACAGCCTTCCCTCAAACTAATGCCCTTTAGATGTTTTGGGCTACAATTATTTCAAAATCATTAGTCCCAGCCACCATGGCCAATAATCAGCGAGTCTAGGAATGGAAGTGCAGAACATCGGAAAGGACTTTATAATTATCCAGGGGACTTACATGTTGCAATTGACTCAACTTTCTTGAGCTTGACAAAGGATCACATAGATCTAGATAACTTTTATCTGTTCAATGAATTCACAGTCCTGTTATTTTTCTACTTGTGAAACTGCTGAATAAACACTGATAATTAATTCTTAGGCTATGATCTAATGCAGATTCTTCACATGACCTAGAGAGTAAGCTTCACTGGACACAGCGACAGAGTTCAGACAACATTCCATGGCTTGTCTTGAGTGCCAAGTTGCTTATGCAATTGATCCTGACAAGACATCCTGTCATCCAAACCTGGCAACCCTTTTATACATAAGGGTTAAACATTCCTAAAAAAGGCCATGGATTGTATAATCCAAACTCAACATGTTAACATAACATGACAACCATCAAGCAGAGGTTGCAGCTTCACACATTCTGCATGCGACACAGTCTTCCCATGGGTTAAATAACCCACCCACAAACATGGGCTGTCATGGTGTGTCAAAAATTCCAAGCACATGTAGCACTGCGCAGAATGAAAATTAAGTCTTTGATTATACTGGTACAAACTGGAATGAGTTAACATGGAACAACCCACCTTGGAAATCAGTTCTTTTGTTCGAAAAAACTTTTCCCTAGCTTTTTCATACAGATCAGAGTTTGTGGAACCTTGCTGAAAGTAGATAGCCCCTAAATCATAGCAGACCTAAAAAACAGAGAGAGGTGGGGGGGGGGATTACAGTAGAACATTTCTCTGCCAGAATCTTTAAGATAAAAAGCTGAAAGAATGTTAACTATCCTTATGTTAAAATAAAAGAAAAATTCTTAGGTGCCTGGAAAAATATTTATTTTTCCAACACATTTTGAAAACAAGCTCTTCCATCAGACTCTGCAATTAAAATTCTGCCTTAAAACATTGTTTACATTTTGCATTATTGTAAGACTGCCTTCTGCTTAGTAAGACGGAGGCTCAGGTGCTACAAGGAAGGAAGTGTGAGGAATTCGGGGGGGGGGATCCCCAGACTCTGCTCTGCTTAACATCAACCCCGAGCCTGAGTCCTGGCAAACACTCTCAGTGTTTGTAGGTCACCTGCCAGGAACTGAGCCCCATGTGCTGCAGTGCTCCTCACGCCCATTAGTGCCACTGCAAGCAGCATCTAGCAGGAAAGAAGAACGGCCTCCAGGAGTGACACCTGACACAGCCATTTGCAGTGTCCTTCTTCTGTGTCCATCACTGCCAAAAGCAGTGGGTAGAGAAGCAGGCTAGTTGGGGAATGGCGCCTGGCATGCCTGCCCAGAGATCCCCCCTTTGTATCTGCTGTGCAGTGTTGGGTGGAAAAGAATGTTGGTTGCTGGCGTCTGGCATGCCTGTTCGCAGCACCTCTTTTCTACATCCTGCAGCCCCTCTAGGCAGGAGAGGCTGTCAGTTGCAAAACTGGGGGTCCATTTGCATTCTTCTTGGCACAGCTCACTTTGCAGAACAAGGCTGAGCACAAGAGAAAGTCTGCGGATGCTAGAGGGATGGATTCCAAAGCATTCATCTCACCCCCTAGCTTCAAGTCATCCGTAACAACTTTGAATATGGAATGTCATATTGAGGCATTATGAATCATATCACAAACCCTCCACATAGTTATAGCAGCTGTATTTTCAGTAAAAGCATCTGGCATACCTGGCAATGCATTTCATCAGCACTGATACTAAATCCAGCTGTAGAACTCTCAGTTTCTCCATTAACCATACAAGGTTCCATAGCAAGCAAATCTAGAGTCCTTATTGTGTGTATGTAAAGATCTGTATTTAACTGGAGTGCACCTTCCAACACCAGAATAGAATCTGCAGCCTGCTCTTTTAGCTGTAACCCAGAACAAATATTAATATTATTTATATTTTTAGAATACTTATGAGAAAGTTTTCATTTTTTCTAGTCCAAGACGAACAATGTATGATTAAATTCCACACTAACAAATGCCAACCATTCTCCTTCTCAAGGAAAGCTACAAAGTCATATACCCTCAAGCAACGACCTTCAACTTGCTTCAAGTTCATTTGTACACTGAAAGAATAAGTCAAGATGCTGAAGTCAGATGAGAAAAAAAACCCACGACTGCATTATTCATTCTCCTATTTTTGTCTTGGAGATAATACTTGTTATGTAGTTCCCATAGATGTCTTCCTGAACCACTGAAAATAGAGAATTTTATCTTTGCTGGGAGGAAAGGTAATTTAAAGCCAGACTGATAAATCTGGAGCAAAAGGAACAGAACAGGAAAAAGAAATGTGTGTGTGGGTGTGCATGAGAGAGAGCAAGAGAGAGAAATGGCCACTCACTGTTCTTTCAACAGGAAGGATGAGTTAAATGGCAGAACATATGCAACACACATTCACTGAAATGAATGTTTTTACTATGGAGCTATGCTTTCAATTTCAAAGAGATCAATGGGCCACACAATGAACTGCATGGGAACATTTCCTGTCTTCGCATGCCAAGACACACATGCCTCATAAGCATGCGCAACGCACACAGTCCCTGCAGCTTGGAACATTCCTACCAGTGCAAACTTGGCTCAGAATTCTGCAAAGCAATTCCATGAACACCTGTTCTGAATGGAAGCACAACTATTTGTTCTTTTCTCATGCTGTTGCCACTTGCCTGCAGGAGAAAGTATATAAAATAACTTACCCTCCTAAGGCAGACCAAAGAGACAGCAGTTAAAGGAATCACAGTTTTGTAACACCGTGAAAAATAAATCCAGTATCAAATTCATTTTCTCTGGCTGTACTTTTGTGGCCTAGTTTCTTGCACCACAATGCTCCTCCCAGAAAAAAAGTTCCTTGAAGAAAGTCTTCAAATCAAACATGGAACTGGCGAATAAGCCAGTACCAAATTTCACAGAAAACTTACATGGGAACAGTGCTTAAATGGAAATTTTAATTTGGTATGTGCATCAAGTCCCATGTTCTTTATTTTAAAATATAAATCCACTCACACTCATGTACAATAAAGAGAAAGGGACTTACCACTTTTAAAATATTTTCTGTTACTTCCTTTTCTTGTTGAATCTGATTCATCCTAGGCAAAAAACAACACCTATCCTAAATTTACTATTCAAAGTAATAACAGTTATAGACTGCTCTGTCTCTTGTGTATCTTACACATTTAAACTGGAAGAAAACAAAAATTATTTACAGCATTTCAAACGCCTTGTTTTTTAAAGATTCTTTTTCAAGAATTGATATCTGATTCATTTTAATTTTTAAGATGTTTTTCCAAGCTTATCAGAATAGGATTTGCAACTTAATGGACAGAACATATTGACCTGGTTTGTACAAAAGGTGGTGCCAGTGGAGGTGCAGGGAAACACTAGATTTATCTGTTTGCCATCATCATTTTGCATAGGAAACTTCCAACTGATGGTTGTATATGCAAAATGATAGTACACACCATGACAAATTTTGGGTTACTTAATTCATGTTCTGCCAGTGTTATGTGTGAATAGCTCCACTTACAGTTTAGGGATCTTCCATTTTTTTTAAAAAAGTATCTTTAGTAACACAATTTTCTAACAGTCAGTTGATAATGTAACTAACATAAATATCAGATAAACATTGGTAAACAATTCCTGAATTAGGGTTAATTTGATTTGATAAGCGTAGCATCAGTAAGGGTCAGAGTTATATGCATAAACTTACACATTTAACTGAGGTGGACCAGGTTTCACTTGCTTGACAGGGAAGCTACTTTTGACTATGGTCCTAATAGCCCTAATAAAAGAAAGTGAAAAAATTATCACTGAATATTTAATAATTTCAACAGCCTGTTCTTGGGGCTTAAAACAGAAGTCTGTGTGGCTGCAAGTAAAACCCAAAGAATGACGCAGCCATTAGCTATTTAAAAGTCTTAACAATGTCTCTGTTTATGTAAATGTCATGCACAGTACCATACATAAAATTGCCAACTTTCCTATTCTGCATACACACGCTGGGATGTTAAAGTCACCAAAGCCCCAAACTAAATAACAAATTGATTTCTAGAGATTTCTGATTTCCTAAAATGTGCACTGAATAGCAGTCAACCTCCTTTCAGGTTCAGTAACATATACCTCCTTTTAGTTTGTAATTTTACAGAAAAAATGTTAAAATTAGGGAGTTAACATATACAGTGTTTTATTTATGACAACTACTAAAAAATGCTCACCCATGTACACAAACTAATTTCTGAACTAGGATTCCAGAATCTATCCAAGCAAAGCCAATTCAGTTAAAGGTTTATAATCAAATTAGGATTTATTTAATCTTGATGTCCCACTACGTATTTGAACTATAACACCCCAAACAATTAATATCTCACCATCTGTTGTACAGCAGTATAGCCATTGCAGTAGTTGGTGGCAAACTGGCAAGGTCCACATCTACATGTTTAGTTCCTGGAGGAACCTTACTAATACACAGCAGTTCATTGAGCAGCATGTTCAATACAGGAACAGATAGGCTAAAATATAAGACCAAAGACCATTAATATTATGAAGATCAGAGCTTAGTTTTGTTACAGAACTCCCTTAAATAACAAACATGACCCTCCAGCAGGAGCTTATCAGCCATTATTATTATATTAATATTCACTGTTCTAGGATGGCACATGTCAGTTTTTGAAGGTGCTCTTTCATTCAGGCATCAACAAGACTCAGACCTGCTTAATTTCATTAAGATTGTTGCACCGGGGTTAGGAGTTAATAGTATCAGTCTATAGGTCCTTTAAAAGCAGATTTACATTACTGCTTGTGCTACTTTAAATTGGAGCCCAGAGAACAACATGAGAGTCAATAAAAACCCAGAAAGCCACACAAATAATCTGAAAATACAATCTGTGTCATCATTCTACATTAGCAACATTAACCAAGAAATCCACCAATACCTTTTCTCCAACACATCCAAATCCCACTTTAAATGTGCACCAACTTTCAGAGCAAGTAACTTTAAAATTCGGTTTCTTTTGTTATCAGGCGGAGGCTGAACCTGATTCTGCTCATTCACTAAAGGTTTGGAAGCTTGCTCCAAAAACTGAACAATTAGTTGAACTGGTGACGGATCTACTGGGCAGAAAAGAAAGGTTTTAAAACTAACATTCTGAATAGAAACACCACAGCGGAAGAAGGCAGTAAAGACACAGTAAGCAGCACTGTTTTCAGGGCCACCCAAACTATGATTTTCTTTGGGAGAAATCTTAATGTTATTTAACACTGCAGTGCTGTGTATATATGGCCATTTCACAGATTGCAAAGAAAGAAATAACACACTGTTACCAAGTGTGCAGGGAACTATAGTCAATTGTAGCTTCATACAAGATATTTGTGTTTCCAAATATTTATAATACTCATATTCAAGCATACACCTGTATTTCACATCTCCAAAGTATGTACACATGAAAAACAAAGTAATGTACAATATAGCCTTAGGCTAAAACTCCACTGATTTCAAGGGAATTTAAGCAGCTTAACTGTGCACAGAACTGCAACCTCAGACAACTGAGATTAGCAAACAATAGTTTTAACTGCCCATGGCATAACAAAAGGGCCAATACAATTAAAGAGCATCCCAACAACTCTAAAAGAAAACACAATAAAACTCACTTAGCCTTTGCAATCATTTATAAAGATTGTTGTTTAGACCACGGCTTACTAACCAGGAGAAACTTTTTTCAGATGCTTTTCCAGCAGGGACTCTTCTAACAGGAACTCAAACCAGGAGGTCTGAGGTGGGGTGCATGGCCGGCTAGAAGTGGCAGCTTCCCGGTCAGCAGCTTCTACACTCATTGTCCTCTCTGAAGTTTCTTTCAATTTCTGGGAGCAATCCGTTGAGCCAGTAGCAACACCAGATGCCTCTGATTTAAAAGAAATATGCTTTAAGCTAGACACGACTACTCCGTAAAACATAAAATCTTATCACAAAACAACACATTCCCACTGCATTCCACAATGCAATCACAAAAAAGCTGGACAGTCAAGTGGGCAAGGAAGAGAGAAGCATCTCGTATTCAGAAACTTTGTTTTAAATAATTTTGCCACAAACCAACTAGAACCCTCAAATAAACGGAAACTTATATAAAAATAAACATAAACACCACATTGCTACATGTGCACATACACACTCCCCTGTAGCACCTTAGTGGCATTTATTTTTGTGGCTCATCAGATGCATTGTTATTATCAGTGAGCAAGTACCATGTTCACTGATAAAAGAGAAAAAATAGAGCTAAAGCCAGAGAGAGAAAAAACTGTAAACCATGAAGTTTGCACAGAAATATCACAATCCAGACTTTTTGAACCAGTTTAGACTGCTTCCACTAAACCTGTGCATGTGTGTACTTCACCCAAGGATAACAATTCAGGTACCTGAGGAATTGCATTCCAGTCCACACCACAAATGTCACACAATAAACCTGTTATGCCATGCATCCACTTTTTTTGCTATTAATAGCCATACTCAGGCACCACCATCCCTGCATTTATCAAAAACCTTATTGTACTTGAAAGACTTAACCGTACAACACACAATTCCTTAATCGGGCTCTCTTTTATTCCAGAACCATGCAGGCTTCTGGAATGCACATTGTGCGCGTGTGTTTTCACAACTAGAAAGTGAAGGTCCACCTTAAGTTATCAGTCTGGTGCTAAATAGCAGCCCAGGGCAACCGCACAGCTAGAATTACAGAACATAGCGTCTCTTATTGTATGGCTCAGACCGAGAACCTCGTTTCATTATGACCATCCTTTTACACAAAAATCTCCCCCTGCTCCCCCAACGATTCATTTCAGCCAGCTAGTTTAGATAAGAGAGCCTTCTTATCGCTGCCGGGGGTCAGAAAACCTTGCAGGTCTACAGTAACCGTCTTACCGGAAAGCCACCTGTCCATCCCCACTTCTCCTCCCCTCTCCTGAGCCTCCCATCCCCTCTGAGAGACCCCAAACATCAAACCCTGCCCCAGTTACTCCCGGCTGCCCACACCATGACAGTTCTTTTCTCAGATTACACGTACGTTTTCATGCGTGCTCCCACACGCGGGGCCGGAAAAGCTAGCTCGGTGCTCCCGCCTCTTCGCTCCCTCGCCCTGCCGCTAAGCCCCGGGAGGAACTCGCCCCTTCTCACGCCCGCCCTCCAAAATGGCCGCCCGTGCCGCTCGCGCCCTCGCGCCGCCTCGCTCTCCTCCGGAAGGGGCGGGGCGCAGCGGGACGGGCTTTGCTCCGCCTCCTCGCCGAGGCTGGCCGCTCGAGTGGCGGCGGAAGGCCGGGCTCCGTTGGACTTGGCTGTTGTGTGTTCCCTAAGCGCGTGCCAAGGAGAAATCCAGCGGTTGGAGCTTCCTCGATGCAGTGGTGTGATGGGCAAAAAATTGTTGATCAGTTCTTACTTCTTGAGGAAAGAAACGGTCGTGTAACTCTGAGTCCGTGGAGTGTTAACTCTTTAAAGTGCAGGCGCTCTGCATGACAGGTCCCCAAGGAGGGCGCAAACACGCAGGCAGTGACGTTGATCCATGCCAACAAACCAGGGCTAGTAACTTGTATTTGCTAGAAGCAGGTCTTTTGTAAAGGAAATACTTGATCAGTCTGCGCAAAGTGGAACTGTAGAATTCACTTCCACCAATTTGGTCAGCTTTGGAAGGGGACTGGACAAATTCATGGAGGAAGCTATCGATAGCTGCTATCCTGAATGCCATCTGCAGTGTCAGGGCAGTATGCCCTTATACACCAGATATTGGGGAACTTGAGCAGGGAAGGTGCTATACTCATGTCTTGGTTGTGAGGTTTTCACGGGGTTTTTGTTGGCTGGCCACAGCGTGAAAAGGATGCTAGGCCAAATAGACCCTTGATCTGATCTAGCACTCCTTTCATGTTAGATGGGGACAATACATGTTCCTAAAGGCTGTTGGTACACGTGGCAGACGTTTGTTTAAGAATCATGGGAATGTGTTTTTCTTACATTAATACTCTACAGTTCATGGTTGAGGAGAGAGGCTTGAAAATATGCAGGTTATACTTGCAAAAAAGTTCTTTGTAGCCAAATAGAAGCTGCACAGACATACTTAAGATGCTTTAACATCATGTGATTTCATTGTCCATTTTGTTTTCATAAGACGATTTTAAAAGCTAGAGTGTAGCAATTTAGGAAGTACTTTCTAAGGAAAGACAATCTTACGTTACATGATGTCACTGCCGAAGTGCAAATGTTGTAGCATGGGTAGGTAACTTGCATCCCTCCACTTAGTTTAAGAAGCCCTCTGCAAGTGGGTCAGCACAGAACTCTGGCAACAACCATCTGTCTGTCCCCCTGGCAGCCCTTCAGGGTGAAGTGGCGGGGGACTGGGTTTCACTACTTGCTGTGGTGCTACACACTGCTGGCTTCGGATTCCCAACAGATTACACCCAGAAGAAGGCAGCTCTCCCCAGTATAGCCCCTTTTAGAGAGCTGCAGCAAATGTATTCTTGCATGTGCCACTGTCTGTTCACTATTACATTGTTGTGGCAGTGAGTTCCACTTTCACAAAAGCTTCATGCAAAACCTAGATTTCCTTCATGGTTCTTCCTGCTTCCTATATTCTCAGCTATTTTCCTTCTCTACTTTAGGGAAATGAGTTAAGGCAGTGCAGTGAAATGTGACTCTAAGCTGCCTTTGATGTTTGGCTCCATAGAAATATGAATCCTTTTTATTGAAGCTCAAGTACAAAAGAGCAAACTAAACAAGCATTCAAATTTACCAACACAAAACTTTTTACTATAACAGAAGGTAGCAGAAACTTAATAGTTGCACCTCTAGAATATTACCTGTGTTGTAAGTTAAAGGTACTTAATGCTATTTTATTACTACAAAATTTCTTTGTTTTGAAGCATTCAGGGAACTTCATAACAAATTTTCCTTTAACTTTATTTACACAGCACATACAAAAATCTTGAATTCAGAAAGGGGAGGAGACACTACTTCACTGTTCCCAAATAACCAGCATTAATAAATAGGATGCTTTGATTACATAAGATACTAAAAAGTTGTTTCAAGTGTGTTCTCCTAAAAGTAAGGTTCATCTCAGCAGTGTATTTGCTTCTTAACTCCATGTTTCATAACTAACTGTTGAGTAGGAAATTCATAGAGTTCTTTTAGTGTTATAAAACTCGGTCCCCATTCTTCAAGGTAATCATAATTTAAGTCTTCATCTATGCTGGAGCTCTCTGAGGAACTCAAACTTCCACTCAAAAACTGCTGATCCTCTAGGTAATAGAAATGCAACATGTCCGCTGGAAGTCTCTGCAAATCTTTGTCTGGATCCTGTATTATTTGGGACACATTATGCTTGAAGTCTGTAACACTGGTAACCAAAGGAGTCAATTCACTCAGCTGTACAGGATTCCCAAGTGGGTTACTTTGCTTTCTGGAATGTAAGGTAAGGAGTAGTATAGCAGTTCGTGAGGTAAACTGGGATATACTTTGTGGAGATTTCTTTAATGCATCTGTATTAAAAGCATTCTGGGAGAGGAGAGGAGGAAAGGAAAAATTAATGCAAAAATTTCTACCTGTAATTCTTTTCAGCAGATTTACCCATAGAATACTTCATACTCTTTACTGTGCTTACTATTCCAATGCCTCCGAAGACCAGTTGGTCACTGCTAGCTCTGCTTTACAGAGTGGGACCAAGGCAGAAAGGTATCTTGCCCAATCCCCTTGCCCAAATCCAGTCTAACCATGGAAGACTTTGACGAGTCTTCCTGATACAAGTGCATCTTTCTCTGTACTGGACCATGCAGATTCTTAAAAGCCCAGTCAATAGACGGCAATGCTTGACATCAGGGGTGCAGAATGTCAGGCTCAGGGGCCATATCCAGCTTTGCAGGGGTCCCCAGAAAGCCACACCACTTTGCCTGCCTTCATCCCCCCCCCCCCAGTTGCCAATTACTTGGTGATATCTTGGTTTTTGTGCAGTCCCCCTCCCCCATTCTAAAAGGTTGAAGTAGTAATAATAATAATACTAAATTTATTTCATTTCAATATGACCCATGGGTGAAGATCTCTGGGCATTTCACAGCAGATATGCCTCTCCCGAGGCTTAGTTGCTAACAATTAAAAGCTAAAATGACCAGTATTTTTAGTATTCTAGCCACCTTTTTGTATTTGGCCCCACCTAGCAGTAGAATGCAGCCCCTGAGAAACTGACCCTTGGACAGAAATGGGTTCTGCACCAGTTGCTTTACATATTGGTCTTTCCCACCCATAGCCCTACCCACCAAATGCATACTTCCACATATCAGCAAGGCTGCTGCAACAACATTTTCTGCAGATTTTTGTATCTTGCTATAATTTCACAGAATAACAGGTCCTTGGATCCATGTACTCATGTTAGGAAAGAACACTCACACTGCAACTCAGCCTTTCCCAACC